>NC_090329.1:123317960-123648607 GCF_035084215.1 Heptranchias perlo
TTAGTAACTTTCAAAAGGGAATTGGATAAATACTTAAAGGGAAAACATTTTCAGGGCTATGGGGAAAGAGCAGGGGAGTGGGACACACTCCCACACACACTCGCTCACACACTCCCACACACACTCCCTCACACACTCCCACACACACTCCCACACACACTCCCTCACACTCCCTCACACACTCCCACACACACTCCCTCACACTCCTCACACACTCCCACGACACACTCCCTCACACACTCCCACACACACTCCCTCACACACTCCCACACACACTCCCACACACACTCCCACACACACTCCCTCACACACTCCCTCACACACACACACACACACTCCCTCACACACCCTCACACACTCCCTCACACACTCCCAAACACACTCCCTCACACACTCCACACACACTCCTCACACACTCCCACACACACTCCCACACACACTCCCTCACACACTCCCACACACACTCCCTCACACAGGAACACACACACTCCCTCACACACTCCCTCACACACTCCCACACACACTCCCTCACACACACACACACACACTCCCTCACACACCCACACACACTCCCACACACACTCCCACACACACTCCCTCACACACTCCCTCACACACTCCCTCACACACTCCCACACACACTCCCTCACACACTCCCTCACACACTCCCACACACACTCCCTCACACACTCCCACACACACTCCCTCACACACTCCCACACACACTCCCACACACACTCCCACACACACTCCCTCACACACTCCCACACACACTCCCTCACACACTCCCACACACACTCCCTCACACACTCCCACACACACTCCCTCACACACTCCCACACACACTCCCCACACACTCCCACACACTCCCACACACACTCCCACACACACTCCCACACACACTCCCTCACACACTCCTCACACACACACACACACTCCCTCACACACTCCACACACACTCCCACACACACTCCCACACACACTCCCTCACACACTCCCACACACACTCCCTCACACACACACACACACTCCCTCACACTCCCACACACACTCCCTCACACAGACACACACACACTCCCTCACACTCCCTCACACACTCCCACACACACACACACACACTCCCTCACACTCCCTCACACTCCCACACACACTCCCTCACACACTCCCACACACACTCCCTCACACAGACACACACACACACACACACACTCCCTCACACAGACACACACACACTCCCTCACACACTCCCACACACAGACACACACACACTCCCTCACACACTCCCACACACAGACACACACACACTCCCTCACACACTCCCTCACACAGACACACACACAGACACACACACACTCCCACACACAGACACACACACACTCCCTCACACACTCCCTCACACACTCCCACACACACTCCCTCACACTCCCACACACACTCCCTCACACACTCCCTCACACACTCCCACACACACTCCCACACACCTCCCACACACACTCCCACACACACTCCCACACACACTCCCACACACACTCCCTCACACACTCCCACACACAGACACACACACACTCCCTCACACACTCCCACACACTCCCTCACACACTCCCACACACACTCCCACACACACTCACACACACTCCCTCACACACACCCACACACACTCCCACACACTCCCTCACACACTCCCACACACAGACACACACACACTCCCTCACACACTCCCACACACACTCCCTCACACTCCCACACACACTCCCTCACACTCCACACACACTCCACACACACTCCCACACACACTCCCTCACACACTCCCACACACAGACACACACACACTCCTCACACCTCCCTCACACACTCCCACACACACTCCCTCACACACTCCCACACACACTCCCACACACACTCCCTCACACTCCCACACACACTCCTCACACACTCCTCACACACTCCACACACTCCCTCACACAGACACACACACACTCCCTCACACAGACACACACACTCCTCACACACTCCCACACACACTCCCACACACACTCCCTCACACACTCCCACACACACTCCCTCACACACTCCACACACACACACACTCCCACACACACTCCCACACACACTCCCACACACACTCCCACACACTCCCACACACAGCCACACACACTCCCTCACACACTCCCACACACACTCACACACTCCCACACACTCCCACACACACTCCCTCACACACTCCCTCACACAGACACACACACACTCCCTCACACACTCCACACACACTCCCACACACTCTCACAGACACACCACTCCTCACACAGCCACACACACTCCCTCACACACTCCCACACACACTCCCACACACACTCCCTCACACACTCCCACACACACTCCTCACACACTCCCACACACACTCCCTCACACTCCCACACACACACTCCCTCACACACTCCCACACACACTCCCTCACACACTCCCTCACACAGACACACACACTCCCTCACACAGGAACACACACACTCCCTCACACACTCCCACACACACTCCCACACACACTCCCTCACACACTCCCTCACACACTCCCACACACACTCCCACACACACTCCCTCACACAGACACACACACTCCCTCACACACTCCCACACACTCACACACTCCCTCACACACTCCCTCACACACTCCCACACACACTCCCTCACACACTCCCTCACACAGACACACACACTCCCTCACACAGGAACACACACACTCCCTCACACACTCCCACACACACTCCCACACACACTCCCTCACACACTCCCACACACACTCCCTCACACACTCCACACACACTCCCTCACACTCCCACACACACTCCCACACACACTCCCACACACACTCCCTCACACACTCCCACACACACTCCCTCACACACTCCCTCACACACTCCCACACACACTCCCTCACACACTCCCACACACACTCCCACACACACTCCCTCACACACTCCCACACACACTCCCTCACACACTCCCACACACACTCCCTCACACACTCCCACACACACTCCCACACACACTCGCCTCACACACTCCCACACACACTCCCTCACACACTCCCACACACACTCCCACACACACTCCCTCACACACTCCCACACACACTCCCTCACACACTCCCTCACACACTCCCTCACACACTCCCACACACACTCCCACACACACTCCCTCACACACTCCCACACACACTCCCACACACACTCCCACACACACTCCCTCCTCACACACTCCCACACACACTCCCTCACACTCCACACACACTCCACACACACTCCCACACACACTCCCTCACACACACACACACACTCCCACACACTCCCTCACACACTCCACACACACTCCCTCACACACTCCCACACACACTCCCTCACACTCCCACACACACTCCCTCACACTCCTCACACACTCCACACACACTCCCTCACGACACTCCCTCACACACTCCCACACACACTCCCTCACACTCCCACACACTCCCCACACACTCCCACACACACTCACACACACTCCCTCACACTCCCTCACACTCCCACACACACTCCCACACACACTCCCTCACACACTCCCACACACACTCCCTCACACTCCCCACACACTCCCTCACACTCACACACTCCCACACACACTCCCTCACACACACACACACACTCCCTCACACTCCCACACACACTCCCTCACACACTCCCACACACACTCCCTCACACTCCCACACACACTCCCACACACACTCCCTCACACTCCCACACACACTCCCTCACACACTCCCTCACACTCCTCACACACTCCCTCACACTCCCTCACACACTCCACACACACTCCCTCACACTCCCACACACACTCCCACACACACTCCCACACACACTCCCTCACACACACACACACACTCCCTCACACACTCCCTCACACACTCCCACACACACTCCCTCACACACTCCCACACACACTCCCACACACACTCCCTCACACTCCCACACACACTCCCACACACACTCCCTCACACTCCCACACACACTCCCACACACACTCCCACACACACTCCCTCACACACACACACACACTCCCTCACACTCCCTCACACACTCCCACACACACTCCCTCACACACTCCCACACACACTCCCACACACACTCCCTCACACTCCCTCACACACTCCCACACACACTCCCTCACACACTCCCACACACACTCCCTCACACTCCACACACTCACACCACACACACTCCCTCACACTCCACACACACTCCCACACACTCCCTCACACACTCCCACACACTCCTCACACACTCCCTCACACTCCCTCACACACTCCCACACACACTCCCACACACACTCCCTCACACTCCCACACACACTCCCACACACACTCCCACACACACTCCCTCACACACACACACACACTCCCTCACACTCCCTCACACACTCCCACACACACTCCCTCACACACTCCCACACACACTCACACTCCCACACACACTCCCTCACACTCCCTCACACACTCCCACACACACTCCCTCACACACTCCCACACACACTCCCTCACACACTCCCACACACACTCCCTCACACTCCCACACACACTCCCACACACACTCCCACACACTCCCACACACACTCCCACACACACTCCCTCACACACACACACACTCCCACACACACTCCCTCACACACTCCCACACACACTCCCACACACACTCCCTCACACTCCCTCACACACTCCCACACACACTCCCACACACACTCCCTCACACTCCCACACACACTCCCTCACACACTCCCACACACACTCCCTCACACTCCCACACACACTCCCACACACACTCCCTCACACTCCCACACACACTCCCACACACACTCCCACACACACTCCCTCACACACACACACACACTCCCACACACACTCCCACACACACTCCCACACACACTCCCTCACACACACACACACACTCCCACACACACTCCCACACACACTCCCACACACACTCCCACACACACTCCCTCACACACACACTCACACTCCCACACACACTCCCACACACACTCCCACACACACTCCCTCACACACACACACACACTCCCACACACACTCCCACACACACTCCCTCACACACTCCCTCACACACTCCCACACACACTCCCACACACACTCCCACACACACTCCCACACACACTCCCTCACACACTCCCTCACACACTCCCACACACACTCCCACACACACTCCCACACACACTCCCTCACACTCCCTCACACTCCCACACACACTCCCTCACACTCCCTCACACACTCCCTCACACTCCCACACACACTCCCTCACACACTCCCTCACACACTCCCTCACACACTCCTCACACACACACACACTCCCTCACACTCCCACACACACTCCCTCACACACTCCCACACACACTCCCTCACACAGACACACACACTCCCACACACACTCCCACACACACTCCCTCACACACTCCCTCACACACTCCCACACACACTCCCACACACACTCCCACACACACTCCCTCACACACTCCCTCACACACTCCCTCACACACTCCCACACACACTCCCACACACACTCCCTCACACACTCCCTCACACACTCCCTCACACACTCCCACACACACTCCCTCACACTCCCTCACACTCCCACACACACTCCCTCACACTCCCTCACACACTCCCTCACACTCCCACACACACTCCCTCACACACTCCCTCACACACTCCCACACACACTCCCTCACACAGACACACACACACACTCCCTCACACAGGAACACACACACTCCCTCACACACTCCCACACACACTCCCACACACACTCCCTCACACACTCCCACACACACTCCCTCACACACTCCCTCACACAGACACACACACACTCCACACACACTCCCACACACACTCCCACACACACTCCCTCACACACTCCCACACACACTCCCTCACACACTCCCACACACACTCCCACACACATCCCCTCACACACTCCCACACACACTCCCTCACACACTCCCTCACACAGACACACACACACTCCCTCACACACTCCCACACACACTCCCTCACACACTCCCTCACACAGACACACACACTCCCTCACACACTCCCACACACACTCCCTCACACACTCCCACACACACTCCCTCACACACTCCCTCACACACTCCCACACACACTCCCACACACACTCCCTCACACACCACACACACTCCCACACACACTCCCACACACACTCCCTCACACACTCCCACACACACTCCCTCACACACTCCCACACACACTCCCACACACACTCCCACACACACTCCCTCACACACTCCCACACACACTCCCTCACACACTCCCACACACACTCCCTCACACACTCCCACACACACTCCCACACACACTCCCTCACACACTCCCACACACACTCCCTCACACACTCCCACACACACTCCCACACACACTCCCTCACACACTCCCACACACACTCCCTCACACACTCCCACACACACTCCCTCACACACTCCCACACACACTCCCACACACACTCCCTCACACACTCCCACACACACTCCCACACACACTCCCTCACACACTCCCACACACACTCCCTCACACTCCCACACACACTCCCACACACACTCCCACACACACTCCCTCACACACACACACACACTCCCTCACACTCCCTCACACACTCCCACACACACTCCCTCACACACTCCCACACACACTCCCTCACACTCCCACACACACTCCCACACACACTCCCACACACACTCCCTCACACACACACACACACACTCCCACACACACTCCCTCACACACACACACACACACTCCCACACACACTCCCACACACACTCCCACACACACTCCCTCACACACTCCCACACACACTCCCACACACACTCCCTCACACACCACACACACTCCCACACACACTCCCACACACACTCCCTCACACACTCCCTCACACTCCCTCACACTCCCACACACACTCCCTCACACACACACACACACTCCCTCACACTCCCTCACACTCCCACACACACTCCCTCACACACACACACACACTCCCTCACACTCCTCACACACTCCCACACACACTCCCTCACACACTCCCACACACACTCCCTCACACACTCCCACACACACTCTCTCACACACTCCCACACACACTCCCTCACACTCCCTCACACACTCCCTCACACACACACACACTCCCACACACACTCCCACACACACCCTCACACACTCCCACACACACTCCCACACACACTCTCTCACACACTCCCACACACACTCCCTCACACTCCCTCACACACTCCCTCACACACACACACACTCCCTCACACACTCCCACACACACTCCCTCACACTCCCACACACACTCCCTCACACACTCCCTCACACACTCCCACACACACTCCCTCACACTCCCACACACACTCCCTCACACTCCCACACACACTCCCTCACACACTCCCACACACACTCCCTCACACTCCCACACACACTCCCACACACACCCTCACACACTCCCACACACACTCCCACACACACTCCCTCACACTCCCACACACACTCCCTCACACACTCCACACACACTCCCTCACACTCCCACACACACTCCCACACACACTCCCTCACACTCCCACACACACTCCCACACACACTCCCACACACACTCCCTCACACACACACACACACTCCCACACACACTCCCACACACACTCCCACACACACTCCCTCACACACACACACACACTCCCACACACACTCCCACACACACTCCCACACACACTCCCACACACACTCCCTCACACACACACTCACACTCCCACACACACTCCCACACACACTCCCACACACACTCCCTCACACACACACACACACTCCCACACACACTCCCTCACACACTCCCTCACACACTCCCACACACACTCCCACACACACTCCCACACACACTCCCTCACACACTCCCACACACACTCCCACACACACTCCCACACACACTCCCTCACACACTCCCACACACACTCCCACACACACTCCCACACACACTCCCTCACACCACACCCACACACACTCCCACACACACTCCCACACACACTCCCCACCACACTCCCTCACACACACACACACACTCCCACACACACTCCCTCACACACTCCCTCACACACTCCCACACACACTCCCACACACACTCCCACACACACTCCCTCACACACTCCCACACACACTCCCACACACACTCCCTCACACTCCCTCACACTCCCACACACACTCCCTCACACTCCCTCACACACTCCCTCACACTCCCACACACACTCCCTCACACACTCCCTCACACACTCCCTCACACAGACACACACACTCCCTCACACTCCCACACACACTCCCTCACACACTCCCACACACACTCCCTCACACAGACACACACACTCCCTCACACTCCCACACACACTCCCACACACACTCCCACACACACTCCCTCACACACTCCCTCACACACTCCCACACACACTCCCACACACACTCCCTCACACACTCCCTCACACACTCCCACACACACTCCCACACACACTCCCACACACACTCCCACACACACTCCCTCACACACTCCCTCACACACTCCCACACACACTCCCACACACACTCCCACACACACTCCCACACACACTCCCTCACACACTCCCTCACACACTCCCACACACACTCCCTCACACACTCCCACACACACTCCCACACACACTCCCACACACACTCCCTCACACACTCCCTCACACACTCCCACACACACTCCCACACACACTCCCTCACACACTCCCTCACACACTCCCACACACACTCCCACACACACTCCCACACACACTCCCACACACACTCCCTCACACACTCCCTCACACACTCCCTCACACAGACACACACACTCCCTCACACTCCCACACACACTCCCTCACACACTCCCACACACACTCCCTCACACAGACACACACACTCCCTCACACTCCCACACACACTCCCACACACACTCCCTCACACACTCCCTCACACACTCCCTCACACACTCCCACACACACTCCCTCACACAGACACACACACACTCCCTCACACACTCCCTCACACACCACACACACTCCCACACACACTCCCTCACACTCCCACACACACTCCCACACACACTCCCACACACACTCCCTCACACACTCCCACACACACTCCCACACACACTCCCTCACACAGACACACACACTCCCTCACACACTCCCTCACACACTCCCTCACACACTCCCACACACACTCCCTCACACAGACACACACACTCCCTCACACTCCCACACACACTCCCACACACACTCCCACACACACTCCCACACACACTCCCTCACACTCCCACACACACTCCCTCACACTCCCTCACACTCCCTCACACTCCCTCACACACTCCCACACACACTCCCACACACACTCCCTCACACTCCCACACACACTCCCACACACACTCCCACACACACTCCCTCACACTCCCACACACACTCCCTCACACTCCCACACACACTCCCACACACACTCCCTCACACTCCCACACACACTCCCTCACACTCCCTCACACACTCCCTCACACTCCCACACACACTCCCTCACACAGACACACACACTCCCTCACACACTCCCTCACAAAGGAACACACACGCACAGACACTCACACTCCCTCACTCCCCCACTCCCACACTCCCCCACGCACGCGCACACACACTTTCCCTCACACAGGAACACACACTCCAACATACAGAAATACTCACTCCCACAGACACTCACACTCCCACACACACACTCCCACACACAGACACACACACTCCCACATACAGACACAAACACTCCCACGCACACCCACACACTCCCACGCACACCCACACACTCCCACGCACACCCACACACTCCCACGCACACCCACACACTCCCACGCACACCCACACACTCCCACGCACACCCACACACTCCCACGCATACAGACACACACACACTCCCACGCACACACTCCCGCATACAGACACACACACACTCCCACATACAGACACACACTCGCCTTTGATGTAAAGTATGTACGTGCACATGTGTGTGTCTGTGTTTGTACATGTGTGAAAATATATCTGTCTGTGAGTGCGTGTCTGTGTGTCTGTGTGAGTGTGTCTGTGTGTGTGTGTGAGTGTGTCTGTGTCTGTGAGTGCGTGTCTGTGTGTGCGTGTCTGTGTGTCTGTGTGAGTGTGTCTGTGTGTGTGTGAGTGTGTCTGTGTGTGTGTGTGTGTCTGTGTGTGTGTCTGTGTGTGTGTGTGCGTGTCTGTGAGTGCGTGTCTGTGAGTGTGTGTGTGTGTGTCTGTGTGTGTGTGTCTGTGTGTTTGTGTGCGTGTCTGTGAGTGCGTGTCTGTGTGAGTGTGTCTGTGTGTGTGTGTGTCTGTGTGTGTGTGAGTGTGTCTGTGTGTGTGTGTCTGTGTGCGTGTCTGTGAGTGCGTGTCTGTGAGTGCGTGTCTGTGCGTGTCTGTGCATGTCTGTGTGAGTGTGTCTGTGTCTGTGAGTGCGTGTCTGTGAGTGCGTGTCTGTGAGTGCGTGTCTGTGAGTGCGTGTCTGTGTGTGTGTGTCTGTGTGTGTGTGTCTGTGAGTGCGTGTCTGTGAGTGCGTGTCTGTGAGTGCGTGTCTGTGTCTGTGTGTGCGTGTCTGTGTGTGCGTGTCTGTGAGTGCGTGTCTGTGAGTGCGTGTCTGTGAGTGCGTGTGTGTGTGTCTGTGTGTGTGTGTGTCTGTGTGTGTGTGTCTGTGTGTGTGTGTGTCTGTGTGTGTGTGTGTCTGTGTGTGTGTGTGTGTCTGTGTGTGTCTGTGTGTCTGTGTGTGTGTCTGTGTGTGTGTGTGCGTGTCTGTGAGTGCGTGTCTGTGAGTGTGTGTGTGTGTCTGTGAGTGCGTGTCTGAGTGTGTGTGTGTGTCTGTGTGTGTGTGTCTGTGTGTGTGTGTCTGTGTGTGTGTGTGCGTGTCTGTGTGTGTGTGTCTGTGTGAGTGTGTGTGTGTGTGTCTGTGTGTGTGTCTGTGTGTGTGTCTGTGTGTGTGTGTCTGTGTGTGTGTGTGTGTCTGTGTGTGAGTGTGTGTGTGTGTCTGTGTGTGTGAGTGTGTGTGAGTGTGTGAGTGTGTGTGTGTCTGTCTGTGTGTGTGTCTGTGTGTGTCTGTCTGTGTGTGTCTGTCTGTGTGAGTGTGTGTGTGTGTGTGTCTGTGTGTCTGCGTGTGTGTCTGTGTGTGTGTGTCTGTGTGTCTGTGTGTGTGTGTGTGTGTGTCTGTGTGTCTGTCTGTGTGTGTCTGTCTGTGTGTGTCTGTCTGTGTGAGTGTGTGTGTGTGTGTGTCTGTGTGTCTGTGTGTGTGTCTGTGTGTGTGAGTGTGTCTGTCTGTCTGTGTGTGTGTGAGTGTGTCTGTCTGTCTGTGTGTGTGTGAGTGTGTCTGTCTGTCTGTGTGTGTGTGAGTGTGTCTGTGTGTGTGTGTCTGTGTGTCTGTGTGTGAGTGTGTCTGTGTGTGTGAGTGTGTCTGTGTGTGTGTCTGTCTGTCTGTGTGAGTGTGTCTGTGTGTCTGTGTGTGAGTGTGTCTGTGTGTGTGAGTGTGTCTGTGTGTGTGTCTGTCTGTCTGTGTGAGTGTGTGTGTGTGTCTGTGTCTGTGTGTGAGTGTGTCTGTGTGTGTGTCTGTGTGTGTGTCTGTCTGTGTGTGTGTGTGTGTGTGTCTGTGTGTGTGTGAGTGTGTCTGTGTGTGTGTCTGTCTGTCTGTGTGAGTGTGTGTGTGTGTCTGTGTCTGTGTGTGAGTGTGTCTGTGTGTGTGTCTGTGTGTGTGTGAGTGTGTCTGTGTGTGAGTGTATGTGTGTTGAATGAGGACAGCATCGATCTCAGCTACGATGTCACCACAGTCAAATAGTTTGCCAGCGCTCCCTGTTCGGGTTCACGCATGACGAATGGCCACTTGAATGAGGTTCTAGACGGCCGTAGGGGCTCGTGGAGCAATATATACCCCAGTCACAGTCAGTGCGTTCAAGAGAGAGGTCAGAAATAGAGGGCAAAAACAAAGTAACATCAACACAGCAAGGAGAAGGCACATGAGTGTGGAACCCTGACCCTTGACTGCGCTGATCGCAGACGTTCCATACCAGAGAGGAGCCAGCAAAGCCGAAGGCTTCGGAGTGGCCTGCTGCACGCGTTAATTGTCTTTGGCATCGTTCTCAGGCTCATAGGACGATGGGCGCTGGAATGCAGCAAGTTCAATCCAAGTGGTGCCTTTTTGTTTGATCAGCTCAGCCTGTGACAGCAGACGTTATCCATTCCTGCAGCGACTCTGAGCTCAGCTGGAGTGGTTGAATCACTGGTACAAACAGTTCATTTCCAGTCAGGGACAGTCAGTGAGCGTATATCCACGTTCAACCAGCAGAGCGCGGTAGTGTCCAACAAAACAAGCAGCACTCGTGGATCTCAAACAACATTTAGAAGAAGAGAAGTACGTAGAATTACATAGAACGTACAGCACAAAACAGGCCATTCAGCCCAACTGGTCCGTGCCGGTGTTTATGCTCTACACGAGCCTCCTCCCTCCCTACTCCATCCTATTCCTTTCTCCCTCATGTACTTATCTAGCTTCCCCTTAAATGCATTAGGAGTAATTATAGTCCTGACGATTTCATTTGTGTGTGTGGGGATGGGATGGGGCGTAAATTTTTGTGCCTGTCAAGTAAAGGATGTCAGCGCTGGGGTGCTTTTTGCAGTGTTGGCCACTCTCAGTTAAGACAGAGAAAAGCTTCCTTCGCTCTGCTGCAACAACATGCCTCTCAAGGGCACCCCCTGCTGCCCCAGTGCGGCATTGCCATTTCCCGCACCAGGCGTCCTGTGGCCCCTCTGACTGGGACTGATGGATTGCACTTAAAAGGGAAAGGAAGTCTAAAGGGGAAGTACTTGTGGTCAAAGCACTGCACTTCCTCAACAGTAATCGGAGTAGGTCACTCGATTTCATTGGACATGCCCTGCCCTCGTGTTAACCATCTCAGCTCCGCCCTTTTAATCCCAATTGCTGGCCATTTCTCTGCATCCCTTAATGGTCAAGTAGGTACAGTCCCCACCACTTAAAGCTGTGCTTACTCACCTGTGATATTGTACGGGTGAAGTGCACATGAAAAACTGATGCATGTTTTTTTTTAATAAATTTATATTTAACAAAAACAACACTTCAGGCACAATAATCCCAGCGGCCGAAATTTAGTGCCCTTATTAGGTGTGCGAGTTGTTTAAATGGTTGTCCTGCGCTCTGCTCCTCCAGGGTCCCGATGACCACTGCCAGGGTGAGGTTGCGGAGCTCGGGCTCCTTGGGTCGGGTCTGGGGTCAGGTTTAGATTCCGGCAGTAAGGAAGTTCGACCGGGTAGCGGGTCAGGGAGCCACGGATGCTGATGAGCGACGACAGCATTGTTGTTCTACAGCACCAACCCATTATACCGGCCATCGCGTGTGGAGGGAAAATCGTGTTCACACGAACCCGCCTGCTATAAGCAGTGGGGACTGTATCTATTTCTCATTGAATCACTTTCATGGATTGTGTACCTGTACCTGTAAACTGCACGTTCCCCTCCAAGTCACACACCATCCCGACTTGGAAATATATCGCCGTTCCTTCATCGTCGCTGGGTCAAAATCCTGGAACTCCCTTCCTAACAGCACTATGGGAGAACCTTCACCACACGGACTGCAGCGGTTCAAGAAGGCGGCTCACCACCACCTTCTCAAGGGCAATTAGGGATGGGCAATAAATGCTGGCCTTGCTGGCAATGCCCCACATCTCATGAATGAATATGAAAAATAGGGATTAAAACAACAGAGCTGTCAGTCTTGGCTCAGTGGGTAGCCCTCTTGCCTCTGAAGTCAGTAAGTTGTGGGTTCAAGTCCCACTTGTGAGAGCAGGTATTTATCAAATTCTCTTTTGAAAGTTACCTTTGAATCTGCTTCCACTAAGCTTTCAGGCATTTGCTGCCTAAATTAATTTCTCCTCACCTCACCTCTGGCTGTTTTGACAATTACCTTTCTCTTCCTCCAACTGTTACTCCATCCAAAACAACCAAGCAAAAATGGCACCCCTGATAAGCAGTGAGTGCTTAATTAGGGTAAGTAAAGGGGAAACAAAAACAGAAAGAAACCATCTCCAATTCAATTTGCTCAGTGCTAAAAACAACCAACTGAATCACCAGCAGTAGACTGTGCCTGAAAGGATTGTTTTGGGTTTACTTTCTCCATTCCATTAAGTATCTGAGTCATGAACAATTTGTCAGCCAAACAAAAAGCACAGTATCAAACAGAAGCTAAGAGAAGCATTTCGCAATGAGATGGATCAGTCCCTCTCTCTGCTGATTGCCGTTTGTTTGTGGTGATTATAGTACCTTCACCCGTTTAGAGGGAGCTGAGAATGTTTTATGGTGACAAGCTTGACAGTAAAAAGCAATAATCTGCGTCAGTCATTGAAATGTTTGTTTGAGAGTGAGGATAGACAAGAACTGACAACAAACAGGAGGTGTTGAGTAGCAACAAACGCCACTGTGCTCTGCTAGTTTGAGAACACGTTTGACTGAAGATAATTATTGACTGCTTTATTTGTTGGTGCCACATAGGTGAGTGGAAAATTGCATCTCTTTCATTTGTACAATGATGGGTGGCTGAAAGGAACATGCAGCAGTGCAGAGGGATGCTTTATGAAATGAGGGTGCCAGAAACAGGGCTGCTGAGGAAAATCCTAGCAAGAGACGAGAGCACAACAGGAAATCTCAGGGAGAAATGAGACAGCATCATGGGAAATCTCAGCGAGTGACGAGAGAGCATCATGGGAAATCTCAGCGAGTGACAGAGAGCATCATGGGAAATCTCAGCGAGTGACATAGAGCATCATGGGAAATCTCAGCGAGTGACAGAGAGCATCATGGGAAATCTCAGCGAGTGACAGAGAGCATCATGGGAAATCTCAGCGAGTGATGAGCGAGCATCATGGGAAATCTCAGCAAGTGATGAGAGAGCATCATGGGAAATCTCAGCGAGTGACGAGCGAGCACCATGGGAAATCTCAGCGAGAGATGCGAACAGGGTGGAAAATCTCAGCAAAAGACAAGAGTGGCATGGGAAATCTCAGCCACTGGTGATAGCGCCATGAGAAATCTCAGCGAGAGATGAGAAAAGCCTGAGAAATCTCTGCAAGAGATGACAACACTTGAGAAATCTCAGACAATGGTGACAGCACCATGAGAAATCTCAGAGGCGAGAGTATCATGGGAAATTGCAGAGAGATGAGAGCATCATGGGAAATCTCAGATAAGAGCATCATGGGAAATCTCAGAGAGATGAGAGCAGCATGGGAAATCTCAGTAAGAGCATCATGGGAAATCTCAGTGAGAGGTGAGCACGTGGAAAGGACCAGAAGTGCATAAAGTGACTGCAGCAGATAGAAGCAGCGCGCAGGGTAGTGGAAAGCTCAGGCAGAGAGGCAAAGAGACTGTGGTGAACCTCAGGCCGTTCCAGTGCGATGTTATTTCAAGTGCCGCAGACGTCCCTATGTGGGTGCCTTGGGCATGTGTTAGCATCGCTGTCAAGCCCATCAGTCAAGCTTCAGTGATGCAGCATTTGAAGAGGCAGAGCGGAAGAAAACAGATACATTAACATTGTATTGCAAATGTAATGAGATCAATATGTCGATTACAAATCAGCCAAATTGACCAAATCTGCTGTAATCGTGGCCTGGTTATACTTTAATTTTCCACAGATTGCAGGTATTCTATTTACATTTTTCCGTCTTTCGGATGAAACATGAAATCTGTCTGTTGAGGTGGACGTAAAAGATCCCAGGGCACGATTTGGAGAGAGACAAGGGGAGTTCTCCTGGTGTCCTGGCCATCATTTATCACCAAGTCACGCCTTGGTCTCTCCTCGTACTCCTCTGGGACCTTTTCCTCCTTTGACAGGTCACCTCGTTCCACCCATCACACAAGTTGAGGGTTCATGGCGTCTTTATTGTCAGGGAGATTAATCGAGGTTTGTAATTACAGTAACTGCGCCTAGAAATTCCTCAGGGTCTCTCTGGTGGGAGACAGGCAGAAGCCCTGATGGAACGGCTAACAATGGCCATTTGCACCATTTCTCTGGGGTTTCTGTTGATCTCCTGCCAAAGTTATGGTGGGAGGGATCCACTGAGTTTCAGGGCCGCAGTGTTTGAACTGAGTACTGTTCACTTACCTGTTTGATGTTCAATAAAGTGGCTTCTGGCCTGAGCCACAGTCTGATGGAGTTTCTGCCACCTACTGAAGATAAGGATCATGCAGCGACTGGCATGTGGTACAGTCCCGTAAACCAGGACACGGTGATCAGGGTTCTCTGTTCAACCCCTGGGTGTTGATGTGATACGGGGAAACTAACGTCACGCTCAGGTTTGTAGAGTAATTGTAAGGAGGGGCCAGTCAGTGGCATCCATGGCTCAGTGGCTAGTACGCTCACCTCTGAGTCAGAAGGTCATGAATTCAAGTCCCACTCCAGAGACTGGAGCACATAATCCAGGCTGACAGTGCAGTACTGAGGAAGTGCTGCACTGTTGGAGGTGCCGTCTTTCGGATGAAACATTAAACCGAGGTCCCGTCTGCCCTCTGGTGGATCCAGGTGGATGTAAAAGATCCCACGGCACTATTTGAAGACGAGCAGGGGAGTTCTCCCAGTGTCCTGGCCAACATACATCCCTCAACCAACACCTAAAAAACAGATAAGAACATAAGAAATAGGAGCAGGAGTAGGCCAATCAGCCCTTCGAGCCTGCTCCGCCATTTAATAAGATCATGGCTGATCTGATCAATTTATCTCGGTGCTGTTTGTGGAATCTTGCTGTGAGCAAATTGGCTGCCATGTTTCCTACATTACAACAGTGACTACATTTCAAAAGTACTTCATTGGCCGTAAAGTGCTTTGAGACACCCTGATGTTGTGAAAGTTGCGATAGAAATGCAAGTCTTTCTCATTCTTTTCAGTGATGCTAAACCCAAGGAGTAAATCTGGCGTAGATACCAAAAAAACAACCTTTCACAATCTCAGAAAGTCCCAAAAATGCTTCACACCCAATGATGTGCAGTCACTGTTGTAACGTAGGAGTTTGCTGGTGCTACTGTAACCAGCCTTGGACCAGCAACTGTAATGGTAAAGTTCAGTAGCGAGGACCATAATGGTCGTTTTATGCTGCACTGACGTCTTTTTCCCATGTCTTAGAGAATCTAATAGTGATCTCCAATTATGCGTTTTATTTAAAGTGGACGTGCTTTCAAGCCTTAAATAAGCATATTCTTGACTTTGTGTTATTCGTTTCATGGCAGCTATGTAGTGATACTGAGGCACAGATCAGTTGAGGGCCAGGCCGATAAATAACCACATTGTCATATTGCAAGCTGCTCACCCTCATTTCATTAATGACGGTAATACTGACCCTGTGGTGCTGCTCACTGTAAATCAGAGGATGTGCTGCTTTTTAAGGAACAAGGGATACAGTTTTCGTGGGGGCTCTCCCGATCTCTCGCTGTAATTTCAGAGAAACAGTGTAAACGGCTGTTTTTTTAGCCATTGACGCTGTTTATCTGGGGTCTTCCGCCGAAGTTACAGCGGGGGATCGGGAGAAAGCCCACGGAAATTCCAGGCAAGGAGGTTTATACGGTAATGTGCAATGCTGCTAAAGTAGAGGGGTGTGTCCCTGTAAGGCTATAAGGTAGGGGGTCAGTTACAGACCAGACTTGGATACTTTCTTTTACATGTTTTAATAATGTCTAACTGTTATTAATTCAATAAACTCAAAGGACACTCGCAGTTTAATTGTTCTTTGGTCCTGGAACTCCAAAGGCAAGATGAGGAAACATTTTTTTTACTCAGCGAGTTGTAACGATCTGGAATGCACTGCCTGAAAGGACGGTGGAAGCAGATTCAGTAGTAACTTTCAAAAGGGAATTGGATAAATACTTAAAGGGAAAACATTTTCAGGGCTATGGGGAAAGAGCAGGGGAGTGGGACTGATTGGATAGCTCTTTCAAAGGGCCGGCACAGGCACGATGGGCCGAATGGCCTCCTTCTGTGCTGTATCTACTATGTTACTATGGTATGATATGAGTGTAATGTGCTTGTCACGCAAAGAGTAGTGTAAATCTGGAACTCTCTCCCCCCGAAGGCTGTGGATGCTCGTGGTCAATGGAAATTTTCAAGACTGAGATCAATAGATTTTTGTTGGTATCAAGGGATATGGAGCTACGGCTGATAAATGGAGTTGAGGTACAGATCAGCCACAATCTAACTGAATAGCGGAACAGGCCCGAGGGGTGGAATAGCCTTACTCCTGTTCCTAATGCTCCTATGCTGCAGCAGTGACGTTGCACTAATAGCCCAGCATTTACCTGAAGCCAATATCTTCATTGGGAGGTGAACTCAGCCCAAATCAAGCCATGCAGCAGAAAAAAAAAGTTGCACAGTGTTAGAAGAATAATTGCACAGTTTGGACAGAAAAAAAGAGCTCTGTTGTTCTGTCTTCAAGATGGTGCAGTTTTTAAACCCCTATCTGAGTAACTTCAGATGAAACATTAAACCAAGGCACAGGTCCCTCAACAGAAGGCTTTGGCCATGGTAACACAATTGGGCCAATCCCCTAACAATTGGCAAAGTGGGTGGATGTTGACATTTCGTGAAAGTTTATTTCCAACCATGTAAAGATAGTTTGGGTGGTTATACAGGTATTGTAAGCGTGGCTTGATTTAACTTTTGCCGACAGGGAAGTGCAGGAGGAAACTTTCCTCAGGAGAATATGGGTTTGGGAGAGTCCGTGATAGAGCGGACTGTACGTGGTCTATGGATGGAAGAGGTTTCTTGGGCTGAATGGTCTGCAATTGCTTTGTTGTATAGAATCGTTACAAGGTGGACTCAAAAGTTTCCTCCCAAAGTGGTGATGGGCCTCATCACCACTTTGGGAGGAAAAATAAAAAAGCAAAATATTATTTGACTGGAGAAATACTACAAAGTGCTGCGGTACAGAGGGATCTGGGTGTCCCTGTACATGAAACACAAAAAGTCAACATGCAGGTGCAGCAGGTAATCCGGAAGGCAAACGGAATATCAGCCTTTATTTCTAGGGGGATGGAGTATAAAAGCAGGGAAGTCATTCTACAACTGTACAGGATGCTGGTGAGACCACACCTGGAGTACTGCGTACAGTTCTGGTGCCCTTATTTAAGGAAGGACATACTTGCATTGGAGGCAGTTCAGAGAAGGTTCACTAGGTTGATTCCGGGTATGGAAGGGTTGTCTTATGAGGAAAGATTGAACAGGTTGGGTCTATACTCATTGGAGTTTAGAAGAATGAGAGGAGATCTTATTGAAACATATAAGACTCTGAGGGGACTCGATAGGGTAGATGCTGAGAGGATGTTACCCCTCATGGGGGAATCTAAAACTAGGGGGCATAGTCTCAGAATAAGGGGTCGCCCATTTAAGATGGAAATGAGAAGGAATTTCTTCTCCCAGAGGGCCATGAATCTTTGGAATTCTTTACCCCAAAAATCTGTGGCGGCTGAGTCATTGAATACATTCAAGGCTGAGTTAGACAAATTTTTGATCAGCAAGGGAGTCAAAGGATACGGGGAAAGGGCGGGAAAGTGGAGTTGAGGTAAAAATCAGATCAGCCATGATCTCATTAAATGGCGGAGCAGGCTCGAGGGGCCGAATGGCCTGCTCCTGTTCCTTTCTCTTATGGTCTTATGGTCTACCTCCTTTGATGTCATCCCTCCAGAATACCAACCCTACCATCTCCCCATGACAGCATCCAGCTGTTTCTTAAGTGAGTCCAGTGTCCTGATTTCAATCATCCTTTCTGATGTCACAGCCACCCTTCCTAAATAACGTGAAGGATCATTGAGGAAACCCTCAGTGATTCCATCGTACCGTTCTGAGAGGAGTATGGGAACAAATTCACAACAGAGGGACAATCACAGCACGAGGATTGATCATAAGAATCATAGAATGATACAGCACAAAGGAGGCCATTCGGCCCATCGTGCCTGTGCCAGCTCTTTAAAAGAGCAATCCAATTAGTCCGATTCCCCAGCTGTTTCCCCATGGCTCTGCAATTTTTTTTCCATCATGTATGTATCCAATTCCCCTTTTGAAAGTTATTATTGAATCTGCTTCCACCACCCTTTCAGGCAGTGCGTTCCAGATCATTACAACTCGCTGCATACTTTTTTTCTCCCCCTCATGTCGCCTCTGGTTCTTTTGCCAATGATCTCCTCTGTATCTGATTTTCTACGTTAGGTTTGATTGAATGTGAGAGAAATTGTGAGATTGCATTGTGCTCCGTCAGCTTGAAGAAAACTGTGGATATAAATTGGGAGTGAATCGAAGGCTGACTTTGTGGTTATCAATAGAGACATCAGTATTGAGACCTGAAAAGTCATAGAAGAAGAAATAATAAACATCGGCCATGCTTGGAAAAGCTGGGGTAAAATGTGTTAGATTAGTGTTTGGCACATGAGGTTAGGTTAGAAAATATTATATCTTCCATAGCAATACACCAGCCCAACAGTTAAGGAGTCAATGCTTCCTATTTTAAATCTTACTGTCTGAATTCTGAATCTACACCTTAAATCCGATTGCCAAGATTATATTGTTGCTCTCTTTTGGTCCACATTGGATGAAATTATACATTAAGCAAATAATATGTGGAGCACGGCTACAGTTCAGGCAGTGACATTATTCACTGAGAACAGTCCATTCATTGAGATCAATCCATCCAGAGAGAAACACAGATCTGACAGTAGAATTAAAGGCATAATGTCAAGAATTGAAACCTTCGAACAGAAGAATCCATTGCTTGTTGGAATTTTTTTTAAAACCTTTGTTTCTTTGTGAATGTTGCACTCGTGAGGGAGACGAATTGGATGGGAAATGGAGCACTTTCCATTTCCACTTCAGGCATCCAACACCAGCAGCAACCACTCCCAGGTCCAATAACGCAGCCAAAAGTAGCTTCCATAGATGTGCCTCAAAAACATGCCTCAGCCCCAACCACAGAGAAGTACCCACTGCACTGGTGTGACATTTTTATTTTCTGCGCAAGGCATCCCAGTGGCTGGAAAACAAAGATGTGAATTCACAGGGACATTGCAGTTTCGGTGCATGACCTGACCCTCGAGACTCCCTGGAGGAGATAGTCTCCACTTCACTTGACACACGATTTGCACAACAACAACTTGCATTTATATAGCACCTTTAACGTAAGGTGTTTCGTGGAGGAATTATCAAACAAAATTTGACACCGAGCCAAAGAAGGACAGGTTTTTTTAATTCGTTCATGGGATGTGGGCATCGTTGGCAAGGCCGGAATTTATTGCCCATCCCTAAGTGCCCTTGAGAAGGTGGTGGTGAGCCGCCTTCTTGAACTGCTGCAGTCCGTGTGGTGAAGGTTCTCCCACAGTGCAGTTAGATAGGGAGTTCCAGGATTTTGACCCAGCGATGATGAAGGATATATTTCCAAGTCGGGATGGTGTGTGACTTGGAGGGGAACGTGCAGGTGGTGTAGTTCCCACGTGCCTGCTGCCATTGTCCTTCTAGGTGGTAGAGGTCGCGGGTTTGGGAGGTGCTATCGAAGAAGCCTTGGCGAGTTGCTGCAGTGCATCCTGTGGATGGTACACACTGTAGCCACAGTGCGTCGGTGGTGAAGGGAATGAATGTTTAGGGTGGTGGATGGGGTGCCAATCAAGTGCCTTGTAGATGGTGGAAAGGCTTTGGGAAGTCAGGAGGTGAGTCACTCGCTGCAGAATACCCAGCCTCTGACCTGCTCTTGTAGCCACAGTATTTATATGGCTGGTCCAGTTAAGTTTCTGGTCAATGGTGACCCCCAGGATGTTGATGGTGGGGGATTTGGCGATGGTAATGCCTCTTTATTCCTACTCTCTGTTTTCTGTCTGTTGACCTCAATCCTCAATCCAAGCTAATATATTATCCCCAATCCCACGAGCCCGAATCTTGTGTAACAACCTCTGCCTAATCATATTATGATTTTCTAAGTGCCCTGTTACTACATCCTTAATAATAGATTCTAACATTATTCCTACTATTGATGTCAGGCTAACTGGCCTGTAGTTCCCTGTTTTCTCTCTCCCTCCTTTCTTGATTAGCAGGGTTACATTTGCTACCTTCCAAGCCACAGGGACCATTCCAGAATCTAGGGAATTCTGGAAGATCAAAACCAATGCATCCACTATCACTATCTCTGCAGCCATCTCTTTTAGAACCCTAGAATGTAGGCCATCAGATCTAGGGGATTTGTCGCCCTTTCAGTCCCATTAATTTTTCTAATACTTTTTCTTTACTAATCTTAATCACTTTTAGTTCCTCCCTTGGTTCCCAACTATTTCCGGTATTTTTTTTGTGTCTTCCACTGTGAAGACAGATACAAAATATTTGTTTAAAGTCTCTGCTATTTCCTTATTCTCCATTATAATTTCTCCTGTCTCAGCCTCTAAGGATCCACGTTTACTTTCACTACTCTCTTCCTTTTTACATACTTGTAAAAGCTCTTACAATCTGTTTTTATATTTCTTGCTAGTTTACTCTCATTTGATTTTCTCCCTCTTTATCATTTTCTTGGTTATCCTTTGCTGATTTCTAAAGCCCTCCCAATCCTCAGGCTTACTATTCTTTTTGGCAACTTTGTAAGCCTCTTCTTTTAATCTAATACTATCCTTAACTTCTCTAGTTAGCCACGGTTAGATCACTTTTCCTGTGGAATTTTTATTCCTCAAGGGTATGTATATTCATTGGGAATTATGAATTATTTCTTTTTATGTTCACCATTGCTTATCTACAGTCATATCTTTTAATCTAATTTCCCAATCTACATTAGCCAACTCGCCCATCATACCTACATTAATGGCCTTGTTTAAATTTAAGACCCTCGTTTCAGACTTAACTACATCACTCTCAAACTCAATATGAAATTCTAACATATTATGATCACTCTTCCCCAGAGGACCCTTCATTATAAGATTACTAATTAATCCTGACTCATTACACAATACTAGATCTAAAATAGCCTGTTCACGAATTGGTTCCTCTGCAGAGGAATGATAAGGACTTTGAGGATGAAATTTGTATTCAAGTAGAGAAGTGTATATTTTCAGTGGAGTCATAGGCAAATTTTAGGAGAGACTGGATTAGATGGGAGGTGGTGTTACATTGTGTTCAGGACTGTTTTCTCAGTCAGAATGTTGCTGCTCCAACAAGGAAGGAAGGAAGCAAGTTATAGGCACATAAAAAAGGGACCTTGCCAAGATTCAATGGAAGGAGAAATTGGCAAATAAAACCATAGATCAGCAATGGGAAATGTTTAAACAAGAGCTGGAAAGGGTAGTATTCCAAGTATATTGCAGTAAAGTTAATAGGGAGTGTATCCAAGACTGTGGCTCCATGAATGAATAAGGAAATTAGATCAAATTTGAAAAATCTAAGCAGTTAACACTACAGGGTAGATTATAAACCAGTAAGAAATATAAATAATATACGAAAGGTACAAAAAGGGAGATTAGAAAGACTCGGAGAGAGCATGAGAGAAGTTAACGAAAATAGGGCAGTAAAAGTCTATCCATGAGCCCATTAATAGAAAGAGAATAGTCAATGTACAGTTAGAGCCAGTAAGAGATGAAGGAAGCAAGCTTGTAATGAAGGGCGACGGTGTGACAAAGATACTAAATAAATGAATTAAAAACAGAAAGTGCTGGAAAACACTCAGGGAGCTTCTTTTTTATTTCTATTCGTTCATGGGATGTGGGCGTCACTGGCAAGGCCAGCATTTATTGCCCATCCTTAATTGCCCTTGAGAAGGTGGTGGTGAGCCGCCTTCTTGAACCGCTGCAGTCCGTGTGGTGAAGGTTCTCCCACAGTGCTGTTAGGAAGGGAGTTCCAGGATTTTGACCCAGCGACGATAAAGGAACGGCGATATATTTGCAAGTTGGGATGGTGTGTGACTTGGAGGGGAACGTGCAGGTGGTGTTGTTCCCATGTGCCTGCTGCCCTTGTCCTTCTAGGTGATAGAGGTCGCGGGTTTGGAAGATGCTGCCGAAGAAGCCTTGGCGAGTTGCTGCAGTGCATCCTGTAGATGGTACACACTGCAGCCACAGTACACCAGTGGTGAAGGGAATGAATGTTTAGGGTGGTGGATGGGATGCCAATCAAGCGGGCTGCTTTATCCTGTTTGATGTCGAGCTTCTTGAGTGTTGTTGGAGCTGCACTCATCCAGGCAAGTGGAGAGTATTCCATCACACTCCTGACTTGTGCCTTGTAAATGGTGGAAAGGCTTTGGGGAGTTAGGACGTGAGTCACTCGCCACAGAATACCCAGCCTCTGACCTGCTCTTTTAGCCACATTATTTATGTGGCTGGTCCAGTTAAATTTCTGGTCAATGGTAACCCCCAGGATGTTGATGGTGGGGGATTCAGCGATGGTAATGCCGTTGAATGTCAAGGAGAGGTGGTTAGACTCTCTCTTGTTGGAGATGGTGCTGGACAATTAAACAACTAATGGGAGGAGGAGGGTCTGCAAACATCCCCATCCTCAATGATGGCGGAGACCAGCACGTGAGTGCAAAAGACAAGGCTGAAGCGTTTGCAACCACCTTCAGCCAGAAATGCCGAGTGGATGATCCATCTCGGCCTCCTCCCAATATCCCCACCATCACAGATGCCAGTCTTCGGCCAATTCGATTCACTCCAGAAACAGCTGAGTGCACTGGTTACAGCAAAGGCTTTGGGCCCCGACAACATCCCGGCTGTAGTGCTGAAGACTTGTGCTCCAGAACTAGCTGCGCCTCTAGCCAAGCTGTTCCAGTACAGCTACAACACTGGCATCTACCCGATAATGTGGAAAATTGCCCAGGTATGTCCTGTCCACACAAAGCAGGACAAATCCAATCCGGCCAATTACCGCCCCATCAGTCTACTCTCAATCATCAGCAAAGTGATGGAAGATGTCGTCGACAGTGCTATCAAGCGGCACTTACTCACCAATAACCTGCTCACTGATGCTCAGTTTGGGTTCCGTCAGGACCACTCGGCTCCAGACCTCATTACAGCCTTGGTCCAAACATGGACAAAAGAGCTGAATTCCAGAGGTGAGGTGAGAGTGACTGCCCTTGATATCAAGGCAGCATTTGACCGAGTGTGGCATCAAGGAGCCCTAGTAAAATTGAAGTCAATGGGAATCAGGGGGAAAACTCTCCAGTGGCTGGAGTCATACCTAGCACAAAGGAAGATGGTAGTGGTTGTTGGAGGTCAATCATCTCAGCCCCAGGACATTGCTGCAGGAGTTCCTCAGGGCAGTGTCCTAGGCCCAACCATCTTCAGCTGCTTCATCAATGACCTTCCCTCCATCATAAGGTCAGAAATGGGGATGTTCGCTGATGATTGCACAGTGTTCAGTTCCATTCGCAACCCCTCAGATAATGAAGCAGTCCGTGCCCACATGCAGCAAGACCTGGACAACATCCAGGCTTAGGCAGATAAGTGGCAAGTAACATTCGCGCCAGACAAGTGCCAGGCAAAGACTATCTCCAAAAAGAGTGTCTAACCATCTCCCCTTGACATTCAACGGCATTACCATCGCCGAATCCCCCACCATCAACATCCTGGGGGTCACCATTGACCAGAAACTTAACTGGACCAGCCACATAAATACTGTGGCTACAAGAGCAGGTCAGAGGCTGGGTATTCTGCAGCGAGTGACTCACCTCCTGACACCCCAAAGCCTTTCCACCATCTACAAGGCACAAGTCAGGAGTGTGATGGAATACTCTCCACTTACCTGGATGAGTGCAGCTCCAACAACACTCAAGAAGCTCGACAGCATCCAGGACAAAGCAGCCCGCTTGATTGGCACCCCATCCACCACCCTAAACATTCACTCCCTTCACCACCGGCACACTGTTGCTGCAGTGTGTACCATCCACAGGATGCACCTCCCAAACCCGCGACCTCTACCACCTAGAAGGATAAGAGCAGCAGGCACATGGGAACAACATCACCTGCATGTTCCCCTTCAAGTCACACACCATCCCGACTTGCAAATATATTGCCGTTCCTTCATCGTCGCTGGGTCAAAATCCTGGAACTCCCTTCCTAACAGCACTGTGGGAGAACCTTCACCACACGGACTGCAGCAGTTCAAGAAGGCGGCTCACCACCACCTTCTCAAGGGCAATTAGCGATGGGCAATAAATGCCGGCCTCGCCAGCGACACCCACAACCCATGAACGAATTTTTTAAAAATGGTCATTGCCTGGCACTTGTCTGGTGCAAATGTGACTTGCCACTTATCAGCCCAAGCCTGGATGTTGTCCAGGTCTTGCTGCATGTGGGCATGGACTGCTTCAGTATCTGAGGGGTTGCGAATGGAACTGAACATTGTGCAATCATCAGCGAACATCCCCATTTCTGACCTTATGATGGAGGGAAGGTCATTGATGAAGCAGCTGAAGATGGTTGGGCCTAGGACACTGTCCTGAGGAACTCCTGCTGCAATGTCCTGGGGCTGAGATGATTGGCCTCCAACAACCACTACCATCTTCCTTTGTGCCAGGTATGACTCCAGCCACTGGAGATGTTTCCCCCTGATTCCCATTCACTTCAATTTTACTAGGGCTCCTTGGTGCCACACTCGGTCAAATGGCCCCTCGGTCCTCGCCATCGGCGGGCGGGCCGTACCTCCGTTGTCGGAGGGGGTACACTGGTCCCGGTCTTCGTCTATCTACCAGGAATTGCTGGGTCTCCCCTAATGCTTCATCCTCCACCCCCCCTTGCTGCCAGACCTCCTGAAAACTCGGGGCTATGGGTGATGGCCGTGAAGCCTCTGGTTCCCTAACCAGTGTCGTTCTGGGAGCTGCCTGTGGGACTTCCCTGTTTGGGTTGCCGGTAAAATCCGACTGGCCCGCCTTCGGGCTAAGGAGGCATACCATGCCCTTCGCCCTCGCTAAGGCCATGCCCAAACGTTCTATTTCTTGCCTGCAGGGGCCATGATCTGCGTCCTCAAACCTCTGGGCGCAGGCCAGCTTATATGCTGCCTTTACCTCGCCTACTTTCTCCTCCTGCTCTTTTAATTCTTGCGTGAGGCTGTGGATCTTATCCATTAACCAAACCTCACTGCCTCTCGCCTCTCTGACCTGGTATTCCAGGTGTTCCATTCTACCCCTAGTGCTACTTTTGAGCTCAGCGATCTGGTATTCCAGGCGCTCTACCTTTGCCTGGTGGTCCCTTGCCATCTGCGCCCTTTCTTGGTTTATTGCCTGGAGCGCTGCTAACCCTTGCTCTTCGGCTGCTGTCTTTTCCTGCAGCTCTAGGGTCAACTGTTTAATCTTGGCTGCTCGCGCTGCTACAGCACGGTCTAGAACTAAGACCTGCTTTTTAAAACACAAGAGCCAGACCGCCTTCTCAATACCTTTCTTATACTGTTTACTTGCTGTCCACTGGATGGCTGCATCTATGGGACGCTCGGCCTTTAACATATCGCCCACCCACTTTTTCGCGATATTTACCTTGCCGCACACATAGGCAGACAACCTTATCTCCATTGCGGATTCCTCCTCCGCACCACTGTCTGCCTTGTTACACACTTTCGCCTCAGCTCCTGGCTGGCTCGCCATTTCTGTAAGGGGTTTCTTTTTTTACTGTTTCTCTGGCTTATAATAGGTCAGCCAGTTATGTTTTCCTGAGCTGCCCTGCCCGCAGTGCGGTTGCGAATCGCTTACCCCTTCCTGATTCTGAGCTGAGGACTTATCGAGTGGTAACAAAGACAGACAAACAGACCAGTGGATTGGTACAAGGAAAACCAATGTTTATTAATAAGAAAACTAAAACTACAAAGTAAACAGTATTATACAGAAGATAAAAAGAAATCGCTATGGATGTAATACAGTCTTACACTTAACGGGTTGGAAGAAACGGATACATCGAGGGAAAATTCTAAAATCACAAGTTTAGCAATATCCCCTTTAACCCCCACCCTTACACTTATGCTAGGTTGTCTTGTGGCGGCCAGAAAATTAATGCTCACCGGTGAAAACAGATGAAAAGGCCTGGCCCCTGTGCCTGCTGCTGCCGTCGACATGTGGTTGCGAGGTTTACTGAATGGCCTTCCTTCTTAGGTGCTAGCAGACAGACAGGACAGGGCCAAGAGGCGAAGAGAGAAGAGAGAGAGAGATACTGGGCAGCCCCAGTTATACCCTCTTGGTAACAGGTTTTTTTCATACCTCATCAGCTTGCTTCATTGTTTGATTTAAGCACGAAACGTAAGACAAAGGACCCCATCTCTGGCCCATTTACATTAATGGCCGGTTCCTGTATCGATCTGTTCGCTAACTGCTTTACCATTGTTCCGAATGTACCTTGATGGTTCACCTTTTGTCCTGCGATCACTTCCTGCTCGAATTTTGATGTGTTGGCCGGCCATGTTGATAGCTTGCCTCAGGGCTAGAATGCAGCTGCATTGTTTAAAGAAACCTGTCTGAGACACGAAGCCTGCCGAGTTGTTGAGAATGCAATTTCAAATCAGCCGGTCCTCGGCCATGTGTCTGACTGCAGCCATTTTGAGAGACCTTGGATTTTTTAAAACAGTCACACCAGGGTTTCTTTAATAACTCCAATAAATCTTCGGGGTGGGGGGAACATGTGAAATTTTGCGAATCCCTTCACCGCTGTTTTCCATACATGTAGTCCTGTGTTGTAGCTTCACCAGGTTGGCACCTCATTTTGAGGTACGCCTGGTGCTGCTCCTGGCATGCTCTTCTACACTCCTCATTGAACCAGGGTCGATCCCCTGGCTTGTCGGTAATGGTAGAGTGAGGAATTTGCCGGGCCATGGGGTTACAGATTGTGCTGGAACACAATTCTGCTGCTGCTGATGGCCCACAGCGTCTCATGGATGCCCAGTTTTGAGCTGCTAGATCTGTTCTGAATCTATCCCATTTAGCACGGTGGTAGTGCCACACAACACGTTGGATGGTGTCCTCAGTTGAAGACGGGGCTTCGACTCCACAAGGACTGTGCGGTGGTCACTCCTACCAATACTGTCATGGCCCGACGGATCTGCGACAGGTAGATTGGTGAGGACGAGGTCAATTGGGTTTTTCCCTCGTGTTGGTTCGCTCACCATCTGCCGCAGGCCCAGTCTGTCAGCTATGTCCTTCAGAACTCAGCCAGCTCGGTCAGTAGTGGTGCTACCGAGCCACTCTTGGTGATGGACATTGAAGCCCCTCACCCAGAGTACATTCTGTGGAGAGAGAAACAGAGTTAATGTTTCGGGTCGATGACCTTCATCACTCTGACGGAAGGTCATATACTTGAAACATTAACTCTATTTCTCTCTCCGCAGATGCTGCCTGATCTGCTCAGTGTTTTCCAGCATTTTCTATTTATATTTCAGATTCCCAGCATCTGCAGTATTTTGCTTTTGTTTACACTAAATAAATGCTTTTTCACAGAGGAGATGGATATTGAGATTGTATAACCAACACATGTTGATGTCAAACATTTTCTCAGAATGAAAAGATGCAGCCAGTGGTGTACTCCAGGGATCTGTGTTGGGACTGATCTTATTTGCTATCTATATTGGGTAGGACACAATGTATGAAAATGACGGGCAGGAAATGACCAACTGGTCCATCAAGCTTGCCCCACACTCATGATGGCTGGAGCATCATGACTAGACACTTTCCTGCACCCCTGACCCCCGCCCTCGCAGCCACGCAATCTCCAGGGAGAGGCAAGAAACTAGAGAAAACCTCAGGGCCAAGAAGGGAAAAAATACTCTGGAAAATTCCTCTCCGATCCCTTCAGGTGATCGAAACCAGTCCAGGAGATCACATGGACATCTATATAGTGACAGGATGTGAATCTCCTGTCTGCAAATCTCACTTTCTCTTGTCACAACTTTTTATCATGTCAGTATTTACCATTGTAAATGGTTATGTCAACATTTCCCATTCAATATTCCTGTGTCAACTGTCATGAGGTAGTTGCAGGCTCTGGCCACTAGATAGCTCTGTGGATTGAGTTCCTGAAGTCTCTCAATTCCATTGTAATCTTTTTGTATATTAAAAAAACCTTATATTCATGAACTGACCATGGACAACATCACCGGGGATTTACTAGTTACACATAAATGGTCTGGACGGGGGAGTCGAAAGAACAATGTGAAAATTTGCCTGTGACACCAAGTGGTGAGTATGGAAAATGAGACCATAAGACCATAGAGATAGGAGCAGGAGTAGGCCATTCGGCCCCTCGAGCCTGCACCGCCATTTAATGAGATCATGGTTGATCTGATTTTTACCTCAACTCCACTTTCCTGCCCTTTCCCCGTATCCTTTGACTCCCTTGCCAATCAAAAATTTGTCTAACTCAGCCTTGAATGTATTCAATGACTCAGCCTCCACAGCTTTTTGGGGTAAAGAATTCCAAAGATTCACGACCTTCTGGGAGAAGAAATTCCTCCTCATTTCCGTCTTAAACGGGCGACCCCTTATTCTGAGACTATGCCCCCTAGTTTTAGATTCCCCCATGAGGGGTAACATCCTCTCAGCATCTACCCTATCGAGTCCCCTCTGAAGCTTATATGTTTCAATAAGATCTCCTCCCATTCTTCTAAATTCCAATGAGTATAGACCCAACCTGTTCAATCTTTCCTCATAAGACAACTCTTCCATACCCAGAATCAATCTAGTGAACCTTCTCTGAACTGCCTCCAATGCAAGTATATCCTTCTTTAAATTAGGGCACCAGAACTTTACGCAATACTCCAGGTGTGGTCACTCCAGCACCCTGTACAGTTGTAGAATGACTTCCCTGCTTTTATACTCCATCCCCCTAGAAATATAGGCCAAAATTCCATTTGCCTTCCGGATTACCTGCTGCACCTAGGAACATAGGATCATAGGAACAGGAGTAGGCCATTCAGCCCCTCGTGCCTGCTCCGCCATTTGATAAGATCATGGCTGACCTGTGATCTAACTCCATATACCCGCCTTTGGCCCATATCCCTTAATACCTTTGATTGCCAAAAAGCTATATATCTTAGATTTAAATTTAGCAATTGAGCTAGTATCAATTGCCATTTGCGGAAGAGAGTTCCAAACTTCTACCACCCTTTGTGTGTAGAAATGTTTTCTAATCTCGCTCCTGAAAGGTCTGGCTCTAATTTTTAGACTGTGCCCCCTACTCCTAGAATCCCCAACCAGCGGAAATAGTTTCTCTCTATCCACCCTATCCGTTCCCCTTAATATCTTATAAACTGTATGTTGACTTTTTGTGTTTCATGTATGAGGACACCCAGGTCCCTCTGCACCGCAGTATTTTGTAGTGTTTCTCCATTCAAATGATATTTTGCTTTTTTATTTTTCCTCCCAAAGTGGATGACTTCACATTTTCCCTCATTATATTCCATCTGCCAAATTTTTGCCCATTCACTTAACCTGTTAATATCCCTTTGCAGACACTTTGGACTCGATTTTTGGACGTCCGAGCCGGCGGGTTCGTGGCGGGGGGGGGGCTCCGAAAATTGGGGATTCCCGGGGCGGGTCCGGAGCCCGGTTCCAGCCCGCCCACTTCCGGGTTCCCCAGTTTCTTTTAGATGCGCGCAGCCCCCGCATGCGGGACACCCGCTGGCAATTAAAGCTGGCGGGATCCCACTTAAGGCAAATAATGTGATAGTTCAGGTCGTTAGCAGACCTGATTGGGAGGATATTTTAGGAGGGGTGGGATTTTCATCTCAACTGAGCGTGTTTCCCGTACTGGAGGAAACACTCCCAGTTGAAATGGACGTGTTGCAGCCATCAGCCTGTGGGAGGTGCAAAGGTCCATTTGACAGGTGTGGGGGGGGAGACACTCACTCATTGCAGGAGGCCACTCTGTCACTTTGGACAAAGTTTGGCCTCCACCACCCTCCTCCTAACAATAAAATTCACCAACTTGCACACTTACCCCGGTGTCCAGAGACATGTACCTACCTTGCGGATCCCCTCAGATGTACATCTTCCGGATGGGGGCCGCCGTAGCTGCAGTCATGACCTCCTCGGAGGGCGAACAGCATCACCAGCCTCACCGGCCACGCCGTCTACCTCTGACACGTGGAGCTCCACAACAGAGTGCTGTGACACATCCACCTGCACAGCAGGAGGGAGGGCAACTGCAGAGAGAGATGCGTGGCAGGGGGCACTACCCTTGCCACAGGGTCCACAGACCGAGGCTCAGCTTCCTGGATCTCTCTGAGCAGCAGTGCACACGGAGGCTCAGAGTCACTCGACATGTAGTCGTGGACATCTGCAGCCTCTTTCATGCCGAGCTGCTCCCGGCTGGCCTGAGCACCATCTTCTTACCTGTCACTGTCAAAGTCACAACTGCCCTCAACAACTTCTCCTCCGCATCCTTCCAGGGTGCCACCAGGGACATTGCCGACGTCTCAGTCGTCTGCACAAAAGAGCCCTGCAAATACACCTACACCCACTCTGCAGTGACACAATGGGTGGCATCAGTTGTGGGTCTTCATCGTGATCTTCAGAAAAGGGCATTATTGCACAAACCAGACAAGATTTGCAAAGACCTGGCAGTAGTGGTGACAATATAATATGTAATGTGAGTTGATCAGAAATCAAATATAAGTAAAAACCATGACAAACCCTCAAACACCCTTGTGCATCCCCTTCATGCTCACGACACATTTGCCTTACGCTTCCTACTGCACATATGTGATGCATGCCCTATGGCTGCAGCACAGGTAGTGGCAGGTTGAGTGAAGCTGACCGTGAAAGAGATGCATGAGAGGGTGAGTATGAGACGGAGCCATGAGACTGTATGAGGATTGGGTTGAGTGGTAGTGGTGGGATGAGTACTGGCGAGGTGAGTAGGTGCAGGTAAGATGAGGATGAGCTTTGATTGGGTGTGAGGAGTGATGTGATAGAGTAGTGTTGGCATTGCAGAAGGAGATGTGGGGTGGGGACGGTGATGTGGCAGACGGAGTGTAGGGGAATGAGTAAGTGTACTCACTTCGGCTGACCTACATAGGTCATTGAAGCGCCTCCTGCACTGTATGCAGGTACGTGATATGTTGGTGGTGCTGGTGACCTGCTCTGCCACCTCGAGCCAGGCCTTTGTGGTGGCAGAGACAGGCCATTTCCTCCCGTCCGTAGGGGAGAAGATCTCTGTCCTCCCCCTCCTCCTCACCCCATCTAGTAGGACCTGGAGTGAGGCATCATTAAACCTGGGAGCAGCCTTCCCCCTGGGCTGCTCCATGCTGTAATTTTGGCTCCTCTCTGCAGCAGTCAGTGGAGGACTGCCCCTTTAAATTGGGCTCCTCCAGCTGACAGCCTATGATGTGGGTGCGCAGTCCGCCCGCTGCGCAGCTTTCCAGCGCGAAACCCGAAAGCCAAGGTAAGTGCCATCATTTAGGCTGCGATCACGTGCGGAGCACCCCGAATTCACTGGGCGCGTTACCCACGTGCCCAGTCGACCCCCCGCTGCCAACCCACCTCCCTCCTAATATCGAGCCCTTTGTGTCCTCCTCGCAACTTGCTTTTCCACCTATCTTTGTATCATCAGCAAATTTGGCCACAATACACTCTGTTCCTTCATCCAAGTCATCGATGTATATTACAAATAGTTGAGGCCCCAGCACTGAGCCCTGTGGCACCCCAGTAGTTACAGATTGCCATTTTGAAAATGACCCTTTTATCCTGACTCTTTGTTTTCTGTTAGTTAGCTAATCCTCTCACCATGAGCTCTTATCTTGTGCAGTAACCTTTTATGTGGCACCTTATCAAATGCCCTTTGGAAATCCAAATTCACAGTGGAACATAGATGAGTTAGCAGGATGGGGAGACAGGTAGCAGATGCAGTTCAAGGGAGAAAAATATGAAGCATTGAGGGGCATAGATTCCAAAACAAGGAGGCGATGTTAAATCTATACAAGATTAAAAAGGCATATGGGATCCTTGGCTTTATTAGAAACATAGAAAATAGGAGCAGGAGTAGGCCATTCGGCCCTTTGAGCCTGTTCCACCATTCAATATGATCATGGCTGATCCTCTATCTCAATACCATATTCCCCCTCTCTCCCCATACCCCTTGATGCCTTTTGTGTCTAGAAATCTATCTGATTGGCGAAACAGTGATGAGACGGCACAAACTTAAGACAATAAAAGAACTATAGGGCATGTAAGAAAAAGAAATTCTTTACACAGTGGACGGTTGGAATGTGGAATTCTTTTCACAACCTGTAGTTGAAGTAGTGACAATACATTCTTTTAAAAGGGAACTAGATAGTTGCTTGATAAAAAAGAACTTTAAAGGGTATGACGGGTGTGGGCGAGAAAGAGAGTGGGATTACGCTAGGTGACTCTTGGATCAAAACACAGGCACAGTTTTGATGGGCCAAATAACCTGTTTCTGTTCTGTAACATTATATGATCCTATTGGAGTTTTCCATACTCATCTCACATAGGAGTCTGGTAGCCATTGATGAGACGAGGTTCTGTCAGAAATTTGAAATGGCCGAGAACTTATTTGAGATTAAGGAACAAAACATACAAATCAGATAGTTATATTTTCAAATAATCTGCATTTGTAAACATGGAACTTAGAGGTAGGCATGTTAGTCCCGACATTTCTACCATGTACTCGCCTGCATAAAAATACTATTTAAGGGTTAGGAACATAGGAACATAGGAACAGGAGTAGGCCATTCAGCCCCTCATGCCTGCTCCGCCATTTGATAAGATCATGGCTGATCTGTGATCTAACTCCTTTGGCCCATATCCCTTAATACTTTTGGTTGCCAAAAAGCTACCTATCTCACATTTAAATTTCGCAATTGAGCTAGTATCAATTGCCGTTTGCGGAAGAGTTCCAAACTTCTACAACCCTTTGTGTGTAGAAATGTTTTCTAATCTCGCTCCTGAAAGGTCTGGCTCCAATTTTTAGACTGTGCCACCTACTCCTAAAATCCCCAACCAGTGGAAATAGTTTCTCTCTATCCACCCTATCTGTCCCCCTTAATATCTTATAAACTTCGATCAGATCCCGTCAATAAGAACATAAGAACATAAGAAATAGGAGCAGGAGTAGGCCATACAGCCCCTCGACCCTACTCCGCCATTCAATAAGATCATGGCTGATCTTCAACCTCAGCTCTACTTTCCTGCCCGATCCCCATATCCCTTGATTCCCCTAGAGTCCAAACATTTACCTATCTCAGCCTTGAATATACTCAACGACTCAGCATCCACAGCCCTCTGAGGTAGTGAGTTCCAAAGATTCACAGCCCTCTGAGTGAAGAAATTCCTCCTCATCTCAGTCTTAAATGGTTGGCCCCTTATCCTGTGACTATGCCTCCTAGTTCTAGACTCTCCAGCCAGGGGAAACAACCTCTCAGCATCTACCCTGTCAAGCCCCCTCATCATTTTATATGTTTCAATGAGATCACCTCTCACTCTTCTAAACTCCAGAGAATATAGGCCCATTCTACTCAACCTCTCCTCACAGGACAACCCTCTCATCCCAGGAATTAATCGAGTGAACCTTCGTTGCACCGCCTCTGAAGCAAGTATGTCCTTCCTTAGGTAAGGAGACCAAAACTGTACGCAGTACTCCAGGTGAGGTCTCATCAAAGCCCTGTACAATTGTAGTAAGGAACGTGCAAGTATGAGCCAGGGCATGATCACGTGAGACGTGCAGGATGCGAAAGAGTTGGAGCATTTGGATGAATGGTTTCAGCGTGAGCATTAGGGACCTTAGACCTTTTGGGATGTTTTCAGCGGTTGTTGTGAGGGAGTTTGTACTCTGGCGTTGAGTTTGACGTACCAGGTTCAACTCAAAGCCCAAACCAACTTTGTCAATTGGAGGACAGTTCACTCATCCACCGAAGGCAATAGGACTTTTTAACTGAAGCCTAATATTATCCAGAAGCCCTCGTAATACTTCTAGAATCTTTGCCGGCACTGCTCCATCCATCAACATCAAGTAAGACTGTAGCCTAACGAGTAGGAAAGCCTGCCAATTGGCTTTTTGTTGGAAGTGAGTGAGTTGCTAAGTTTTTCAAGAGCACTGTAAGGTATCTGGCTCAAATAAATCTACCTCGATCTGACACGCTCCAGCTTTCCACACAGGAAGCTGCTGATCCCATTAGTAAATTAATCTGGAAATGATTGGCTTGGGTTGCTTTTCAAGTATTTGACCAGCTGCTTCTTTCTAAACACTTCCTCCCCTCCTACGCGCTGTTAATTTTAGCTGATGTAGAAAAGGCATGGTCAGGATTATGGCAGCTTCAGGTTCTTTCTTCTGTTCTGTATCGCACGGAACCCCTCGCAGCAGCGAGGCTGCAGCACGCACTGTGAAGCACTACTGTAAAACTGCCAGAGGTTGTTCCCACCCCATGTTCCACACCACCCCACCCCCCCATACCTGATTGAGGGAGTACAAGAGGACCCAAGCAAAGCAAAACATGCAACGGCAGGCAGGCACTGGTGTTGGAGTTTGAATCGGATTCTGTCGGGCAAAGATACCCTGTTATCAAATTCGTTATCAGCATAGCCTGGTCATGACCTTTGACCCCCCAACTGTCTCATGACCTCCCACTCCACACAAAAAAGTATTCCCATTTTCATTACCACTTGAACCAATGATGAGGTGGGTGCTGTGATGTATCTTCTGTGTTATTTGACGTTCTGATGCTGACATCTCACAGCAGGAGAAACATAACCCAGGGAATTTTTTTTAAAAATGCAGTCATGTAACCTCCTGGGAGAGGCAAAAAGGCCCAGAGAAAATTCCCAGAGCCTATAAGGGAAAAAATACTCTGGAAAATTCCTCTCCGACCCTCCTCAGGCGATCGAAACCAGCCCAGGAGATCACACGGACCAAGTGTTATCTATAAAGACACTTAGCTTCTATATGATGCGATCTCTGCCCCCCAGTCAGGAACAGGTCGAGCTCCCTCTTGAAGACAGAGGGTCAGCACCCACCACACCAGCTGGCAATGTCTTCCAGAGACTCACTGCTCACTGGGAAGAGAATAATGGTCAAGTAGCTCCAGGTGAAAGTCAGTTCTTTGTTTCGTTATTTTTGCTATTTCATCACGTAAAACTACCTGAAAATGGTTGTGTGACACAAGGTATAGGCAAACTAATCTAGTTGAATTGTTTTGAGGAGGTCACTAGCATGGTGGATGGGGAGTTCCCTTGGATGTTCTCCAAATGGACTTCCGGAAAGCATCTGATCAGGTTCTGCACATTTTAGAAAGAATGAAAGCGCCCAGGATTTTAGGCACCTTTGTGACGTGGGTCGGTGATTGTTTGGGATTTGGAGAGTCGGGATAAAGGGTTCATTTTCTGATTGACAGGATGTGATAAGTGGTGTTCCCCACTGATCTGTTCTGGAGCCTCAGCTTTTCACCATATTATTAATGACTTGGATGAAGGAATAGAGAGTTGTATATCCAAGTTTACAGATGACACTAAGTTAGGAGGCACAGTAATTTGTGCCAGTAAGTTGTATCTTTATAGAATCATAGAAAGGTTACAGCACAGAAGGAGGCCATTCAACCCATCGTATCCGTGCCGGCTCTATGGAAGAGCAATCCAGCTAGTCCCACTCCCCCGCCCTTTCCCCGTAGCCCTGCAAATTTTTCCTTTCAAGTACTTATTGAGTTGCCTTTTGAAGGCCATGATTGAATCTACCTCCACCATGTAAATGTTCTAATTAGTGATAGCCACCAGAGACAGAGAGACATGGAGATAGACAACACAGAAGGTCGCACATCCGAGTTACGGTAGCCCACTGGTTATAGTCGTGAGTTCAAATCCCACCATGACAAGTTGTGTGGAATTGAATTCAATAAATCTGCTAAATTATGGGCTGGCACCAGAGAATGTCCATGAAATCTGTCGGATTGTCATGAAAACCCAACTGTTCACTAATGTCCTTTAGGGGAGGGAACTTTACATGCCTACCATGTAATTCCAGTCCCATACTGTCTGATTGACTCTTAATCCCTTAGGGCAAGTAGGGACCAGCAATAGATACAGTGTCACCCACATCCCAAGGGCAAATAAAGAAAAGTTACAAAACATTGAATTTAATGTTTGCAGAGAACTTTTAGAAGCTTACAAACCAGTACTGTCAAACCCAGGACTCTCTGCCCACCTCCCCCACCACTCGCCAAATGCATTGACAGGCATGTGCTCTCCCCCCCCCGCCCCCTCCTCATTACTGCTGACACCAACCACAACAACAACTTGCATTTATGCAGCGCCTTTAATGTAGTAAAACGTCCCAAGTGGCTTCATAGGAGCGATTTTCAAACAAAATTTGACACCGAGCCACATAAGGAGATATTAGGACGGGTGACCAAAAGCTTGGTCAAAGAGGTAGGTTTGAAGGAACATTTTAAAAAAGAAAAGAGAAGTAGAGAGGTGGAGAGGTTTAGGGCGTGAATTCCAGAGTTTAGGGCCCAGGCAGCTGGAGGCACAGCCGCCAATAGTGGAGTGATTAAAATCGGGAACACACAAGATCTCGGAGGGTTGTAGGGCTGGAGGAGGTTACAGAGATAGGGAGGGGCGAGGCCATGGGGGGATTTGAAAACAAGGATGAGAATTTTAAAATCGAAGTATTCCCAGGCCAGGAGCCAATGTAGGTCAGCGAGCACAGGGGTGATGGGTGAACAGGACTTGGTGTATGTGAGGATACGGGCAGCAGAGTTTTGGATGAGCTCAAGTTTATGGAGGGTGAAAGATGAGAAGCCAAGAACCTTCAAGTGAGCCAAACCCCACATTTCGCCCCCCACCCTCAGTTCTGCCAAACTCCAGGTTTCCCTCTCCGCAGTGATGCCAGGCTAAAGGACCGCCCCTATGCTACCAATTCCCAGTAACACCAACACATCCACCACCACCACAGCACTGGCAAACTCCAGGACTTTCCTCCAGTGCTACCAAATCCCAGGACCTTTCAGGAATGTTACCAAAGCCCAGAGCTGGAGATAAACCCCACTCTGCTATATAGTGCTTACCCACTTTCAATTGGAGCAAGCCAGGCAGCATGTGTGGAGAGGACAGACAAGTTAACGTTTCAGGTAGGGACCCTTTGTCAGAACTGGAATCTTGCAGTTCTGTCGAGCATCCCTACACAAAACGTTAACTGTTCGGTCCTCTTCACAAAGGCTGACTGACCTGCTGAGAGTTTCCAGCGTTTTCTGATTCAGATTTACAGCCTGTGCAGTTCCCCCTTTGTGTTCCAACTGTTGCTTGACTATTTTGAATACCATCCTGCTGCGTATTCTCACCTTTAAAAATGATGAAGGATAAAAGTTGAATGCATAGGTGAAGGAATATAGAATCATAGAAGATCATAGAAAGATACGGCACAGAAGAAGGCCATTCGGCCCATCGTGTCAGTGTCGGCCGAAAAACAGCTATCCATCTTAATCCCAATTTCCAGCATTTGGTCCGTAGCCCTGTGGGTCTCGGCACTTCAAGTGCACATCCAAGCACTTTTTAAATGCAATGAGGGTTTCTGCCTCTACCACCCTCTCAGGCATTGAGTTCCAGACCCCCACCACCCCCTCGGTGAAAAAATGTCTCCTCAGCTCCCCTCTAATCTTTCTACCAATTACTTTAAATCTATGCCCCCTGGTCACTGACCCATCTGCTAAGGGAAATAGGTCCTTCCTATCCACTCTATCTAGTCCAGTCATAATTTTATACACCTCAATTAAATCACCCCTCAACCTCCTCTGTTCCATTGAAAATAAGCCCAGCCTATCCAATCTTTCTTCACAGCTAAAATTCCCCAGTCCTGGCAACATCCTCATAAATCTCCTCTGTACCCTCTCCAGTGCAATCACATCCTTCCTGTAATATGGTGACCAGAACTGTGTACAGTACTCAAGCTGTGGCCTAACCATCTTCAGCTGCTTCATCAATGACCTTCCTTCCATCATAAGGTCAGAAATGGGGATGTTCGCTGATGATTGCACAGTGTTCAGTTCCATTCGCAACCCCTCAGATAATGAAGCAGTCTGAGCCCACATGCAGCAAGACCTGGACAACATCCTGGACAACTTTCCACCCTTATTTCCCTCAGCAAACTACGAAGCATCCCATCTGGACCAGGTGACTTATCTACTTTAAGTTCAGCTAACCTTTCTAGTACCTCTTCTTTATCAATTATTAGCCCATCCAATATCTCAACTACATCTTCCTTGGTAAAGACAGATGCAAAATACTCATTTAGTACCTCAGCCATGCCCTCTGCCTCCATGAGTAGATCTCGCTTTTGGCCCCTGATCGGTCCCACCCCTCCTCTTACCACCCGTTTACTGTTTACATGCCTATAGAAGACTTTTGGATTCACTTTTATGTTAGCCACCAGTCTATTCTCATACTCTCTCTTTGCCTCTCTTATTTCCTTTTTCACTTCCCCTCTGAACTTTCTATATTCACCCTGGTTCTCACTTGTGTTATCAGCCTGACATCTGTCATATGCCCCTTTGTTCTGCTTTATCTTACTCTCTATCTTTTTTGTCACCCAGGGAGCTCTGGCTTTAATTGCCCTACCTTTCTCCCTCGTGGGAATGTACCTAGACTGAACCCAAACTATCTCCTCCTCAAAGGCCACCCATTGTTCAATTACAGTTGTGCCTGCCAATCTTTGATTCCTATTTACCCGGGCCAGATCTGTTCTCATCCCACTGAAATTGGCCCTCATCCAATTGACTATTTTTACTTTAGAGTGGTCCATGTCCTTTTCCTTGACTATTCTAAACCTTATGATACTATGATCGCTGTTCCCTAAATGTGCCCCCTCCTCAAAAAAATTCAATCAAGTTAGTCAGACACACCTTTCCCTTAACAAAACCATGCTGACTGTCCTTGATTAATCCGTGCCTTTCTAAATGATGATTAATACTGTCCCTAAGAATTGTTTCCAATAATTTGCCCACCACCGAGGTTAGACTGACTGGCCTATAATTACTCGGTCTATCCTTTTCTCCCTTTTTAAACAACGGTACAACGTTAGCAGTCCTCCAATCCTCCGGCACCAGGCCTGTAGCCAGAGAAGATTTGGAAAAGATGGTCAGAACCTCCGCTATTTCCTCCCTTGCTTCTCTTAACAGCCTGGAATACATTTCATCCGGGCCTGGCGATTTATCTACTTTCAAAGATGCTAATCCCCTAATATTTTCTCCTACATTACGTTTATCCCATCCAATATTTCACACTCCTCCTCCTTAACTAAAATGGCTGCATCGTCCCCCTCTTTTGTGAAGACAGATGCTAAGTATTCATTAAGAACCATACCCACATCTTCCGCCTCCACACATAGGTTACTTTTTTGGTCTCTAACAGGCCCTACTCTTTCCTTAGTTATCCTCTTGCTCTTTATGTATTTATAAAACATCTTTGGGTTTGCCTTGATTTTACTTGTCAGTATTTTTTCATGCCCTCTCTTTGCTTTCCTAATTTCCTTTTTAATTTCACCCCTGCACTTTCTATACTCCTCTAGGCTTTCTGCAGTATTGAGCTCTATATAAAATCTATATGAAATAAAGGCCTCTCATTTACAATTTTCACAGAATAATGGTTAGAGTATAGGCATAATGGGCCAAATGGCTTCGTTCTGTGCTGTATTATTATTCTATGGATCCTGATCCTGATCCCCCAAACACGGGGAAAAATCCAAGAATACTGCTTAGTAAAGTGAAATATGTCTTATTCGATCACTGTAACTCACTGTGGATACAGTAGTGTAGCGGCTACATTACTAGACTAGTAAAATCAGAGCCTTGGACTAATCATAGAATCATAGAAAGATTACAGTACAGAAGGAGGCCATTCAGCCCATCAAGTCCATGCCGGTTCTATGCAAGAGCAATCCAGCTAGTCCCACTCCCCCGCCCTATCCTTGTAGCCCTGCAAATTATTTCCTTTCAAGTACTTATCCAGTTCCCTTTTGAAGGTCATGATTGAATCTGCCTCCACCACCCCCTCGGGCAGTGCATTCCAGATCACAAGCACTCGCTGTGTAAAAAAGTTTTTCCTCATGTCACCTTTGGTTCTTTAGCCAATCACCTTAAATCTATGTCCTCTGGTTCTTGACCCTTCCGCCAATGGAAACAGTTTCTCTCCATCTACTCTGTCTAGACCATTCATGATTTTGAATACCTCTATCAAATCTCCTCGCAACCTTCTCTGTTCCAAGGAGAACAACCCCAGCTGAACTCAATTGAAGTGAAATTGGTTCAAATGAAGTGATTAATAATCCAATGAATTTGAATTCAGTTTGAAAAGTCTGTAAATAAAAAGCTGGTATCAGTGAAAGTGACCATGAAACTATCAGATTGTCCTAAAAACCCAACTGGTTCACTCATGTACTTTAGGGAAGGCAACCTGCTGTCCTTACCTGGTCTGGCCTATATGTGACTCCAGTCCCACACCAATGTGATTAACTCTTAAGTGCCCTCTGAAGTGACCTAGCAAGCCATTCAGTTACCAACACCTTCTCGGGGCAACTAGGGACGGGGAATAAATGCCAGCTTTGCCAGCGAAGCCCACATCCTGGGAATGAATTTTTTAAGAAGTGGCCCTGATGCCCTGATGCTCTCCCCTGCATGGCATGAACAGCTCTATTGTAATAAAATAACGACTCGTCTGACTCACCTTGTGTACTACCGTGGGAGATCTGGTATGTTATAACAGTCTTGTATCTGGGTTGAGTATCTGTGTCTGCCAGAAATATCAAATGTATTTAAAATAGAAAGAAAGGCAGCCACTTATTACTGGGGCTTTCTTGACCTTGACAACCGGGTGTCTCCCCAAAATTTTACAAGCAGCTACGGTTAACCTCTAGTTGACCTCAAGTAGCTCCAATTGCCTGCATTAGACCGCATTTCCCTATAGGAAGCAGCTGAGCAATGGTCTTAAAGGGACAGGCCAGGTTAAACACGGCTCCATTCTAGCAGTGCCTGGGATGTCCGCGGGAGTTCTTCCAATCTCCGGCCGTAACAGCTGGAATGGCCATTAAAGACGTTTCGCCAGAGTTTCCGCCATTTGTTCCACCGGAGTCACGGTGTGAGATCGGGGAAACCCCCTACAGAAAAATCTACCATAGTACTCCAGACCCTAGACCACCCGTAACTAATGTCATGGAGATCAGCTGGTTGATATAAAGATATTAGAGCAAAACTTTGCAATATCTACACTTACATCTCCATTATTTGAAGCTGACCAGTTGTTTTCCAGATATGGTGTTGTCATTGTCCTAACAGTCCAGGACCCATCATGTTCCATGGAGTCTTTCATCATGTCTTGCCATGTTTAACGTCCATCCAATTCCTAACTAGAAACTTCATACAGCTCTTTATTCCAAGAGAGGTGGAACGGACTGGAACTCTGCATGGAGAGAGAATGCTTACTTTGACAATGAGAGGGGACGGAGGCAGATTTGCCTTAGTCACTATGTGCAGCGAAGCTGAGAATGTGTTCATTAAGGTTCCCTCCCATTGCTATTTGCAATGACACCTGTATATTATGATTTGCTAGGAAGACTGACTGGAGGAAAACTTATTGAACATATTTGCAATGTTCCTATACATAGCGGCAGGACAATTCTTCCACCAGGACAGCCAAGGTGTAGGTCTACCAATGGCAGCACCTGTGATGATACCAATGACTGGCTTATCCTCCCAATAAGAAAGAATGAACTTGCACTGTAGCATCTTTCACCTCCTCAAGAGATCCCAAATCACTTTGTTAAATTTACTCTTGAATTGCAGTCACTGTTGTGGTTTCCATATGTTCACACTTTTCCCTTGGAGAATAGTGTGAGGTAGTGGAAGGATACACAGGCTGATTGACAGTCTGAGAGGCCGCGCCGCTCCTTCCATGGCTGTAGCCATCTTTATATCAGCCAATGGTTAAAAAAGCATACGGGATCCTGGGCTTTATACATAGAAATATAGGGCTCGATGTTACCAGGGCTGTGGGTTCACGGCGGCGGGGCTATTGGGCATGTGGGTAACGCGCCCGGTGAAATCAGTGTGCCCCCCGCGCGATCGCAGCCTAATTGTATCCACTTACCTGGTCTTCCGGGTTCCCCACTGCTGATCTGCGCGTCGGGCGGGCTGCGCATGCGCAGTAAGGTCTGTCAGCTGGAGGAGCTCTATTTAAAGGGGCAGTCCTCCACTGACTGATGCTGCAACAAATAGGAAAAATTACAGCATGGAGCAGCCCAGGGGGAAGGCTGCTCCCAGTTTAATGATGCCTCACTCCAGGTATCATTAGATGGGGTGAGGAGGAAGGGGAGGACAGAGATCTTCCTCCCGGCGGGCGGGAGGAAGTGGCCTGCCTCTGCCACCAGGAAGGCCTGGCTCGAGATGGCAGAGGAGGTCACCTGCACCACCAACATATCGCCCACCTGAATACAGTGCAGGAGGCGCTTCAATGACCTAAGTAGGTCAGCCAAAGTGAGTACACTTACTCTTTCCTGTACACTCCATCTGCCACATCACCGCCCCCACCCCACATCTCCTTCTGCACTGCCAACACTACTCTGTCACATCATCCCTCATACCCACTCAAACCTCATCCTCATCTTACCTGCACTTACTCACCTCGCCAGTACTCATCCCGCCACTACCACTCAACCCAATCCTCATACAATCTCATGGCTCTATCCCATACTCACCCTCTCATGCATCTCTCTCACGGCCAGCCTCACTCAACCTGCCACTACCTGTGCTGCAGCCACAGGGCATGCATCACATATGTGCAGTAGGCAGCGTAAGGCAAACGTGTCGTGAGCATGAAGGGGATGCACAAGGGTGTTTGAGGGTTTGTCATGGTTTTTACTTATATTGAATTTCTGACCAACTCACATTACATATTATATTGGCACCACTACTGCCACGTCTTTGCGAATCTTGTCTGGCTTGTGCAATAATGCCCTTTCCTGAGGATCACAGTGAAGACCCACAACTGATGCCACCCATTGTGTCACTGCAGAGTGGGTGTAGGTGTATTTGCAGGGCTCTTTTGTGCAGACGACTGAGAGACGTCGGCGATGTCCCCGGTGGCACCCTGGAAGGATGCGGAGGAGAAGTTGTTGAGGGCAGTGGTGACTTTGACAGCGACAGGTAAGAAGATGGTGCTTGGGCCAACCGGGAGCAGCTCGGCACGAATGAGGCTGCAGATGTCCACGACTACATGTCAAGTGACTCAGAGCCTCCGTGTGCACTGCTGCTCAGAGAGGTCCAGGAAGCTGAGCCTCGGTCTGTGGACCCTGTGGCAAGGGTAGTGCCCTCTGCGACGCATCTCTCTCTGCGGTTGCCCTCCCTCCTGCTGTACAGGTGGATGTGTCACAGCACTCTGTTGTGGAGCTCCACGTGTCAGAGGTGGACAGTGTGGACGGCGAGGCTGGTGAGGCTGGTGATGCTGTTCGCCCTCCGAGGAGGTCATGACTGCAGCTACGGCAGCCCCCATCGGGAAGATGTACATCTGAGGGGGTCCGCAAGGTAGGTACATGTCTCTGGACCCCGGGGTAAGTGTGCAAGTTGGTGAATTTGATTGTCAGGAGGAGGGTGGTGGAGGCCAAACTTTGTCCAAAGTGACAGAGTGGCCTCCTGCAATGAGTGAGGGTCTCCCCCCACACCTGTCAAATGGACCTTTGCAGCTGCCACAGGCTGACATCTGCAACATGTCCATTTCAACTGGGAGTGTTTTCCCCAGTATGGGAAACAGTCCCAGTTGCCTCTAAAATCCCACCCCTCCTCACATATTCCCTTAATCATGTTTGTTAACGACCTGAAATACATAAGTAAATACTGTTAAGTGGAACCACGCTGGCTTTAATTGCCTGTGGGAGTCCCACATGCGGGGGCTGCGCATGCACGTCAGCGCGTCTGTGGGGAACCCGGAAGTGGGCGAGTTGGAGCCGGGCTCCGGACCCGCTCCGGGATTCCCCGATTTTTGGAGCCCCCCCGCCAGGAACGCACCCGATAGCGGGTGCTAAAATGAAGCCCATAGAGTACGAAAGCAAGGAAGTTATGATGAACCTTTATAAAACATAATTCGGCCACAACTGGAGTATTGTGTCCAATTCTCGGCACCGCACTTCAGGAAGGATGTGAAGGCCTTAGAAAGGGTGCAGAAGAGATTTACTAGAATGGTTCCAGGGATGAGGGACTTTAGTTACGTGGATAGACTGGAGAAGCTGGGATTGTTCTCCTTAGAGCAGAGAAGGTTGAGAGGAGATTTGATAGAGGTATTCAAAATCATGAAGGATTTAAATAAAGTAAATAAAGTGAAAGTGTTCCCATTGGTGGAAGATTCGAAAACGACATGACAGGGATTTAAGGTGATTGGCAAAAGAACCAAAGGCGACATGAGGAAAAACTTATTTTACGCAGCGAGTAGTTATGATCTGGAATGCGCTGCCCGAAAAGGTGGTGGAAGCAGATTCAATCGTGGCTTTCAAAAAGGAATTGGATAAATACTCGAAGGGAAAAAATTTGCAGGGCTACAGGACTAACTTGGATAGCTCTTACAAAGAGCCAGCACCAGCTCATTGGCCTCCTTCTGTGTTATAACAATTCTATGATAGGGTGGCTTGTCCTATACTGCAGGAGGGTTTTATAGACTCCCACAACCCATACAATGAGGGGGAAGCTACCCACACACATCCCCACTGGATATCAACTCAGAATTAGGGCTCCAGTCTTCATTTGTTGGAGTGGGGTTTGAACCCTGCACCTTCTAACTCAGAGGCAGGATTGCTACCACTAAGCCTGAGGTTCACTCCAGCAGTGATGTTATGGAGGCAAAAAGGCAGCAAAACTATGTCAGACAAACAGCAATTGAACAAATTGTAATTTTGGCGGTGTTGGTCGAGGGGGCAATGTTAGTGAGGACACCAGGAGAGCTTTCGCTGCTTCTCTTCAAATAGTGGCTGTGGGATCTTTTATGTCCACCTGAGAGGGCAGACGGGACCACAGTTAAACATCGCGTCCGATAGATTCTCTCAGCACTGCAGTGGAGTGTCAGCCTAGATTCTGTGCTCAAGTTACGCAGTGGGACTTGAAACCATGACCTTCTGCCTCAGAGGTGAGAGTGCTTCGCAATGAGTCAAAATTAGCACTCGCAATGGTGAGTGGGCAAAGGAGAGAAAACAAGAATGTGCGTGTGGCAGGATAAAGGAAATAATAAGAGGTTAAAAAAAATTGTTCGGCAGAATGTGCTGGAAGGACTGCTTGAGTGACCTGATTGTTTAACACGTCCCTGGTAAACGGAGCACTTTGTTTATTATTAAAGTGTTGGATACACCAAGCATTTGGGTTCAAATACTTTCTTGTAAAGTTGTGCTGACACGGATAGGCATCCAATTATATAATTACTGCCAGACTTGTTGGTCCTCACTGTAAACTGTTATTTTATTCCTGTGATCCTGATACTCAACATTGTAGATTTGCCTGTTGTTGTACTTCAGTGCTATCAATTCACTCTCCAGCTTCTATGTCTGAGCTCTGAGAACATTAGCGGGAGTTTTAACCGGGAGCGGGATTCAGGGAGGGTCAGGGGTCGGGGGTGGGGGGGTGGTGGGCGGAGGTCGAAAGCCAAAGGCGCCCGACCTTGGCATGTTGAGGCCCCAGGTGGTTTTAATTCCCAGGCCTCGTCTGCATGCCGCCTGTGAGCTGCCCGCCCGAAACAGGCAGGAAGCGGACAGCTGGCTGGTGGGCGGCAGCGGAGGTTCAGGTGGCAGGAGGCCTCCGGCTGGCACCAACGAGCGGGGAAGAGGTTTCGGGAGGGAAGGGAGGTGGAGAGGGTCACCAACTCTAGATTAGGGCAATCCTGGAGGGTTTGGCAACCCTAGAGGGGGAGCCTGGGGCAGGGGAGGCCAAAACTTTCCTTATGGAGGTCCAAGCCTGCTCCTCCTGGGCCCACCTTAAATGGCATCTTCAGGCCCCAGATCCTCTTGTTGCTCTCTTCACCTGGGCCTCCCCGCTCAGGCCCAAATTAAAATTGCAGTCAGGTCCTGATGACATCATTGGGACCCCGTACTGCATACCTAAAGAAGGACCCCGCTGGCTTTCGGCGGGTGCCCTTGCCTCCTGCTCAGAGGACGGTGGGATCCAGGCGGGATTTCAATGGGTAAGACACCTGCTCGATTTTAACTGCCCATCCACCCGGTCTCTGCCGGGCAGGTGAGGGTCAAAATCGCCAGTATCAACTCAGACGGGAACGTAAAACAGGCGGGGTTTAAAAATCGGATGTCCGGCCAGAAGGCGCCCCCTTTCTCGCCAGGCGGGTTAGGTTAAAATCGGAGCTATAGACTCCCAGAGCCCCATAACGGGAGCTTGTGGTTTGTCATGTTGATTGATTTTGTACAGGCATAATATAATTGAATAGCGGAAAAGGCTCGAGAGGCTGAATTGCCTACTCCTATGTTTCTAGTTGGGGGGGGTTGCTGATCATAAGGAGGCGGTGACAGGAGCCTCCATGTACCCTTTGAAGAATGCCAAGAGAGACACAAAGAGAAGCTGTGGGCTTATCCAATGACGGTGGGAGGAGAGTAAGAAGGCATTAGAGCAGCGATGGATTGGGGGCGGAGGGGAAAGTACCTGATAGGGGAAAAATGAAAGGTGGCACGACTGGGTGACAGGAAGGGGAGGAGACAGGAGAGAAGGGCCCGAAAGGGGCCAAGGGAAAAAAAGGGAGATAGAAACGATGAGCTCAGGTCCGGAGCAACATCCAAAATGCGCAGATGAATGGACACAGAGGGAACTCAGGTCACGTAAGGATGGCAGAGGTTTGGAGAGACATATTCTGGTATTAAACAGAAGACAGAGAGGAGGTGATATGAGAAAGTCCAAAGTTAGTGTTGGGATGAAGTTGACTTGTGGACGGGGCAGAGTCAGCTTGGAACATCGATGGAATAATGTCCAGGTTCAGAGACAGTCGTGGAGATGGAATGAATCCAGGAGCGGAGTTCAAGGGACAGAGTATTAACAGGCACATTGCTAGAGGTTCTCCAGTGGGAACAGAGGAGTGGAGACTCTACGCTCTGGAACTCCCTCTCTAATTCTCCCCGCCTCGCTATCTCTCCTCCTTTAATTCACTCCTTAAAACCTATTTCTTTGACCAAGCTTTTGGTCACCTGTCTTAATTTCTCCTTGGTGTCAAATTTTGTTTGATAATTGTTCCTGTGTAGCCCCTTGGGACTTTCTACTGCGTTAATGGTGCTATATAAATACAAGTTGTTGTTGAGTCGATCGTGAGCCAGCAGAGATAGATCTGGGGTCCAGCAAAGGTGCTGAGGGGTTCCAGCCACCTTGATAGTTTGTCTCGCTCTCTCTCTTTCCCTATCTCCTGCTCTCTCTCTCTTTCTCCATCTCTATCTCTCTCTTTCTGTTAAAGCAATAAAAGGCTTAATTCAGAATCAGCGTGAAAGCTCTGAGGCTGGAGGCACGGCTGAATGTGAGGCTCTAGAGCCAGGCCCTCTGAGTATTTCCCCAGATGTGAAGCTGGAATATTGAGTTTCAGTCAAGGGTCTGTACTGCTGTGTCTTTATACACTACACATGCTGGGCAAAAGTTAATGCTTGGCACACGTCTGTCGAAATCAGGGCCCTTGTACTCTCTTAATCCCAACTGCTGTACAACATGTTGTGACCAGGCTATGCCCTGCACAGCAGAGAAAACAATATTTTGAGAGCGGAACACAGTGTGTTGGCAATGGAAGAGGAAAACCAGTTGTGGGGAGCAGTTCCAGCTGCTCTCCGTTGTATATTACAGCGTGAAGGGTTTTGTCAAGTGCGTTATCCCTCCTTACGCTCCTCGACCTTTCTGAGCCAATGGCTTCTCTTCCTGCCCCTGTACAGTCACCTCCAGAGTTCTGCTGCTGAAACCCTCATCCGTGCCTTTGTTACCTCTAGACATGACTGTTCCAATGCTCTCCTGGCCGGCCTCCCATCTTCCACCCTCCATAAACCTGAGCTCATCCAAAACTCTGCTGCCCGTATCCTAACTTGCACCAAGTCCCATTCAGCCATCGCCCTAGTTCTCGCTGACTTAAGGGTGTGGGAGGAGGAAAGAAGGCTGGAGCGAGTTTGCAAAGGGACATATGGATTTTCAAAAGGCATTCGCTAAGGTGCCACACAATAGTTTGTTACACAAGATTAGGGCTCATGAGATTGCAGGGATAAACGGGTCATTTTCAGGTTGGCAGGCTGTAACTAGTGGGGTGCCGCAAGAATCAGTGCTTGGGCCTCAGCTATTTACAATCTATATTAATGACTTGGATGAAGGGACCAAGTGTAATGTATCCAAGTTTGTTGACGATACAAAGCTAGGTGGGAAAGTAAGCTGTGAGGAGGACACAAAGGGCCCGATTTTAGCACCCGGTCCCGGGTGCGTTCTCGGCGGGGGGGCCTCTAAAATCCCGGTTTCGAGGAGCGGGACCGGATCGCGCCTCGATCCCGCCCACTTCCGGGATGCGCGCTGACGTGCGGGGGTGCGTGCGTTAGCCCCGCTGGTGGGAATCCCGCAGGCAATTAAAGCCAGCGGGGTTCCACTTGAGTGTATTTATCTTGGTATTTCAGGTCATTAAATGACCTGATTGAGCTGTTTATTTAACAGGTGTGGGATTTTACAGTGAAATGAGACTGTTTCCCATACTGGGGGAAACACTCACACTCTCAACGGACGTGTTGCAGCCAGCAGCGTGTGGCAGCTGCCAAGGTGCATTCCACAGGTGGGGGGGGCCTTCACCAACGCAGGAGGACATTCTGTAACATTGGGCAATGCCTGCCCTCCACCACCCTCCTCCAAGCAAGAAGATTCACCGGCGTGGAAGTGCAACCCCTGTGCGAGGACACACTTTTCTACCGTGCACAACCCCGCAAACCTAAACCTGCCAGATGGGTGCTGCGTTGACATCCTCGGAGGACGAACAGCATGACCAGCCTCAGCAGCCTCGCAGTCCACGCCGTCCGCCTCAGAGACGTGCATCCCCACAACACGGTGCTGTGGCACATCCACCTGCACAGCAGGATGGAGGGCAACCGCAGGGAGAGATGCGTCGCAGGAGGCACTACCCTCCGCACAGGGTCTACAGACCGAGGCTCAGCTTCATGGACCTCTCTGAGCAGCAGTGCATACGGAGGCTCAGAGTCACTCGCCAGGTAGTCGCCGACATCTGCAGCCTCCTTAATGACGAGCTGCTCCCGGATGGACCAAGCAGCATCTTCTTACCTGTCGCCGTCAAAGTCACCACTGCCCTCAACTTCTTCGCCTCCGGATCCTTCCAGGGTGCCACGGGGGACATCACCGGGGTCTGTTAGTTGTCTGCACACAAGTGCATAAGGCAGGTCACCGATGGGTTGTTCCGCAGGGCCTCGACCTACATCAACTTCGCCATGGATGAGCGCAGCCAGACGGAGAGGGCGGTTGGATTCCATGCTGTGGCTGGCTTCCCACGGGTGCAGGGTGTAATCGATTGCACCCACATAGCAATACGGGCACCTCCACATGAGCCAGGGCTGTTTATCAACAGGAAAGGGTATCACTCCATGAACGCCCAGCTCATTTGTGACCACCGCCAGAGATTCCTACACGTGTGCGCCAGATACCCTGGCAGCTGCCACGATGCCTTCGTCCTCAGGGAGTCCACCGTCCCGCCCCTCTTCCACGCACCCAACGCCGGCAACGGCTGGCTCCTCGGCGACAAGGGATATCCCCTGCACACGTGGCTTATGACACCTCTGAGGAACCCCATCACCGAGCCACAGCGTCGGTATAATGACAGCCACATTGCTACCAGGTCTACAATTGAGCAGGCTATAGGGCTGCTCAAGATGCGCTTCAGGTGCCTTGATCGTTCCGGGGGAGCACTCCAATACACGCCACTCCGAGTGGGACGAATTATAGTTGTCTGCTGTGCCCTGCATAACATGGCACTACAGAGAGGGGTGCCGCTGGAGGAGGCCCCATGCACACCCGCCACCCACATTGAGGACGACAATGAGGAGGAGGTGGAGGAGGAAGAGGAGGAGGAGGAAGAGGGAGAGGAGGAGGAACGACCCATGCGCCGAACACCGGCTCACCTGCGTGCTCGTCAGGCCAGGGAGGCACTCATATGCCAACGGTTCTCCTAACATCACACTGTGTGAGGCGTTCACATGTCATAACGTGCACAGACGAGGGTCCATACAGGCTCCCTCCACAGAAGAGTGGTGCCTGTACACCTGCACCCACTGTATTATGCCCAATGGGTGGGACGGGGTGGTCGTCGTCATGATGAGGCGTACGGAAGGGACATATTGCACAAGACGCAGAAGAATGGACAAGAGGTGGCAGCATTGGTGAGAAAAAGTGAGTTTATTTTGTGGTGACATTCAAAGAGTGGAAAATTAAAAAAAAAGACAAACACCCTGGTGCAATCCCTGTGTGCTCACGGAACTTTAGGCGTTCGTTTTCGGGACCCCCTACGTGGTGCTACCCCTGTGGCTCCAGCAGAGGTGGTGGCAGGTTGCTCCTGTTCGTGCCCTGACCTGGTAGATGCTTTGGGCCGACGCCCCCTGGGTTTCGGTGCCCGTGAGGGCACCTCCACAGACTGCTCCTCCTGCACCTGTGCAGGGGCAGACTCGGCCACCTGGAGAGGATGGACTATTGCGGGCACTGGTTGAGAGGGGGGCAACGGGTGAGACTTGGGGGCGCCTTGAGTAGCGTCCACACTTCCATTTCCCCGTTCACCATCTTCCCTCTCATGGCCAAGGCCCACATCACCCCTTCCACCCTGCTGGACGGCAGTTTGGATGACGTGGGTGAGACCTTGCAAGGCCACCTCCAATGTATCTGTCAACCTGTTGATGGCGGCAGAATGTTGTTCACCCTGAATCCGAACAGCCGTTGTGAGGGCCTGGATGGACTCATTGGTGAGCTGTGCGTGACGCTCGAGGGAGGCTAGCCTGTCCTCCACCGCAGACGTTCCCACGCCTACCCGCGACACTATCTCAGAGATGCCTTCACGTCCCTGCGACACTATCTCGGCGATACCCTCCTGCACCTGTGCCACCATTCCCCTCATGCAGGAGTTGGACTCCTCCATCCTCCGTGCGATTGTGGAGAGTGCGCGTGGCACCTCTCCCAGTACCTCAGCAATGTTCTGGTGCCCCTCGACGACTCTCCTTTTGACAGGTGGCCCCCTGGGTTCAGCATCTGGGTCCGGCTGAGCAAAGCCTGGAGAAGAGTGCTCCCACCGACGCGGACCCTCCGCGGCTGACCCTGCCACCAGGGTCTGCTCATGCTCACGTGTGCGCGGTGACTCACCATGTGCAATCCCAACTAGCTGAGGGGGGGGACCCACCGAGGTGTGTATCTGCGCTGGTGGATGCAAGGCTCATGTGTGACGATGCACCCTCAGAGACGGGCATGTCCTCTGAGGAATCGCCCTCAACCGAGACGTCGATCGCAGACGGTCCTGCAAGAGAACAGAGCGAAATATCAGGCATGTGACCAAATGTGGCGGTGCGGCATATGCCATGTGATGCTAAGATCATTCACGATCATGAGTGATGAGTGTCAGCTTTCCCTTCCCGGCCGTTTCACCAGAACCAGACTCGCCATCCGCCATCGACAGGCAATGCAGCGTGCGGCTGATCTCCAGTGCCTCGACCTCGGCGTCTGTCAGGGCCACCTCGTGTGGCGGGCCCCCTCCGGTGCGTGCCCTATCGCGTGCGTTCCTGGCCCTCTTCTCCTGTGAGGGCAAAACACAAAAACGTTATTGAGTGATGATTACAATGTGAGACGCTTCAAGCATTGGTGTGAGTGGGTTGAGCGTGTGCCAGAGGGATGGGAGGATGCGTGTGCCACATGGCCATCCCATTGTATGGGCATTGGGGTGTGTGGTAGTGGTCGAGTGGGGACAGGGACGGTGGGTACGTGCAGGCACTGTGAGGATGATAGTTGGGTGGCTGTGAGGATTGGTGCGGGAGCGCAGTGCTGTCAGTGGAGATGGGGTTGTAAGGTGTTTGAGGTGATGTGGAAGACGGAGTGACGCAGAGTGCGTTAGTGTACTCACTTTCCCGGACCTGGTGAGGTTATTGAATCTCTTGCGGCACTGAATCCAAGTGCGGGTGGTGTTTCCCCTGCTTGTGACCTCCGCGGCCACCTCCTCCCATGCCCTCTTGGTGGCGCTGGCAGGGCACCTCCTTCCATCCGTGGGGAACAGCGTCTCCCTCCTCATGCGGACCCCGTCCAGCAGCACCTGGAGGGCGTGGTCCGTGAAACGGGGAGCAGCCTTACCCCTGTGCTCCTCCATCCTTGATGGAGTGTAGTTTGTGGCTGGAGGGGCTTTGGTGGACTGCCCCTTTAAATAGAGCGCAACCATCGCTCAGACGTCAATGCGCATGCGCAGGCCGCCAGCACGCAGCTGAGAAGCGCGGAACCCGTAACTGCCGGCTAATTACATCAATCATCCCGCGATCGCGTGCGCAACGCACTCAATTTGGCCGGCGCGTTTTCCTCGAGCCCGCCTGACCACCCGCTGCCAACCCGCACCCCTGGTAAAATCGGGCCCAAAGAGTCTGCAAAGGAATATAGACAAGTTAAGTGAGTAGGTAAGAAGGCGGCAGATGGAGTATAATGTGGGGAAATGTGAGGTTATTCACTTCAGTAGGAAAAATAGAAAAACAGAACATTTTTTAAATGGTGAGAAAGTTAAATGTGGGTGTTCAGAGGGATTTGGGTGTCCTCGTACATGAAACACAGAAAGGTAACATGCAGGTACAGCAGGTAATTAGGAAGGCAAATGGCATGTTGGCCTTTATTGCAAGGGGGTTAGAGTACAAGAGTAAGGAAGTCTTACTACAATTGTACAGGGCTTTGGTGAGATCATACCTGGAGTACTGTGTACAGTTTTGGTCTCTTTACCTAAGGAGGGATATACTTGCATTAGAGGTGGTGCAACAAAGGTTCATTGGATTGATTCCTGGGATGAAAGGGTGGAAAGATTGAGTAGAATGGGCCTATACTCTCTGAAGTTTAGAAGAATGAGAGGTGATCTCATTGAAACATATAAGATTCCGAGAGGGCTTGACAGGGTAGATGCTGAGGGGATGTTTCCCCTGGCTGGAGAGTCTAGAACTAGGGGACATAGTCTCAGGATAAGGGGTCAGACATTTAGGACTGAGATGAGGAGGAATTTTTTCACTCAGAGTTGTGAACATTTGGAATTCTCTACCCCAGAGGGTTGTGGATGCTCAGTCGTTGAGTATATTCAAGACTGAGATTGATGGATATTTGGACATTAAGGGATGTGGGGATCGGGCAGGAAAGTGGAGTTGAGGTCGAAGATCAGCCATGATCTGATTGAATGGCGGAGCAGGCTCGAGGGGCCGTATGGCCTACTCCTGCTCCTATTTTTATTTTCTTATGTTCTTATGTCCAAATTTCTCTCCTTTGGTCAGTTTTGGTGGTGCCCTGCAGTACCCAATGGGCTTTAGCCCATCACCACGAGAAATAGTGAAGCCCATTTCCTGTTAAATCTAGCTGACAAACAGTGAATATGTTTGCTCTGCAACGATTCCAAGTAAACAAGAGTCACTTAGGGTGGTTGGGGTTTGGAACTGAAATGAGGCCTGTGCTCATTTCAGACCCAGGCTTTCTAAAGTTGTTCGCCCGAGATGGAAGTTGCAACATGCACTTACTAGCTCTGATCTCTGGGTTTTGGAAGTCATACAGACCACTTTATCTTCTTGTCGCCTGACTGCCAACTCGGTATCCCAGCTGACACAGAACAATACAACACTGTCGAACGCCAGCTGCACTTCATGTGATGCGATGAGGCTGTTTAAATAAAACAACCTCGCCCGTGCTCCAATCAACGAGTAATAGGGGCAGTATTGCCCCCTCCCCTGAAGACAGGAACAGTCCAACATTCCCACCCCCTCTCCCAAGGACAGGAACAGTCCAACTTCCCCCTTCACCCCCCGAGGACAGGAACAGTCCAACTTCCCCCCCTCCCCCCTGCCGAGGACAGGAACAGTCCAACTTCCCCCCCTCCCCCCTGCCGAGGACAGGAACAGTCCAACTTCCCCTCAAACCCCACCCCGAGGACAGGAAAAGTCCATCTTCCCCCATCACCAGCCCCCACCCGCCCCCCCCCACCCCGCCCCCTACACTCCCTCTCCAAGCAGGATAACTTCCATATGCTCACTGGTCTCAGTTCCAAACCCCAACCGCCCTAAGTGACTCTTGTTTACTTGGAATTGTTGCAGAGCAAACATATTCGCTGTTTGTCAGCTAGATTTAAAGGGAAATGGGCTTCACTATGTCTCGTGGTGAAGGGCCAAAGCCCATGGGGCAGCGATGGACACCACCAAAACTGACCGGAGAGAAATTGGGACAAGTCACAAAATAATGGATAGGTGACTCCGAGCTTGGGTTTCAAAAGCCTTCAAGTTGTAGGAGGAAGGGAAGAGGAAGGGGACTGAGGGTAATGTTTACTTTCAGCTTCTGTTATATGCTACCCTCTGTATTTATATAGCGCCTTTTACATAGTGAAACATCCCGAGGTGCTTCACCGAGCCACATAAGGAGATATTAGGACAGGTGACCAAAAGCTTGGTTAAAAGCTTGGGGTTACGGGGAGCGGGCAGGAAATTGGACATGAATTTAGATTTGAGGTTAGGATCAGATCAGATCAGCCATGATCTTATTGAATGGCGGAGCAGGCTCGAGGGGCCGATTGGCCTACTCCTGCTCCTATTTCTTATGTTCTTATGTAAAAAGGTAGTTTTTAAGCAGCATCTTAAAGGAGGAGACCGCGGTAGAGAGGCGGAGAGGTTTAGGAAGAGAATTCCAGAGCTTAGGGTCTAGGCAGCTGAAGGCACGGCCGCCAATGGTGGAGTGATGAAAATCGGGGATGCGCAAGAGGCAAGAATTGGAGGAGCGCAGAGATCTCAGAAGGTTGTAGGGCTGGAGGAGGACACAGAGATAGGGAGGGGAGAGGCCATGGAGGGATTTGAACACAAGGATTAGAATTTTAAAATCGAGGCATTCCCGAACCGGGAGCCAATGCAGGTCAGCGAGTGCAAGGGTGATGGGTGAACAGGACTTGGTGCGAGTTAGGATGAGCACTGAAGTCTGTGGGGACGTTGCACTGTGTCCAATCACCGGCTTCCCCACGCTCTACTGCATGACTCGCGTCACAGTGAACAGAGCATTCGCTCGAAATAAAAGACAGGCAGGACGTGGCTTGTAAATATTAGAAGTAAAGGGGGAAATCTTTATTTTTTTTTAAAAAAGCACAAAAAATATTACACAGAGGCCAGCTTTTAGTACTGTACAGCGTGTTTAATACACCAGTGGCACTTCTAGTAATTGAATTTACATAAAGGTAAAAGGATATATTTACCATTCTGTTTAATAGTTATTACTGGGGCTGCCCGTCGTGTTACATACACAACTCAAAAATTTAGGTCAATTGGCAATATTTAACAAAACAAGATGTACTCTTAAATACAATATTTTTTCTTTCAAAAATATGTGTTTTATCAGTTATTTCCGGTATGTTTTTGGAAAAGCAGGAATATTGAAGGCACCTTTGCAGATGCAAGAACCCTCCCCTCCCACTGCACTGGCCTGGTTCATCTCGAACCCGTTCTGCTTCCGAAACCGGGGTGGACTGGAGCGGGCGGTGGGGGGGGGTTGGCGGGGGTGGTGGTTGCTGGGGCTGGTGAGGGAGGCCTGATTCCCTCCAGTCGTTATGTACCAATGCCATCGTAAACAGAGGCAGGAAGGTTTCCTCCGCGTGCCAGTGTTTCTGGCGAAATACAGGCTGGGGTAGGGAGGGTGGTCTTTTGGCATTTGGTTGGCGATGTTGCTTTGAGAAGCAGCTGGAGGAAAGGTCGGCGCGGAGACGTGCATAGCAGTTTTTGAAGAGCTCGACGTCCTCTTTTGCTTTGTAGGCCTTTCCCGGGTAGGCCTCTTCAAATCAAAGTGGGGGCAAAGTGTCTTCATCTGAATTGCCGTGTAGTTTAGAAACTATTACAGGCAAAGAGGGCTGATGCTCATCGTTCAGGATCTGCCCGGAGACTGAAAGGGAGCTGTGCAAGAAGTAGCGGTTAGCTGAAGCTAAACTTGAGTTTTAAAAGCCTGCAGATTTAGGAGGGAGGATAGGCTGACGGAGGCCGGGACCTCCATCGTTCTGAGGTGCCGGGAAAGAGTGAGCTAGAGTTGAGATGCAATGAGTGTTGACTTCAATCCAATATGGGCGATCGCCTTGTGCTGACTCATATCTCTCACTCTCTCGTTTTTCCCGGGTCTCATGCTGGTTAGAGGGTAGTTGGGAACAGACATTTTTGCACAAAATCTTTTATTTTTCTAATTTTGGTGACGTCATGAAGATGGGAATTGGGGCCTGCGGCACATCACTCCAAATTCATGGCCTCACCGAGGAAGGGACGTCCCACAAAATGGATGGCCTCCAGCCAGCAACTTTGGCGCTAGAAACTCCGAGGTCAATCAGCAAATGGAATTCTCACTTTATATTGTTTTAGGATCATGTGACAATTTAAATAAATATAATACCCTTTTACAGCTTTGCCTGCTGCAAATTTCTTTTCATGTTCATTCTCGGGGATGTGGGCATCGCTGGCAAGGCCGGCATTTATTGCCCATCCCTAGTTGCCCTTGAGAAGGTGGTGGTGGGCCTTCTTCTTGAACCGCTGCAGTCCGTGAGTTGAAGGTGCCGCCTTGTGGCACCTGTCCGTATTTTGGCCTATTCCCAGCTCCGTGCGGAGAGTGGTAAAGGTGAAAGGTTACCCTCTCATTTTCCCCCCCTTTTGATTACTTCAGCCTTGTGTGTTGGGGTGGGGGAGGGGTTGTTGAAATCATGCTGTATGAGAGTAGGAGCAAACACATTCCTATGAGGTTCCTCCCTTCACTATTTTGCCTTTTTAAAAATAAGTGGGTTAACGCCTTTATTAAAATGGCAGACAACTGAAGTTCACGTGAACGTACAATGTTTTCATTACCGCAGAGCAAGTTCGACCTTGTTTGGAGCTCAGGTGCATTTGATAGACTTTAGTTGTGCATGGCCTGTGAACTCGGGCAATCTGCTGAAACTCAGCAATGAGCCTCATGGGGTGCGAAATTGGACTTGGGGCTTAAGCGCCAAAGAGGCGAGGGCCAACGGGCAGCCCTGTTTATCAGGCGGGGTGTAAAGCGGGCTGCCGACCCACCATCACCCCTTTCTCGCTCTCGCTCAAGAGCAATGTCGATCCCCACACCACCCCCCCACCCCACCCCACCCCGGATGTGTCTGACATTGATTTTAGCCGGCGTTTAGAACATTTCACGGCCCCGCCTCGTCCTTTGTGGAACTTCACAGCGAAGGCAGCCCGTGAAGAACGGACAGATGAAAACGAATAATTAACAGGGAACCACTGAGAGGAGGTCAGAGGTTCAATGAACCAAAGACTGCTCATAGACACCTCGTATTGTATCAGTCGGTTCCAGCACGGCGCTGGCAGAGGTTCAGAAACAGACTTTGTGCCTGCCCTTTATGGTCTATGGAGACCAGAAGACAGAATGAAAATAACACTCCTGGCTCTTGACCCCGGGTAACACCCACAGTAGAAATCCCACTTGGGCATCAGCGTGTGGGCATGTGCCATCCATTATACTCCCCGCCACATATTCAGTTGTATTAAAGTCACTGATTTTGCAGTACTGTCCAAGACGCATTTCTACCTCATACTGTTCCCACAGTCGGCCCATCGTACTACCAACTTGTCAAATGTGATAGCCCAGGTCGTAAAGACCACAATCCCCCTTTTCCGAATAGTAACTAGGCCTACAGCATGTTGGCGAAAAGGATAAAGGAGAATCACATCGACTCCACAACCGAAACTCCAGTCACCTAGCAAATAAACATAGCAGCCCGAGTACTAGCCTGCAGCTAACGGCCGAGTGAACTGAGCATTGATGCAGCCACCGCAGGAGGATTTCATACCTGTGAGATAAGCCCATACCAAACTCTCTTCATGGGATATTTAACTCCAAATCCGGCAGCCACCGTTTTTTAAGAGATCTCTCCCTCCAACACACACACACACATTACTTTTGATGTTGGATGCATGTGTAATCGGGCCTGTAGGGGAAGGCCGAAGTATTGCCGAAAACAGGTTGGCAGATTTTGATTTCTTCTGAGGGCATAGCCCAAAAAGCCAATTAAAGGAGATGTTAGCTGCTGAATAAGGCAAATAAAGAGGTCCAATTTACTAGTTGCTTAAATGTTTCCCAATTAGTTTTGTTTCTTCATAGTGTGCAAGTACACTGCTACATATCGGTTCTAGAAAAGGGAAGAGGGGCGACTTAATAGAGGTCTTTAAAATCATAAAGGGGTTCGATAAAGTAGATGCAGAGCAGATGTTTCCAATTATGTGGGAGACCAAAACTAGGGGCCATAAATATAAGATAGTCACTAATAAATCCAATAAGGAATTCAGGAGAAACTTCTTTATCCAAAGAGTGTGAGAATGTGGAATTCGTTACCACAAGAAGTAGTTGAGGCAACTAGCATAGATGTATTTAAGGGGAAGCGAGATAAACACATGAGGGAGAAAGGAATAGAAGGATATGCTGATAGGGTTAGATGAAGTATGGAGGGAGGAGGCTCATGTGGAGCATAAACACCAGCATAGGCCTGTTGGGCCGAATGGCCTGTTCCTGTGCTGTAAATTCTATGTAGTTGGAAGAGTTTTTCCTTCACCATCAGGCTGCTTCATACCCTTACCTCACTCCCTCTTGCAAACGGACTGTGTTGGGATGCAACAATTTGGATAATGCAAGTAGCTGCTTAATGGTCACATAGGCAGCAATGAACAATAAGCCGAGGTTTAACAGATACAGAGAAAAGGGTGGACATGTGCTGGACTAAGTTATATGCCCGCATTCAAATCTAGCTCGCACTGAGGGAATGAAAGTCTCCGTTCTCCTCTGGCTGTAAGGATCCTACGTGAAATAAATTTGGGTCCAGAGCAATTAAATTGCTGGACAGATTATTTTAATGTCACCCTGACGCAGTAGGGTGTGCTTCTTCAAGGTTTGGGGCAATCACCACGTGACATTTGCGTCCGACCTATCCTACACCTGATCTGGGCGTGTGTGATGCTGACACCAAGTGCCCAAGAGAGAAAGTGTTCCATTTCCCAGCAGTAATATCCCTCACTTTAATGAGGATAAAATTCAATCAAAAAAAAAATTATTAATAAGAGAAAACTAATAAAAAGTGTTCTTCTCCTGCAATGTGAGTGAGGCAAACTCAGACATGGCTAGAAATGATTTGGAAATTTTTTTTTTAAAAAGTAAATTTCCCAACTAGCTCTACTACTTCGGAGTTTGGGAAGTTGAAGAAATCTGTTCATTTCCCCTCTCCCCACCACCACCGCCCCCACCCCCACCCCCGACTTGCCCTACAATTTGAGGAGTGCAACAGGTCTTCCACACAATGGCCAAGTGTCCTGTCTTGGACACCATGAGCTCATGAAAAATACCAAGGCACCGGCATAGATGGCGCAGGAAGAATTGTACTTCAGTCGCCCGGTTTGAAGAGGTGCTACCCCTTCCCAAGCAGGAGACGAGGTAGAGCTAAACAACTGGAGGAGCTGGGCCTGGTTGAATGGCCATTTTTTTCCCCCTTCATACTTCACCCTATTACAGTAAGTCCTTCCTGAGCCAATGGGATCCTATTGCACCTTTGAAACATCCCAGGCCGGATCCAACAATGTTACTGCTCTTTATATCATCAAATAGGCTGAATCGTCAATCAGATAAGGATTAATACAATAACCAAAAGGGTGGGGGGTGGGGTGGGTGCAGTGGGTGCAGTGGGATGCATAAGAATAACCATCAGGGAGAATTTAACTACCATCCCCAGTCAACAGTTCCAGGCCTAATAATTACTTATCGAGCTTGGTGTAGCAAAATATGCTGCTGGTATTATTTTCTTCTGCTGACTATTAACACTCAAAAGGCTGAGGGGTGACCTAATAGAGGTCTTTAAAATTATGAAGGGGTTCGATTGGGTAGATGCAGAGATGTTTCCACTTGTGGGGGAGACCAGTACTAGGGATCATAAATATAAAATAGTAACTAATAAATCCAATAAAGAATTCAGGAGAAACATCTTTACCCAGAGAGTGGTTAGAATGAGGAACTCACGAGGAGTAGTTGAGGCGAATAGCATAAACGCCTGTAAGGGGAAGCTAGATAAACACGAGGGAGAAAGGAATAGAAGGTTATACTGATAGGTTGAGATGAAGAAGAGTGGGAGATTTGTGCGGAGCATAAACACCAGCACAAACCAGTTGGGCCGAATGGCCTGTTTCTGTGCTGTACATTCTATGTAATTGTGTGGAATAAGTCAGCCAGCATGAGGCTGGTGTTTTGGAGAGATAATGCTGGGTGCCATTGTGTCTGTCTGATGAATTCAGGTTTTGGGTTTGGTCATTATTAAAACCAGGAGCTCGGGTGGGACACAGGGTCACTTCAGCTAAAGAAACTGGCCGAGTTTATAAGGTGATGTGGCCATGTTGAGATCAATGTTTGGGTTAAGAGCATTAGGCCGGGGCACTGTACATTTTTGGGAGGAGCAAGCGATAATCAGTGGTATTTATTTCCAACAGTCCTGATAGCAGGCATAGGTGGCCAGTAGTGGTTGTGAAAGGATTGGGGAGGAGTGGTTAAATCCAACTGTTCTGACATGAGGGGGAATAGCCATTTTATCAATGGATGGGATCGTAGTGGTTGCTTCCAATAACTGATGCAGGGATGGAGGAGGGTTTAATATTGGTTGTTTCCTATGGTTCCAAAGGACCAAAGAGTAGTAGTTATATCTAACAGGAAAGCGGGCTTTAATAGTGGCAATTTCCAACTGTTGTGACCACTCCAAGCTGTGTCTATCGGAGTTCGTCAAAACAAAACTGGGAATGTTTTGCTCCAGTTTGAAAAAGAATTTCTCCCTTTGATCAGCTTCGTGCTCCTTTGGGATTATTTCTCACATCCTGATTTTCTTTTTGGTATAATTTCTGCTACAAGAATTGGTAGGCCTCTCTATAAGGTTCTACAAGCTTTGATGATGGATTTTGTATTAAATGGAGAGTCAGTATCGGCCACCTCCTTTATATCATATTTTACATGTGATTCCCCAGGTCAGTATCGTTAAAGAGGAAAGGGCTTTGAGGTTTAAAGAAAAATAGAGGTGAAAGGAGAAACTGAGTTTAACGTTTGGTCCAAAAGACAGCGGGGTAACTTTGACTTTGGGCGATAGTGTAAACCAGCCAATATAGTTTCAGCTGTTCATTATACATCTCCTCCCATATTCTATTCCATTGACAATGGAAGTTAAAATTGGGAGAGACATATAATGGGCGACTGAATCGATATTGTCCATTTTACATTATCGCCCAAAGTCAAAATTACTCCCAATACCTCGGACAGCGTAGCACTCCCTCAGTACACCACTGAAGTGCCAGCCTAGATCATGTACTTAAGCCCTGGAGTGGAGCTTGATCCCACAACCTTTGAACTCAAAGGCATTAGCACCACCATGAAGGTGAGCTGATTACACAAACATTGACTGCAGTTGAGGCACTTCACCGACAGAATTGAAGGGTAGTGTAAGAATGGGGACCCGCAGTTCACTGAAGTTTTAAACCATATTAATCTTTAGTTGGATTATTACACATCGCTCTCCTCATGCTCTGAAGACAAATTGACCACTGAAGCCAAAAAAAAGTTTGGGTACCTAATCTATTGCTGACTGTATCCCACCCCAAGTCGTAAAACAGGGGCAGGGACTGACAGTGTAAACAGGCACTTTTCAAAGTGAAAGACACAGTGACAGTTTAGAGGATCGCAGCCAACAAATCAGCTATAATCCAACAGTGGTCGTTCAGTGGAGATCTATCTACATCTCCATCCATCCGTCCCGCTCGCTCCCTCCCTCCCTGGGGCTTAATTCTGTGAGCATTCAATGTCCTTCGCAGCTTTCAAAATATACACAGGATTCACTGATTGCCACATCTGTATAAATAATCTTCTGGCACCTTCTGATCGCTGAACATTTCTATAGAATTTTGGAGAAACGTCTGTGATTATTAAAAATAGTTTTTACCCCTTCACAGTAACCTGAGGACAACGGTTAATGTTTTCTCCCCTCTCTCCCTTTTTGCCCCAAGACGTTTTATTTTGGAGCTGTATCTGCGCAGCAGACACAGAGCACTGGTATGCGCTGTTATGGTCTGGCTCACTGCCCGTTACTTCCGGCAGGACATAGCTCGTTCTGGCCCGTTTTACTCGATGTAGTTGTACGATTCGTGGGATCCGACCTTTTGTCTCCCTCCCCTTATTTCACCAGGGGGAGGGAGGGATCACCAATCAATTAACTGTGCCTGTTGCATGGGGCACTCACACAGCGCCTGTGACCTTCACGCTATCTGGTCGGGTTATGTAAATGGCGAAACGCCGGTGCAAAGCTTTCCCGTCGTATTAACCGATGCTAAGTTGGCCCAGGTTCAGGACTGACTCATGCAGCAAGTACCCTCCACATACAGCGAGCTGCAGGGCTATAGGGAGGCAATGGGTTTGTGAATCACAAGGGTCAGTCTTCTCTCTGCCTGAGATGTCTGTTTACTCGAGAAACAACCTAATTTCATGCCAGACTTGGAATGGCAAGGATGACAAGGCCTTGGAGAGGCTGCAGAGGTCATTTACTGGAATGGTACCAGGGATGAAGGGATTCAGTTACGTGGCAAGACTAGAGAAGCTGGGGTTGTTCTCCTTAGAGCAGAGAAGTTTAAGGGGAGATTTAATATAGGAGTTTTGATAGAGCAGATGGGGAGAATCTGTCTTCACTGGCAGGAGGGACAGTAACCAGAGGACTCAGATTTAAGACAATTGGCAAAAAAGCCAGAGGGGAGATGAGGAGAAATTTATTTACTCAGCGAGATGTTATGATCTGGATGAAGATTCAATAGTCACTTTCAAAAGGGAATTGGATAAATACATAAAAAGGAAAAATTTGCCGGGCTATGTGGAAAGAGTGGGGGAATGGGACTAATTAGATAGCTCTTTCAGAGAGCCGGCACAGGCAGGATGAGCCGAATAGCCTCCTTCTGTGCTGTTTAGATTCAATTCTATGAAACGCTCCGTGTCTGTACAACACACACTACATAAAGTTAACATGGCCAGTCAGCACTGGGAGCCTCTCCTTTTTTTCCACCTTTTCCAATTTTCTCTCCCCCGCGCATTGAGATTAATTGCAGCTTTTCTGTCACTCAGGTCCACCAGCTCGGCACAGGCCGAGGATTCAAACTCGGGACATGCCTGATCGGTGTAGCTCAGGACCCCACCTAATGATAAATGTTACTCAGCCTCCCAGCGGAGGGGCTGGAGCTTCATCAGCGAAAACTGTGCTGCCCACCAGCACAAAGCAGCGGGAAGCTTCCCACTGCCTAGTCAGTTGTTCAGGCACTGGCTTACAGGGTTACTTGAGAGTCGAGGTGTGGGGGGGGGGGGGGGGGGGGGTGGGGGGAGGGGAGGAGGAAAGGATCCCAGCTTCCCCCGGGGACAGTGCAGCTCCTCCAACAGTGTGCTGAACCAGTGGGCCTTCCTGGTTCAGGTGCCGGATTACCGAGTCTGACGCAGAGAATTAATCTGGTTCCAATCTTCCGTCGGCAGGCTTGTCATCTTGGAGCTAACTTGACCTGGCAAAGACCTTTCCTCCACTGCATGGAGGATAGTGACATAGAGGAAATCTAGAACTCTCTTAAATTGGCTGGAAGGCCACCTCCCCCCCCCCCCCCCCCCACCCCCATAGTAAAAGTAAGTAGCTTTACTATGAAATCCATTTGAGGTGTGCTATAGATGAGGCAGCAAATTAGCACATTGCCCCAGCAGGCCGTAGTCTGGTGGGCAACTAAGCAGCCTCGTTCACTTTAGGCCTCAGCCTGGTAAGCCGGCATTACAGGCCTCACTGTGGTAGCCACAAAGAAGCTTCATGCACTGCAGGCCATGCCACAGTTGGGACAATTAGTCCAGATTGTTTTAAAGCCTCATCAACAATAACTTTTTTTTCCTAAACATGTTTGTCCATGGTCTAATAAATAGAAAATGGAGTCACACTGAAATGCTTCCTCTTATCCCAAAGTATTACTTTCTCGAAGAAACGTACTATTTCTGCAGTCTCTTAGCATAGATACCAATGGACCCAGTGAAAAATTCCCTGTGTGAAAATTTATGGTGACTGAAGTGCCAGATATTCGGTACCTACAAATATACACGTCATGTCCTGCCTTGGATCATCTCAGACCCTCTTTCTACTTTCATAAAACCTTACAAAATGGGTGAAACAATGCTTCAGATCCATACTGCTCCTGCTGCATAACCGTCTGTTTCTTCAGTGTCCCAAACCTGAAATTCTTCCACCTCGCCTGTGCATCAAACTCATCAGAACCTTAAAAACAACGTATGTCTGTAATATAATGCTGCATTTATTAAGCAGGGCAATAACGTGCTGTAGACCTGCGTTAACATACTGTCAACAATATCTGCCACGTCTCCGCCTTTCCTTCAAAACGGAGGACTGGGGAAACGGGCCGCGGACTTGACAAAGTTCATCCGTGGAAGACACTAGAGAGAAACTTGCACCTTGTCAAGGGTGTGTCGCAGTTTTCCCCCCCAAAAAAAGAAGTAAACCTGCCATTTCAGTTATGTGCTTTTTTTTTTCTCTGTGAGATTTATACATGAGGGAGAGAAGCGTGAATTAGTCGCCCACTTCAGGCCCCAGTCTCCGTGCCTGTGCTGGGGCCTAATGAGCCTTTTTTTCCCCCAGTCTTTCTTGCCAGTACCTGACGTGGTTCTCAATGCTCCACGTACCTTTGACCTAGGGAATGCTTTCCCCGTATTGACCTGAAGAACATGACTGGAACACCTCAGTTTACTTAGACATTAACGGAGGGAGGCGAAGGGGAGGGGGGGGGAGAAGGAGTGGTGCTGGTGAGAAAAAGGCCTGAAAGAACTGAACATGCTCATTTTAGTCACATCGGGTGACGAGTCTACTTTTCAAAAGGATTAATTTTCTCCTTTCAAAGTAAAATTTTAACATTATATATATATATATATATAAGCTTAAAAAAAATTATTGCACAATATAGACCCAGTAACTTTGCTGTGGCTATCTAGTTTGTGGTAATATGTATATGTGCACAGGTGGCCCTCAGTGCAGAGACACTGACTGTATTTAATACTGTTTCCTTGCGTAATATGCTTTCTCGGATGTCCAAAGTGGTGGGATTCTCATGCGTGGCACAGCTTCCCTCCCTCCTCGCCCTCATCCACCCCGTGTTTAGTTTGACAACGCGATTCCCCCTCAGCCCTGCTCCCATTTGTTTTTCCAACAGTGCCAATGCGCAATTGGATCACCGCCATCTTTGTTATCTCGGCCGATCCAGGGGTAGGGTTGCCAACTCTGGTAGGACGCATTCCTGGAGGTTTTGTCACATGCCTTCCCATCTCCGACTGCCTCCCCACCACCCCCCCCCCCCAACTATCGGTCTATTGAAACGTCCATCCTTACGATGCACCGCCTTCCCAAGCCAATTGAGAAGCGAACAGACTCCTCGCCACCCGATTGGATGATTCTCAACTTCAGTCAAACAGCCCTTGACTCAGTCAAACACCTCCGATGTTTTATAACTAAGAAGCGAAAGTGTTCAAAGAAAATGGAAAAATAAAGCACACAATCCTTTTAATGTGCCGATGATTTTTCTCCCGGGTGTTGCTTGCAGTAATGCCCTGGAGAGCAATCTTCAATTCCTGGAGACTCCAGGGACAATCCTGGATGGTTGGCAACCCTAAATCCAGGAGGGTGTTAAGTCCCCCGAGCGGAGAGACAAAGGGTGGGGGGGGGGGGGTTTGGGATCCCACCACTTGCAGGACTGGAGTGAATCAATACTTTTATGCTTTGGCCAAGAGGGTGGGCAAAAAAAAAAAATAATAATAATAATAACAAGCATCATGGCTTCCTTATCAGTCCCAGGGGATGACTCCCTCCGATCCCACACTGCACCTGCTCTGCTCCTGCTCTGTTCCGTCGGTTGTTTCTGGAGTCGAGTGTCCTGCTTTTGAAAAGAAAAGTCCAACCAGCCAGAGATGCGAGAACGTCGTACAGGCACTTTGGAGAGAGTGAGCCGGATCCATCTCCCCTCTTTACAGTGGAGAGGAGAAGGGAGGATAGGGAGAGAGAGGGGGAGAGAGGGGGGAGGTTCTGTTCTTTGTTTTTTTTTGTTTGGTCGGTGGGTGAGGAAAAGGCCTTGCGTGTGCGTCTTTTTTTTTCTCTCCCCGCAGGCTCTTGTGGCTTAAGGGTTGAGTAAAGAGTTTCTGCACCCCCTCAAACGGAAGCCGAGCGCCCAGGGCGGTTGGTCCCAGCGGTGACGGGTCCCAGCCAGTCCTCAGTAATTGAGTTTGGTCACCGCCCGCTCCCGGCCGCTCTCCACCACCTGGTTGCCCGAACGTTTGCGGTTACGCTTCAGCTTTGACAGGTCCTTGTCGAAGACCTCGCCAGACCGCAGGGCCGACACCAGGTCGTCGAACTCCCCCACTTCTTCCGAGATGCTGCCGGCTCGGGCTTTCTTCAGCCTACGCTCCTTATCGCGCTGCTCCTTCAACTGAGTGGGTGTGGGGAGAGGGGAGTGGGGAGGGAGGGGGGAAACAAACACAGAATCGTAAAGTTACACAACAGGTGTTGAGTTTTATCAACAACAAAAGAGAGAGAGATTAATGAACTGGAGTGACCAGGATACAAAAATCTAATCATAGGGTTTATACATTGAACAATGGATACCTGGGAGTTATTACAGACTGGAATCTAATCGAGGGGTTCAGATGGTTTATATATAGAATCATAGAAGTTACAACATGGAAACAGGCCCTTCGGCCCAACATGTCCATGTCGCCCAGTTTATACCACTAAGCTAGTCCCAATTGTCTGCACTTGGCCCATATCCCTCTATACCCATCTTACCCATGTAACTGTCCAAATGCTTTTTAAAAGACAAAATTGTACCCGCCTCTACTACTGCCTCTGGCAGCTCGTTCCATACACTCACCACCCTTTGAGTGAAAAAATTGCCCCTCTGGACCCTTTTGTATCTCTCCCCTCTCACCTTAAATCTATGCCCCCTCGTTATAGACTCTCCTACCTTTGGGAAAAGATTTTGACTATCTACCTTATCTATGCCCCTCATTATTTTATAGACTTCTATAAGATCACCCCTAAACCTCCGACTCTCCAGGGAAAAAAGTCTCAGTCTATCCAACCTCTCCCTATAAGTCAAACCATCAAGTCCCGGTAGCATCCTAGTAAATCTTTTCTGCACTCTTTCTAGTTTAATATTATCCTTTCTATAATAGGGTGACCAGAACTGTACACAGTATTCCAAGTGTGGCCTTGTACAACTTCAACAAGACATCCCAACTCCTGTATTCAATGTTCTGACCAATGAAACCAAGCATGCTGAATGCCTTCTTCACCACCCTATCCACCTGTGACTCCACTTTCAAGGAGCTATGAACCTGTACTCCTAGATCTCTTTGTTCTATAACTCTCCCCAACGCCCTACCATTAACGGAGTAGGTCCTGGCCCGATTCGATCTACCAAAATGCATCACCTCACATTTATCTAAATTAAACTCCATCTGCCATTCATCGGCCCACTGGCCCAATTTATCAAGATCCCGTTGCAATCCTAGATAACCTTCTTCACTGTCCACAATGCCACCAATCTTGGTGTCATCTACAAACTTACTAACCATGCCTCCTAAATTCTCATCCAAATCCTTAATATAAATAACAAATAACAGCGGACCCAGCACCGATCCCTGAGGCACACCGCTGGTCACAGGCCTCCAGTTTGCAACACAACCCTCTACAACCACCCTCTGTCTTCTGTCGTCCATTCAATTTTGTATCCAATTGGCTACCTCACCTTGGATCCCATGAGATTTAACCTTATGTAACAACCTACCATGCGGTACCTTGTCAAAGGCTTTGCTAACGTCCATGTAGAACACGTCTACTGCACAGCCCTCATCTATCTTCTTGGTTACCCCTTCAAAAAACTCAATCAAATTCGTGAGACATGATTTTCCTCTCACAAAACCATGCTGACTGTTCCTAATCAGTCCCTGCCTCTCCAAATGCCTGTAGATCCTGTCTCTCAGAATACCCTCTAACAACTTACCCACTACAGATGTCAGGCTCACCGGTCTGTAGTTCCCAGGCTTTTCCCTGCCGCCCTTCTTAAACAAAGGCACAATATTTGCTACCCTCCAATCTTCAGGCACCTCACCTGTAGCGGTGGAAGATTCAAATATCTCTGCTAGGGGACCCACAATTTCCTCCCTAACCTCCCATAACGTCCTGGGATACATTTCATCAGGTCCCGGAGATTTATCTACCTTGATGCGCGTTAAGACTTCCAGCACCTCCCTCTCTGTAATATGTACACTCCTCAAGACATCACTATTTATTTCCCCAAGTTCCCTAACATCCATGCCTTTCTCAACCGTAAATACCGATGTGAAATATTCATTCAGGATCTCACCCATCTCTTGTGGTTCTGCACATAGATGACCTTGTTGATCCTTAAGAGGCCCTACTCTCTGCCTAGTTACTCTTTTGCCCTTTATGTATTTGTAGAAGCTCTTTAGATTCTCCTTTGCCTTATCTGCCAAAGCAATCTCATGTCCCCTTTTTGCCCTCCTGATAATGGATACCTGGGAGTGATTACAGACTGGAATCTAATCGAGGGGTTCAGATGGTTTATATATAGAATAATGGATACCTGGGAGTGATTACAGACAGGAATCTAATCGAGGGGTTCAGATGGTTTATATATAGAATAATGGATACCTGGGAGTGATTACAGACAGGAATCTAATCGAGGGGTTCAGATGGTTTATATATAGAATAATGATACCTGGGAGTGATTACAGACTGGAATCTAATCGAGGGGTTCAGATGGTTTATATATAGAATAATGGATACCTGGGAGTGATTACAGACAGGAATCTAATCGAGGGGTTCAGATGGTTTATATATAGAATAATGGATACCTGGGAGTGATTACAGACTGGAATCTAATCGAGGGGTTCAGATGGTTTATATATAGAATAATGGATACCTGGGAGTGATTACAGACTGGAATCCAATCGAGAGAAATCACAAAGATTTTCTATCCATAAAAAAGACAGAATTTTCTGGGGAGCATGCCTAAAATTTCCCAATACACGGACGAGGCTCCACGCCAAGTGAGCACATCCAGATAACTGTCCCAGTAAAGTCCAAGTATAAGAAATAATCTATTAATCTTCAATGGAGTCTTCCTCTCCCCCTGTCCTTGATGGCATATTGGGTAATGGCACAACCTGGTGTAGTACTGAACGAATCAGATCAGGAAGGTCACAAGTTTGATTCCCCACTCTTGACCATCACTCGATTGTGTGCGTGCGCATGCATGTGTGTGTTTACATACATGTGCTTGTGTGTGCTTGTGTGCATGTGTTTGTGTGCATGTATTTGTGTGCATGTGTGTGTGTGCGTTCGTGTGTGCCTGCATGCATGTGTTTGTGTATTTGTGTGCCTGCGTACACGTGCATGTGCATTTGTGTGTGTGTGTGTGTGTGTGTGTGTGTGTGCGCAGGAGTGGGCCACGCTGTGATGCTCTCCATTGCTGAATACCCTGACGACACTTGACACCTTGAACTGCCACTCAGCTGCAGGCACACATTCAACTGGACCCTCGGAAGAGTCGGCACCTCCGGAGCAGAAGGAGTGCAGACTAGGAAAAGAAAACTTGCAGCACGATCTGAGAAGCAGAGATTATAATTAATAAGATAAAATTGCCAAAAGCTTGACGTGGAACGGTTGCCTGACGTGACCTTTGTGGAAGCCGACGTTGTAATCAGTGCCGTGGGAGTAGCTCTGGTAAATGAATCATCAGTTAGTTACTCGCTGCTGGCTGAGGAGGTAAATTCCGTAAACTTCAGTCCACATTTAATTCTTTATAGATTCCCCCCCACTCCCCTCCGGTTTGCCTACACAGCAACAGGAAAGGGTGATTCTACAATCCGGCACTCCCAGCTCGGAAAATCAGGGATGGAAAATCACGGCCCACAATTTCCCTGGGTCGCCAGATTGTGGGATCACACCTACCAAAAGCTTTCATCGTGTTCGATTGTTCGGCACCCCATCCACCACCTTAAACATCCACTCCCTCCACCATCGCTGTACTGTGGCTGCAGTGCGTACTGTCTACAGGATGCAGTGCAGCAACTCGCTGAGGCTTCTTCCCAAACCCGCAACCTCCACCACCCAGAAGGACAAGGGCAGCAGGTGCGTGGGAACAACACCACCTCCAAGTCCCCCTCCAAGTCAACGATTTGGAAATATATCGCCGTTCCTTCATCGTCACTGGGTCAAAATCCTGGAACTCCCGACCTAACAGCACTGTGGGAGAACCTTCACCACACGGACTGCAGCGGTTCAAGAAGGCGGCTCACCACCACCTTCTCAAGGGCGACTAGGAGTGGGCAATAAATGCCAGCCTTGCCACCGACACCCACATCACAAGAATGAATTTTAAAAATCTCATTGAGACGTTCCCACATGCTAAGGGGGGGGGGGGAGTGAGTGACAGAAATGCAATGTTAATTTATTTGCTTTATCGATCCTGTTGCTAACACTGATCTTCCTATAACTTAGTTGGCTTTTTAAAACTTGGTGTCACCTAACCACTGCTTCTTAATATAGATCATTTTCTCTCCTCTTTAAAGCCTTAACCCTTCCCCCGGGGTTCCCAATAACAATTAAAAACAATCAAAATGCGACACTACAACCTACTGACATCGTTGACCATCTTCGGCCTATTCTTAGAATTATTTCTTTAAATCGGCCTTTTTGCTGTCACGGAAACAGAGGAGGGCCCGACCATATTGGGTGAAGCCTGTTGGGCCTTTTCTCCCATCCCATAATATTAAGACGGGTCCCAGACTCGTTTTCACTGCGCTGCTTTTCAAGAATGTTGTTCTTGTGGCTGCCCAGGGAGATGAGGGGGGAGGGGCAGGTTAAAGGTCAGCAGGATGAAAAAAAAAACGTCCCCTTAGAATTCCAGCATAAAACCCTCCGTGGTTTTTGAACTAAAATGGAATCTCTAAATATTTATGGAAGGTGAGGAGGGCGGGGGAAAAAAAACACTCAGGAATACCCAAATAAAACCAAAATCTGTTTCATTGGTGGCTTAGGGTTTCAACATTTTTTTTTTAAAATGAAGAACTTTAATACTAGGTTCCCAGCGGTTCCTGAACACAACAGCCAGCCCTGACAGAATGTCTGGTGTTAAAGGAGCATGTAGTTCCCATGCTTTTGTGGTCTGTGGAGTCCCTGGGAGCGAGTGGTTCACAGGAATCCTGGGGGAACGAGGTAGCGGCTGCACTACTGCATCCTTGCTGGGTTCCTGCAGCATTTCTGTATCCCGTCCAAAAATGAGTTGATTTATGAGCCAAGATGCGGTGGGGCGGGAGCAGGGTGGGGGGAGGGGGGGAAACAGGCTCCCCAAAACATCGGCCAACATCACAAAGACTTGGTCTGCCTCTGTCCGATTGTGATTCTTTCTTCCTTTTTCTTACACACTTTAGAGTCATAGAGTCATAGAGTCAGAGTCATACAGCACGGATAGAGGCCCTTCGGCCCATCGTGTCCGCGCCGGCCATCAGCCCTGTCTACTCTAATCCCATATTCCAGCATTTGGTCCGTAGCCTTGTATGCTATGGCATTTCAAGTGCTCATCCAAATGCTTCTTGAATGTTGTGAGGGTTCCTGCCTCCACAACCCTTTCAGGCAGTGAGTTCCAGACTCCAACCACCCTCTGGGTGAAAAAGTTCTTTCTCAAATCCCCTCTAAACCTCCCACCTTTTACCTTGAATCTATGTCCCCTTGTTATAGAACCCTCAACGAAGGGAAAAAGCTCCTTAGTATCCATCCTATCTGTGCCCCTCATAATTTTGTACACCTCAATCATGTCCCCCCTCAGCCTCCTCTGCTCCAAGGAAAACAAACCCAATCTTCCCAGTCTCTCTTCATAGCTGAAGCGCTCCAGCCCTGGTAACATCCTGGTGAATCTCCTCTGCACCCTCTCCAAAGCGATCACATCCTTCCTGTAGTGTGGCGACCAGAACTGCACACAGTACTCCAGCTGTGGCCTAACCAGTGTTTTATACAGCTCCATCATAACCTCCTTGCTCTTATATTCTATGCCTCGGCTAATAAAGGCAAGTATCCCATATGCCTTCTTTACCACCTTATCTACCTGTTCCGCCGCCTTCAGGGATCTGTGAACTTGCACACCAAGATCCCTCTGACCCTCTGTCTTGCCTAGGGTCCTCTTTGTTGAGAGCAGTATCCATTTTTAAAAGCTGTGGTGTTGAGGGGGAGGACGGACAGTGAGGTGATGTCACCAGGGTTGCCAACCCCTCCAGGACTGCCCTGGAGTCTCCAGGAATTATAGACTCATCCCCAGGAGAAAAATCACAGGGGCATTAAAAAAGTCTTTTCAAAAAAAAATGTCTTTGAACACATTTTTTTTAAACTAGTTGGACATGGGGACATGGGGCTGTTTGACTGACAGTCGAGAATCATCCGATCGGGTAACAAAGGGTCCGTTCACTATCCTACTGGTGTAGGAAGGCGGGCGCTGTGAGATGGGCGTGTTGGACGACCAATGGCGAGAACGTGGAGGTGGGGCGGTTAGAGACAGGAGGTTGTGTGATGAAACCTCCAGGAATATGTCCAACCAGAGTTGGCAACCCTGTGACACGGTGTTATGTCGGGTTCTGACTTGTGAAGGGCGGAGAGCGGGATGATATCACCCCATAGAGCTTCGGCCTTCGTTTTCCTCTCCCAGCTTGCTTCCCTCTTCCTCTGCGGAAGACACCGGCTCACGCTGGGCTAAAGTGCCAGGGGCTCGAGCAGCCCTCTGCCGCTCCTCAGTCGTCATGCTGGAACGAACGCCGGTGGGCTATTCTACCATGCGGGGCAGTTGGGGGGGGGTGGTGGGGAATCGTGACCGAGACTGATCCGGTCCTCCTCCGACTTCCACCACCAACTCCTACCTTCTAGCAGGAGTTGCTGAGCAGCGGTCAGGAGCGGCTACCATCCCCCCTGCTTCCTCCCTTGCCCAGGGGAGTGGAGGCCACCTGTATTGTCCCTACTGTCACCCTGGTTGAAGTCAGCTAATTTGGTGCAGACCAGGGATCAAAACTGGGACGTTCCAGTCTGGCTCTTATACATTGGGCCACTGAAATCACAGATAAGGAAAGTGATGTTAAGTGTGTATGAGACATTTGTTAGGCCACAGATTTTTTTAAAAAAACATTTGTTGCCTGGGTGTGGGCGATGCTGGCAAGGTCACATTTATTGTCCATGCATAGTTGCTGGGAGAAGATGGCGACCCTTCTAATTGTGCTTCTTAATAATTATTTTACAACTGAGTAGCTTTCTAGGCCTTCAAGGGTATGGTAGTGTAGTGGTTCTGTTACTCGACTAGTAATCCTGAGAACGTGAGTTCAAATCACACCATGGCAGTCGGAGAATTTGAATTCAGTTGAAAAAAAATCTGGTGTCAGTAAAAGAGATTGTGAAGCTACCGGATTGTCACAACTGGGCATCCTTAACCGGTCTTGGCCTACATGTAACTCCAGTTCCACACCAATGTGGTTGACTCTTAACTGCCCTCTGAAGTGGTCCAGCAAGCCACTCAGTCGTATCAAACCGCTATGCAGTGGTTCAAGGAGAAGGCCCACCACCACCTTCTCAGGACAACTAGGGGTGGGCAATAAATGCCTGCCTTGCCAGCGATGCCCACATCCTGAGAATGAGTTATTAAAAAACTTCAGAGGGTGTTAAGAATCAACCATGTCATGTGGGACATTAGTGAGCCAGTTGGGTTTTTACAACAATCTGGTTATTTCTTCTCCCCCACCCCCACTAATTTATTGAATGGAATTTCACAACCTACTATGGTGGGATTCAAAGTCCCAGAATCCTCTTGGGTTGCCAGCCCAGTACTATAATCACTACACTATGCATCCTACCATATTGGGCAGAGAGTCACATCCAGTTCTGGACATCCCATTATAGAAAGGATATTACAGCCATGTACTAGAAAGGCTGCAGTGACAATTCACTGGAAGGAAATCAGGAATTGAGAGGTTACAGTTAAGAAGAAAGGCACAAAAACAACTGAGGCGTTTGTCACTGGAATGGGCAACTTAATGAAAGCTTTCAAAATTCTGAACAGTATTGGGAGGGTAAATAGTGAAAGATTGTTTCTACTGGTTGGTGAATTGGTAACAAGAGGGCAGGATGAAGGGGGAGTCAGAAGGAATCTTTTTACACAACAACAACTTGCATTTATATAGCGCCTTTAACGTAGTAAAATGTCCCAAGGCGCTCCGCAAGAGCGCTATCAGACAAAATTTGACACTGAGCCACATAAGAAGATAGTAGGACAGGTGACCAAAAGCTTGGTCAAAGAAGTAGGTTTTAAGGAGGGTCTTAAAGGAGGAGAGAGAGGTAGAGAAATTTAGTCAGGGAATTCCAGAAATTAGGGCCTAGGCAGCTGAAGGCACGGCTGCCAATGGTGGAGCGATGAAAATCGGGGATGAGCAAAAGGCCAGAATTGGTGGAGCGCAGAGATCTTGGAGGGTTGTTTAGCTGGAGGAAGTTACAGAGCTAGAATCCTTTAACACTAGTGGTTATTGAGACAGCCTACAATGTCATTTAAAAGGGAACTGGAAGTGTTTTAAAGGGAGAAATACAAGAGGATATGGTGAAATAGGATTAGAGTAGATAACTCCAGTTGGCACTGGTAGCGGCACAGGTACTGTGGCTTCCTTCTGTTCCATTCGAGAGAGGGTGGCAGGTTTACCAACTGAGCTACCAGGGGAGGCATGTTATAGGGTTCTTAACAGGCCTGCACCAGTAAGCCAGGGACTGAACCTGAGACCTTTCTGGTTCTACCTTGCTCAGAGATGGCGACTTTACCTTTACCTAAGAGCGAGCTGCAGTTTGTCCCTTTCTAATTCTGAACTTATGTGGGCCAGTTGTGGACAATTCAAGCTTCATAAGAGCCAGCTGCTATTTGGAGGCTGAGAAAATGGTGCAAAATAGAAATTTAGATGCTTTGTGGCAGGAACCTCCAAAGTTTTGAATCACCTGTGGTGGGTGAATTAATGTTTGTGTGAAATATGAATAATTGGTTGGGAGGGAGCCAAGCCTGACACTGCACATTACTCAAGAGTCGGCCCCACAAGTGCTCACCTCTGAAATAAAATCCTTTTAAAATCACCTCTGTAATGGATATAGTGGCCTTTCCTTTTAATGACTATCCAAGTCATTCACTGCCGTTTGATGTCCCCTCGGCTGGGAGAGATCAGCACGGAAATAAATCAAATATCTCTTTCAAAAGCTTTGCCGCTCGGCTCCCTCCAATTGTGTGGTACAGACCAGGAAGGTTTGGCACAATCGCAAACTCTACAATAAGGGAGCTCAGGCAACTTAAACAGCTTAGGTTGAGCTATTTTACACAGGGGGATATATGTGGAAAAGACCGCCCAGGGAAGGCAGTGGAGGCGCATAGTGTGGGTAAATTCAAGGGGGAACTGGATAGATTTTTGGCACATGAAGAGATGGGGGCAAACTTTCCTCTTCAGCGCCCAGGCCTAAGAGCTTGGCGCTGACCGCTAATTGGGGAGTGAGCTGCCGCCGATTTTCCACCCATTTAAACTCGTCAGCGGCTTGTCCCCAAATTTGCAATCGCTGTTTCCGCTACAACCCCGCTCTTTCCTTCCCCCCCCCCCACCCCCAACCTCCGCCCCTGAGCTCTTATGCCTGGGCACCAAAGAGGAAGATAGAGGGGCCTGTGGTTCCTCAACCAATTTCACTAGAACAAGTGATTGGGTCAATTATTTCACCATTTGTGGGATCTTGCTGTGCGCAAATTGGCTGCCGCGTTTCCCTATATTACAACAGTGACTACACTACAAAAAAAAGTACTTCATTGGCTGCAAAGTGCTTTGGGACATCCTGAGGTCGTGAAAGGCACTATATAAATGCAAGTCCTTTTCTTCTTTTGTACCCCAAAATTGCACCAAGGCCTTATGTACGTTGTAGGGCCCCCCGATTTGTATGCCTTAATGAGGCGCCCGCCTTCCTGCAGATCCAATGGGAAACGGCAGCGCGGGCGTGTAATCGCGGGCAGGAACAGGGCGGTACGTTCAGCATCGCGATTTTCGGAGCACGGGATTTGTAGGAAGAATTTAGGGCTGAGGGAGGAAAGGAGTTCCTTTGTTTTGAGGTCGTGGAATAAAGCCAGTTTAGAGCCGGAGATGATGAGTCCTGAATTAAACACAGCCAGAGCTCGGAGGCAAGGTGACTGTGTAGGGTTGTGTATTAGAGCTTAGGTGGGAAGCTCAGAGGAGCAGAAAAGGTGGAAAGAGAGGTCGAAGGCTAGAGGTGAGAGAAGGATCTCTTACCAGACGGCAAGCTTTACTCGGGAGATCATTAGACTTTATTTTTTGCATGGCATAAATTACCTCGCAGTGCAATAAAAAAAAAACACACACACAATTCCTGCTTCTGTTCCTTTGGACAGCTGCCCAGCAAATTTAAATAAGTTAATTAAATAAATTCCCCACATCACCAACTGCTTTCTGTCAGGGACACATGGTAAAAATTTCCCCGGCAAGATAGGAAAAAGGGATTTTCTCATAATCAGACTCTCATGGAATAAAAACATTTAGGGAATGCTGAAGGAGGAAAGGATTTGTCAGTGAGTTGTCAAGTTTGGTTGGAATTATAGTTAAGCATCATTAGTTTGAACCCCATTTATATATAGAATTACTGACTGCTGGGATATTAAAGCTGAGAGTTACTCCAAGGAATCAGTTAATGGATCACAGGAGTGAGAATATTCCAATTATTGGTTTGGAGCACCAAGGGTTTTCAACTATGCATCCCTTCCCCTCTCCAAAATTATTTCTTCCAATATTGACGGGAACGGGATTTTTATTTCCAATTTTCCCCTGTACAAAAGCTGCATTGTCTTGTTTGGAACAGTCTAATATCATGAGGGGGGGTGGGTGGAATATCGGACTACTGCCTTTAGTTGGGTTGGTTCATCAGGTAGGAGATGGGTTTTGATTTCAAAATGGTGAGGATGCAGGGGGGGGGGGATGAAGAGCATGTGGAGCAGCATGTTTGAAGCTGAAGAGATACAGGGACAGGAAGAGTCAAGTGGAGCAATGACCGTCATAAGAAAGAAAGACTTGCATTTACATAGCGCCTTTCACGACCTCAGGGCAGCCCAAAGCGCTTCACAGCCAATGAAGTACTTTTGAAGTGTAGTCACTATTGCAATGTAGGATACTCGGCAATAAATTTGCACACAGCTAGATCCCATATACAGCAATGAGTTAATAACCAGATAGTCAGATTTTTAATGATGTTGATAAATATTGGCCAGGACATGCATAGTATCATATAGAATCATAGTAGGTACAGCACAGGAGAATGCCATTTGGCCCATTGTGTCTGTGCTGGCTCTTTGAAAGTTCTATTAGTTCCATTCGCCTGCTCTTTCCCCATAGCCCTGTACATTTTTTCCCTTCAAATATTTATCCAACTCTCTTTTGAAAGTTACTATTGAATCTGCTTCCACCACCCTTTCAGGCAGTGCAATCCATGTCTCCCCATGTCGCTGGCTCTTTTGCCGATCACATTAAATCTGTGTCCTCTGGTTACTGACTTTTCTGCCACTAGAAACAGTTTCTCATTATTTACAAAACCGTTCATGATTTTGAACACCTCTATCAAATCTCCTCTTCACCTTCTCCGCTCCAAGGAGAACAATCCCAGCTTCTCAGTCTCTGCACATAACTGAAGTCCCTCATCCCTGGCATCATTCTAGTAAATCTCTTCTGCACCCTCTATAAGGCCTTGTCATCCTGCCTAAAGTTTGGTGCCCAGAATTGAACACAATAGTCCAGCTGAGGCCTAACCATTGTTTTATAAAGGTTTAGTATAACTTCCTTGCTTTTATACTCTCTGCCTCTATTAATAAAGCCCAGGATCCTATGTACTTTTTTTTAACAGCCTTCTCAACTTGTCCTGCCACCGTCAAAGATTTGTGTTAGTGCACCCCCAGGTCTCTCTGTTCCTGCAACCCCTTTAAAATTGTACCATTTAGTTTATATTACCTCTCCTCATTCTTCCTACCAAAAGGTATTACTGCACTTCTCTGCATCAAATTTCATCTGCCGTGTGTCTGCCCATTTCACCAGTCTGTCTCTGTCTTCCTGATGTCTGTTACTATTCTCCACATTGTTTACATTTCCGAGTTTCGTGTCATCTGCAAATTTTGAAATTATGCCCTCGAGACGCAAGTCCAGGTCATTAATATATATCAAAAAGAGCAGTGGTCCTAATACTGACCCCTGGGGAACACCAGTCCATACTGACATTGAGGAGAACTCCCCTGCTTTTCTACAAATAGTTCCGTCGGATCTTTTATGTCCACCTGAAAGACTTACCAGCCAATGAGTGTTGGAGACACTCTTCACAGGGTCCGGTTCAGCAGAAAACTAAATGCAGAGGTGTTACATCCACTGCTGGGATACCTGCGGCAATCGTGCAACACAGGGCTGGCACTGGCCATGACAGTACCGGTCAGCTGCAGACTCAAAACCCACCTCCACATCCTTTCAGACATGTTGCAATGTTAACCCATGGGAGTGGTGTTTGAAAGGAGGGTCACCCTCCTTACAACCACCTCATGCAGCATCACTTCCATCGCAGCAGTCATTACAGGAGAGGTGGAGTGGTGGGCGGCTGCACCGTGAGTTTCCTTTCCCTTCCATTTTTTATCCCCCCTATCCTTTTTTAGCCCTCTCCCCTTTCAGCCTGGGCAAGCACTGCCAATGGGTTGAAATGCCTTCTGAGTCTTTCGTAAGAACATAAGAAATAGGAGCAGGAGTAGGCCATACGGCCCCCCGAGCCTGCTCCATCATTCAATCAGATCATGGCTGATCTTCAACCTCAACTCCACTTTCCCACCCGATCCCCATATCCCTTGATTCCCCTGGAGTCCAAAAATCTATCAATCTCAGCCTTGAATATATTCAATGACTCAGCATCCACAGCACTCTGAGGTAGAGAATTCCAAGGATTCACAACCCTCTGCGTGAAGAAATTCCTCCTCATCTCAGTCTTGTATGACCGACCCCTTATCCTGCGATATGCCCCCCTAGTTCTAGACTCTCTAGCCAGGGGAAACATCTCTCAGCATCTACCCTGTCAAGCCCTCTCAGAATCTTATATGTTACAATGAGATCACCTCTCATTCTTCTAAACTCCAGAGAGTATAGGCCCATTCTACTCAACCTCTCCTCATAGGACAATCCTCTCATCCCAGGAATTAATCTAATGAACCTTTGTCGTACCGCCTCCAAGGCAAGTATATCCTTCCTTAGATAAGGAGACCAAAACTGTACACTGTACTCCAGGTGAGGTCTCACTAAAGCCCTGTACAACTGTAGTAAGGATGTGGAGATGCCGGTGATGGACTGGGGTTGACAATTGTAAACAATTTTACAACACCAAGTTATAGTCCAGCAATTTTATTTTAAATTCACAAGCTTTCGGAGACTTCCTCCTTCCTCAGGTAAATGTTTCAGGAGCTCCTTGAAGCCTACGCATTTATACATATAGAACAATACATGGTGTTTACAGACTGCCCCTGCAACTGCCCGTTGCCAAGGCAATCACCGTGTTCAGACAGAGAGGTGTCACCTGCAGAACCCCCGAATACACATTCAACAAAAAAACAAACAGGGAAAAAAAACAGAGAAAAAAAAAGAGAGAGGCAGAAACATCCGGAAGGCAGAGAGAGCCAGCAAATGACCCATTATATTAAAAACAGATAACATTTGTTCGCTGGTGGGGTAACGTGTAGCGTGACATGAACCCAAGATCCCGGTTGAGGCCGTCCTCATGGGTGCGGAACTTGGCTATCAATTTCTGCTCGACGATTTTGCGTTGTCGTGTGTCTCGAAGGCCGCCTTGGAGTACGCTTACCCGAAGGTCGGTGGATGAATGTCCATGACTGCTGAAGTGTTCCCCGACTGGGAGGGAACCCTCCTGTTTGGCGATTGTTGCGCGGTGTCCGTTCATCCGTTGTCGCAGCGTCTGCATGGTCTCGCCAATGGACCATGCTCTGGGGCATCCTTTCCTGCAACGTATGATGTAGACAACGTTGGCCGAGTCACAGGAGTATGAACCATGCACGTGGTGGGTGGTGTCCTCTCGTGTGATGGTGGTATCTGTGTCGATGATCTGGCATGTCTTGCAGAGGTTACCGTGGCAGGGTTGTGTGGCGTCGTGGACGCTGTTCTCTTGAAAGCTAGGTAATTTGCTGCGAACGATGGTCTGTTTGAGGTTGGGTGGCTGTTTAAAGGCGAGTAGTGGAGGTGTGGGGATGGCCATAGCGAGGTGTTTGTCCTCATTGATGACATGTTGAAGGCTGCGGAGAACATGGCGTAGTTTCTCCGCTCCGGGGAAGTACTGGACGACAAAGGGTACTCTGTTGGTTGCGTCCCGTGTTAGTCTCCTGAGGAGGTCTATGCGATTTTTTGCTGTGGCCCGTCGGAACTGTCGATCGATGAGTCGAGCGTCATATCCCGTTCTTACTAGGGCGTCTTTCAGCGTCTTTCAAGAGAACAGCGTCCACGACGCCACACAACCCTGCCACGGTAACCTCTGCAAGACATGCCAGATCATCGACACAGATACCACCATCACACGAGAGGACACCACCCACCACGTGCATGGTTCATACTCCTGTGACTCGGCCAACGTTGTCTACATCATACGTTGCAGGAAAGGATGCCCCAGAGCATGGTACATTGGCGAGACCATGCAGACGCTGCGACAACGGATGAACGGACACCGCGCAACAATCGCCAAACAGGAGGGTTCCCTCCCAGTCGGGGAACACTTCAGCAGTCATGGACATTCATCCACCGACCTTCGGGTAAGCGTACTCCAAGGCGGCCTTCGAGACACACGACAACGCAAAATCGTCGAGCAGAAATTGATAGCCAAGTTCCGCACCCATGAGGACGGCCTCAACCGGGATCTTGGGTTCATGTCACGCTACACGTTACCCCACCAGCGAACAAATGTTATCTGTTTTTAATATAATAGGTCATTTGCTGGCTCTCTCTGCCTTCCGGATGTTTCTGCCTCTCTCTGTTTTTTTTCTCTGTTTTTTTTCCCTGTTTGTTTTTTTGTTGAATGTGTATTCGGTGGTTCTGCAGGTGACACCTCTCTGTCTGAACACGGTGATTGCCTTGGCAACGGGCAGTTGCAGGGGCAGTCTGTAAACACCATGTATTGTTCTATATGTATAAATGCGTAGGCTTCAAGGAGCTCCTGAAACATTTACCTGAGGAAGGAGGAAGTCTCCGAAAGCTTGTGAATTTAAAATAAAATTGCTGGACTATAACTTGGTGTTGTAAAATTGTTTACAACTGTAGTAAGGTTTCCTTACTCTTGTACTCCAACCCCCTTGCAATAAAGGCCAACATGCCATTTGCTTTTCCTGCTGTACCCGCATACCAACTTTTTGTGTTTCTTGTATGAGGACACCCAAGTCTCTCTGAACACCAACATTTAATACTTTCTCACCATTTAAAAAATATTCTGTTTTTCTATTCTTCCTACCAAAGAGAATAACCTCACATTTCCCCACATTATACTCCATCTGCCACCTTCTTGCCCACTCATTTAACCTGTCTATCCCTTTGCAGACTCTTTGTGTCCTCCTCACAGCTTACTTTCCCACCTAACTTTGTATCGTCAGCAAACTTGGATGCATTACACGCAGCTCCTTCATCTAGATCATTAATATAGATTGTAAATAGCTGAGGCCCAAGCACCGATCCTTGCGGCACCCCACTAGTTACAGCCTGCCAAACTGAGAATGACCCATTTATCCCTACTCTCTATTTTCTGTTCTTTAACCAATCCTCTATCCATGCTAATATATCACCTCCGACCCCATGAGCCCTTACCTTGTGTAACAACCTTTTATGTGGCACCTTATCGAATGCCTTTTGAAAATCCAAATATACTACATCCACTGGTTCCCCTTTATCTACCCTGCTAGTTACATCCTCAAAAAACTCTAATAAATTTGTCAAATATAATTTCCCTTTCATAAAATCATTTTGACTCTGCCTAATCACATTATGATTTTCTAAGTGCCCTGTTACCAATTCCTTAATAATGGATTCCAGCATTTTCCCGACGACCAGGCTAACTGGCCTGTAGTTCCCTGTTTTCTCTCTCCCTCCTGTTTTGAATAGCGTGGTAACATTTGCTCCCTTCCGGTCCACTGGGACCGTTCCAGAATCTAGAGAATTTTGGATGATCATAACCAATGGATCCACTATCTTTGCAGCCACCTCTTTTAGAACCCTAGTATGTCGGCCATCAGGTCCAGGGGATTTGTTGGCTTTTAGTTCCATTAGTTTGTCCAGTACTTTTTCTCCAGTGATGTTAATTGTTTTAAGTTCCTCACTCTCATTCACCCCTTGGTTCCCTACTATTTCTGGTATGCTTTTTGTGTCTTCTACTGTGAAGACAGACAAAATATTTGTTTAAAGCATCTGATTCCCTATTATAATTTCTCCTGTCTCAGCCTCTAAGGGACCAATGTTTACTTTTGCTACTCTCTTCCTTTTCACATACTTGTAGAAGTTCTTACAATCCGTTTGTATATTTCTTGCTAGTTTACTTTCATATTATATTTTCTCCCTTTTTATCAATTTTTTGGTCGTCCTTTGTTGGTTTCTAAAACTCTCCCAATCCCCAGGCTTATTACTCTTCTTGGCAACATTATAGGCCTCTTCTTTCAATCTAATACTCTCCTTAACTTCTTTAGTTAGCCACGGGTAGATCACTTTTCCTGTGGAGTTTTTATTTCCCAATGGAATATATATCTGTTGAGCATATTAAACTATTTCTTCAAATGTTTGCCATTGCTTTTCAACTGTCAAACCCTTTAATTTAATTTCCCAATCTACCTTTGACAACTCACCCCTCATACCTGTGTAATTCACTTTATTTAAGTTTAAGACTCTAGTTTCTGACTTAAGTACGTTACCTTCAACTGAATGTGAAATTCTATCATATTATGATCACTCTTCCCCAGAGGTTCTTTTACTGTGAAATTACTAATAAACCCTATCTCATTACATAATACAAAATCTAGAATAGCCTGTTCCCTGGTTGGTTCCATGAAGTATTGCTCCAGGAATACATTCTATGAACTCGTCTTCCAAATTACCTTTGCCAATTTGATTTGCGCAATCTATATGTAGATTAAAGTCCCCCTTGATGACTGCATTTCCTTTGTTACAAGCTCCCATTATTTCATGATTAATACTCTGTCCAACGGTATTGCTACTCCCACCAATGTTTTCTGCCCCTTGTTATTTCTAATTTCCAACCATATTGATTCTATTTCCTGATCTTCCGAGCCAAGATCCTTTCTCACTACTGTACTTATGTCATCCTTTATTATTAGAACTACACCCCCTCCTTTTCCATTCTGCCTGTCTTTTCTAAATGTCATGTACTCTGGAATATTTAGTTCCCAACTTTGGTCATTTTGCAACCATGTCTCTGTAATGGCTATTAGGTCAAACCCATTTATCTCAATTTGTGCAATTAATTCATCTATCTTGTTATGAATGCTCCGTGCATTAAGATAAAGAGCCTTTCATTTTGACTTTTTACCTTTTTTTCCTGCTTTGACCTTATTTGTTGTTGCGCTATTATTGGTAAACTCTCTGGCCTTTCCTGCCACACCCTGCTTATCTTTACCCAGGTCACTACACTATTCTATTATCTTAACTTTTCTCATTAGATTTCTAAATTTCCTCTCACCTGACCCATCCCTCCACTTTTTTAGTTTGAAACCTGTCTACAGCCCTAGTTATTCGATAAGGTTGGAAAACACGTGAAAGCAGGAATAGGCTAGATGTTAGGCGGTTCTTCTTCTCCCAGAGAGTAGTGAGCCTCTGGAATGCGTTGCTGGCTGGTGTGGTGGGAGCTGACTCATAGTATGGCCTTCAAGAGGGAGCTGGACTGGTTCTTGACTGGGCTGAGATTGCATCATATGGAAGGTAAGCGGATTAACAGCTAACTTACACATGGTTAATGTGATCTCCTGGGCTGGTTTCAATCACCTGAGGGGGTCGGAGAGGAATTTATTTTTCCCTTATTGGCCCTGTTTTTTTTTTTCTGGTGTTTTTGCCCCTTCCAGGAGATTACATGGCAGTAGGTGTGGGCGGGCGGTGGTAGGCAGTGTCTGGCCTTGATGCTCCAGGCATCATGTGCTTGGGCCAAACTTGATGGACCAGCTGCCTGTCACTTCCGAATATTCATATGTAAAGATTTTTATCCCCCATGTTCTCTTTAATTGTATGCATCTCTTTCATGCGTGCAGCTCTGGTCACCACATTACAGGAAAGATGTGATTGCACCAGAGAGGATACAGAGGAGATTTATGAGGATGTTGCCAGGACTGGAGAATTTTAGCTATGAGGAAAGATTGGGTAGGCTGGGGTTGTTTTAATTGGAACAGAGGAGGCTGAGGGGTGATTTAATTGAGGTGTCTAAAATTATGAGGGGCCTAGATAGAGTGGATTGGGAGGACCTATTTCCCTTAGCAGAGGGGTCAGTGACCAGGGGGCATAGATTTAAAGTAATTGGTAGAAGGATTAGAGGGGAGCTGAGGAGAAACTTTTTCATCAAGAGGGTGATGGGGGTCTGGAACTCACTGCCTGAGAGAGTGGTAGAGGCAGAAACCCTTAACTCATTTAAAAAATACATGGATGTGCACCTGAAGTGCCGTGACCTGCAGGGCTACGGGCCAAGTACTGGAAAGTAGGATTAAGATGGATAGCTCTTTTTCGGGTGGCACGGACACGATGGGCCGAATGGCCTCCTTCTGTGCCGTGACTTTCTAGGATTCTAATTTCACCTGCACCGCAATTTTCCCCTCTCACCACTTATAGTGCGTGCCCTACATACACCCACGTCAGCACCTGGAGTTATACTTAACTATAGTGAGATTTTGTTCTATCTGTCACTCTGTATGTTCACTTGCTGTCTGTGAAATAAAACAGATTAGTGATCCGTATGTTAATGAGCTGAGCGCGAAAATTTACATGCAAACCGCAAACTTCTATTCTCTTCAGGCGAGCATAACATCCACTTCGAAACTCTGGGGCGTGTACAAGTGTCAGATGCACAACACGGAATGGAACGTTACACTTCATCCCTGGCTTGAAATTGGGCCCTTGGGCTATTTGGCGATCAACAAAAGGTTTCCTACACACCTCTTCCCACGAAGACTGTGTACACCTTTTAACAGAGTGGAGTTATACCAACCCTCTCCATGTCTCTCCCACAATGCCTTTCTTACCATGGCCTCCATACGAGCCCTTCGCTCCTCTTCCTCTTTCTTCCTCCTCATGTTCTCAAGGTCCTGTTTTGCTTCAGAAAACGATTGCAGGAATGTGTCAAATATGCCAAAGAATTCATCTGGCTGCATTTTTGCTTCTTCTTCACTGAAGTGTTTGAGCATCTTGGAGTACTATCAAAGGAAAAGGCAGAGCACAGGGCTTTAAGTGGGTGTTTCCAATTAGTTTAAACAAATGGAAGCAAAACATCCTGCAGCAACAACTTTCATTTATATCACGCCTTTTAACGTAGAAAAACAGCCCGAGGCTTAACTTCACGGAGGCGTAATCAGACAAAAAAAATGGATGTCGCGCCAAAGGAGGAGATATCAGGAGAGCTGACCAAAATAGGTCAGTTTTAAGAAGGGTCTTAAAGGGGGAGAGAGTGGTGGAGAACCAGAGAGATTTGGGGAGGGAATTTTAGAGCATGGGCCTAGATGGCTGAAGGCACGGGCGCCAATGGTGGGGCGTAGGGGGCCAGACACGCACACATACAATGCAATATAATACTTCTGCACTGTATTGAAAAGAAAATGTATTGGTTAATTGCCCAAATCCAGCTCTTTGCCCATCAATGATTTCGTGAAAACCAATGAATCAGGCAAAGTCACAAATCTCAGCATGGAGGCAGCCCACTTTGGCCCATCATGTCATTGCCACTGCTAACTCGACACCTGAGCTATCTACTCCAATCCTATTTCCTTGCGCCTTTAATATTTCTCTTCTTTGAGTCTAACTCCTCTTAAACCTTGCGATTGACCCAACTTGAGGCAATGCAATCGACATTCCAATAACCCTTCTTCATACAAAAAAAGTTCAAAGTTTAACCTCTCCCTTTATTTTTCTCGTATTAATCCTAGATTTATGTCCCTTTGTTGATGATTAACCAACCAGTGGAAATAATCTTTCATTCTATATCCTCTCAAACACTTTTATCGTTTTGAACATTTGAAGTCCTTTAATTTAAATACATTACCTTACAATAGCTATATTTTGTTCAGTGTTAAACCTTGTGCCAGACACTGAAGATTTATCAAGCAGCTCCCATGCATTGTTCCATATTGCCATTTGGTGAGCAACTTTATGTCGACTTTTCTAAATAATTCCCCTTTTTCTATCCCGTCCCTTCCTGAAGCAAGGAAAATATCTGGTCCCCTCCCACATGAGTGACCATTCATCTTGTGTAATCGTGGGATGCCAGTGTGGCTCAGTTGGAAGCACACTTGCCTCTGAGTCAAAAGTCCCACACCAGAAACTTGAGAACAAAATCCAGGCTGACACTCTACTGTTGTGCTGTCAGAGGTGCTGTCTTTCAGATGAGATAGAATCATAGAATCATAGAAGTTACAACATGGAAACAGGCCCTTCGGCCCAACATGTCCATGTCGCCCAGTTTATACCACTAAGCTAGTCCCAATTGCCTGCACTTGGCCCATATCCCTCGATACCCATCTTCCCCATGTAACTGTCCAAATGCTTTTTAAAAGACAAAATTGTACCCGCCTCTACTACTGCCTCTGGCAGCTCGTTCCAGACACTCACCACCCTTTGAGTGAAAAAATTGCCCCTCTGGATCCTTTTGTATCTCTCCCCTCTCACCTTAAATCTGTGCCCCCTCGTTATAGACTCCCCTACCTTTGGGAAAAGATTTTGACTATCGACCTTATCTATGCCCAAGGCCCTGTCTGCCCTCTCAGGTGGACGTAAAAGATCCCACAGCGTTATTTCGAAGAACAGCAGGGGATTTCTTCCCGGTGCCCTGGTCAATATTTATCCCTCAACCAACATCACTAAAACAGACTATCTGGTCATTATCACATTGCTGTTTGTGGGACCTTCCTGTGGGCAAAGTGGTTGCTGCGTTTCCTACATTACAACAGTGACTACACTTCAAAAAGTACTTAATTGGCTGTAAAGTGCTTTGGGACATCCTGAGGTCATGAAAGGCACGATAGAAATGCAAGTTCTTTCTTTCTTTCTTGTGTGAGGCAAGCAGTCTCTAGGTTCACACAGGAAGAGATACTGAAGGGTGACTGGCAGCAGTGAAATCAAACCACAGCACGACTTGTACAGCACGAGAGAGACTGGTGCGAGAACTGGAAGAAAGAGTTTTAAAAACAGATACGGAATCGCTTTTTGCACAAGAATTTTTTTGGTGACGTTTACATTATTTTTCGGCTCCTCTGAGGAATTAAAAGGTGACATAAAAAGTGCCACGGCACTATTTAAGGAGAGGAGGCAGTTGTCCTGATGCCCTTGTCAACATTCTTTGCTAATATTTGCTAATATTTCTCTTCTTTGAGTCTAACTCCTCTTAAACCTTGCGATTGACCCAACTTGAGGTAATGCAATTTGCTAACCAACGCCACTAGAAATAGATTTACTTCATTTACTGTTTGTGGGACCTTACTATAAGCGAATTGGCGGCCATGAAGAATGAGAGGGGGTCTCATTGAAACATTTAAAATTCTGACAGGGCTAGACAGACTGGATGCAGGGAGGATGTTTCCCCTGGCTGGGGGGTCCAGAACGAGGGGTCACAGTCTCAGGATACAGGGTAGGACATTTAGGACTGAGATGAGGAGAAGTTTCTTCACTCAGAGGGTAGTGAACCTGTGGAATTCTCTACCACAGAAGGCTGTGGAGGCCAAGTCACTGAATATATTTAAGAAGGAGCTAGATAGATTTCTAGACACAAAAGGCATCAAGAGGTATGGGGAGAGTGCGGGAATATGGTATTGAGATAGAGGATCAGCCATGATCATATTGAATGGCGGAGCAGGCTCGAAGGGCCGAATGGCCTACTCCCACTCCTATTTTCTATGTTTCTATGTTTGCCTGCATAACAGCAGTGACTACACTTCAAAGAGCAATTCATTGGATGTGAAGATCTTTGAGATGTCCTGAGGTTGGGATAATTATTTTTTATGCAGCGAGTTGTTATGATCTGGAATGCACTGCCTGGAAGGGTGGTGAAAACAAATTCAATAGCAAGTTTCAAAAGGGGATTGGATAAATATTTGAAAAGGAAAAATTTGCAAGATTATAGGGAAACAGCAGGGGGAGTGGGACTATTTGGATAGAAAGGTGCTATATAAATGCAAGTTCTTTCTTTCTGCAATCAAGCACAAATTCAAAATATTCAATCTGCACTATTCAACTCCAGCTTCCTACACGCCACAGAAAAATCTTCTCCTCGTCCTGGGTACCAACGGCATAGGTATCCTGTGGAGAATATCTTTACTATACCCTCCTTATTATCCCATTTAATCATCTCTACCTATCTTTATTCTTATAACCCTCAATCTCATTCAATAACCTCTATCTGTATTTAACATTATAACAAAAACAACTTGCATTTATACAGCGCCTTTAACGTAGTAAAAAACATCCCAAGGCGCTTCATAGGAGCGTTATCGGACAAAATTTGACACCGTGCCACATAAGCACCATTAGTACAGGTGACCAAAAGCTTAGAACATAAGAACGTATGAAATGGGAGCAGGAGTGGGCCATACGGTTGATCTTCTACCTCAACTCCACTTTCCCGCCCAATCCCCATATCCCTTGATTCCCTTAGTGTCCAATAATCTCTCAATCTCAGTCTTGACTATACTCAACGACTGAGCATCCACAACCCTCTGGGGTAGAGAATTCCAAAGATTCACAACCCTCTGAGTGAAGAAATTTTTCTCCATCTCGTCCTAAATGGCCGACCTCTTATCTTGAGCCTATGACCCCTAGTTCTAGACTCTCCAATCAGGGGAAACTGCCTCTCAGCATCGTCCCTGTCAAGCCCTCTAAGAATTTTATATATTTCAATGAATCTCATTCTTCTAAACTCCACAGAATATAGGCCCATTCTATGCAATCTCTCCTCACAGGACAACCCTCTCATCCAGGAATCAAGCTAATGAACCTTCATTGCACCTCCTCTAAGGCAAGTATATCTTTCCTTAGGTAAGGAGGCCCAAACCATACTCAGTACTGCAGGTGTGGTCTCACAAGAGCCCTAGATGATTGCAGTAAGACCTCCTTGCTCTTGTACTCCAAACCCCTTGCAATAAAGGCTAACATACCATTTGCCTTCCTAATTGCTTGCCGTACCTGCATGTTAACTTTTTGTGATTCGTGTACAAGGACACACAAATCCCTCTGACTACCAACATTTCTTAGTCTCTCATCTTTTAAAAAATATTCTGCTTTTCTATTCTTCCTACCAAAGTGGATAATTTCACTTTTCCCCACATTATACTCCATCTGCCACCTTTTAGTCCACACACTTAACCTGTTTATATCCCTTTGCAGCCTCTTTGTGTCCTCCTCACAGTTTACTTTCCCACCTAGCTTTGTATCGTCAGCAAACTTGGATATATTACACTTGGTCCCCTCATCTAAGTCATTGATATATATTGTAAACAGCAGAGGCCCAAGCTCTGATCCTTGCGGCATCCCACTAGTTACAACCTGCAAAACCCAAAAATGACCCGTTTATTTCTACTTTCTATTTTCTGTCCATTAACCAATCCTCTATCCATGCTAATATATTACCCCCAATCCCATGAGCCCTAATCTTGTGTAACAACCTTTTATGTGGCACTTATCGAAAACCTTTTGAAAATCCAAATATACTACATCTACTGGTTCCCCTTATCTACCCTGCTAGTTACACCCTCAAAAAACTCTTATTAGATTTGACAAACACGATTTCCCTTTCATAAAACCATGTTGACTCTGCCTAATTATATTATGATTTTCTAAGTGTCCTGTTACTACGTCCTTAATAATAGATTCTAGCATTTTCCCTACTACTGATGTGGGGTCAAAGAGGTCGGTTTAGAAGAGTGACTTAAAGGAGAGCGAGGCAGTGGGGGGGGAAGAGGTTTAGGGAGGGAATTCCAGAGTTTAGGGTCTAGGCAGCTGAAGGCACGGCCGCCAATAGTTTAGCAATGAAAATCGAGGATGCGCAAGAGGCCTGAATTGGAGGAGCGCAGTGATCTGGGAGGATTGTAGGGCTGGAGGAGGTTACAGAGATAGGGAGGGGCGAAGCCACGGAGGGAATGTACTTACCCTTATAACCCTCAATCCCATTCCTAACCAATTTTCGTCAAGCTCTATTTCTTACAGATGTTAAGCACATCTGTGACAGGGGTTTTCCACTACTGTGCTTGCCAGCCCATGATTTTCCTGTACATTAAAGTGAATGGGAGGAATGTCATAGGCTGGTGAGGGCATCAGTGGGAAGTCAAGGCCAGCATCACTTACTTTAGTTGAGACCAGCTGTCCCTCTCCAAACAATATCTGTAGCACCAGCAAAACAGGAGTGGTAATTAACGGGACATTGTCATATGGAATTTCAGCCGTAGTAAGTCAAGAATTCCTTTCAACAATGCCGCTTTAAAGTCAACCCTCTGTTTTTTTCTTAGCAAATGGGAAAAACACCACATGTAGCCAACTGGCACCACTTCACAGAGACCTTTTGATGGTTATAAAATTGTGACCTTATGTAATAACCCCCTCCCCCCATTCCCAGCAGTAGCAAATGACAACTCATCAAAGGTCAAAAGTGGAAGGAGGCAAGCTTTAGTGCAACTGATAATCAAAACACTGTGTCTGAACGCATATCTTTCTTTAGTTTCGAATCCATCTTCCCTCAGGCCCTCTCCGAGCTCATCTTGTCCAGGAGACCCACCATCTGCTCTCGCGACCCTATTCCCACTAAGCTGCTGACCACCCAACTTCCTTCCTGGCATGCATGTTAGCTGATGTTGTTAATGGTTCCCTCTCCTCGGGTACTTTTTCCCCCCCTTTCAAAACCCCCCTCCTTAAAAAAAATCTTCGATCCTTCTGTCCTTGCAAACTACTGGTCCATTTCCAACCTCCATTTTCTCTCCAAAGTCCTTGAACGTGTTGTCGCCTCCCAAATCCGTGCCCATTCGTTTCCGCAAATCTCTGTTTGAATCTCTCCAATCAGTTTTCCGTCCCTGCCACTGCACTGAAACAGCCCTAATCAAAATAACAAATGACATTCTCTGTGACTGTGATGCACAATCCCTCCTTGTCCTTCTCGACCTATGTACAGCCTTTAACATGGTTAACCACACCATCCTTCTCCAACATCTCTTCTCCGTTGTTCAGCTGAGTGGGACTGCCCTCACCTGGTTCCACTCTTACCTATCCAAAACTCTGCTGCTCATGTCCTAACCCGCACCATGTCCTGCTCACTCAACACCCCTGTGATTGCTAACCTACGTTGACTCCTGGTCCACCAACCTCAAATATAACATTTTCATCCTCCTGTTCAAATCCCTTCATGGCCTCACCCCTCCCTATCTCTGTCACCCTCTTCAGCCCTACAACCCTCCGGGAACTCTGCGCTCCTCCAACTCTATCCTCTTGTGCATCCCCCACTTCCTTCGCCCCACCATTGGCGGCCGTGCCTTCAGCCGTTTAGGCCCTAAGCTCGGGCAATCTCTTTTTAAACCTCTCTGCCTCTCCGCCACCATCTCTCACCTGTTTGAAGACCTTCCTTAAAACCTACTTCTTTTAAGAATCATTTCGTCACCCCCCCCTCCCTAATATCTCCTTCTTTGGCTCGGTCAATTTTTGGGATTTTTTTAATGTTAAAGGCGCTATATAAATGCTCATTGTTGTATCCTTACCAGCAACTGAGCTCACTCAAATTTCATCATCCTTTGATGGGTGAACATTTTATAAAACAATAATTTGCTATGATAAGTGGCACAGCACGTTGAAGAGTCAAAGCACGAAGCTTCTGAATGGTGCAATGCAGGTTCAATTCATTCACCCTTTCCCATGCGGGCCACTGAGTTCCCTATCTTGCCCACATTGCTTCGTATGGAAATGGAGTTGGGCTCCTGGAACGGGTTGACACCTGATAGGCGCTTCTATCCTTGGGCTTTCTGGAGCCACGTTGATTTGATTTGTTTGTCCCTCAAATCTTGAAAAGTACTCTTTATTGTGCTCTCCGTTAGTCTCTTTCAGGGTGTAAACATTTTGCAGGTAAAAGGACAGTGGTCAGCCTGTTTCCAGGCCTCTACCAATGCTGCTCTTAGGGTGGCCAATTGGGAGATGCAGAAGTGAGGGGTCTTGGAGGAAAAGGGTGTCTCCCTCCATCTGACTTTTCCCTCACTCCCTTCGAGGAGTGACTGGTTTCCCCCCTTGGTGCCTATCCTTAGAGAGGTGGTTAAGATGAAGGGAGGAGAAGCATGCCAAAGTGTGCCATGCGTTGTTCCACAAGCTGCACCTCCCGTGGGAAAAGTCACCGTATTTCAATAGCTCCTTTAGGGTCGTGAGCCACAGTAGTTATAACCAAGCAGCATTTCATGGAATCGTAGAATGGTTACGGCAGAGAAGGAAGCCATTCGGCCCATCGAGCCCGTGCCGGCTCTTTGTAAGAGCAATCCAGCTAATCCCATTCCCCCGCTCGTTCCCCGTAGCCCTGCAAATTTTTTCCCTTCAAGTATTTATCCAATTCCTTTTTGAAAGCCACGATTGAATCTGCTTCCACCACCCTTTGGGGCAGCGCATTCCAGATCATAACTACTCGCTGTGTAAAAAAGATTTTCCTCATGTTGCCTTTGGTTCTTTTGCCAATCACCTTAAATCTGTGTCCTCTGGTTCTCGACCCTTCCACCAGTGGGGACAGTTTCTCTCTATTTACTTTATCTAAACCCTTCATGATTTTGAACACCTCTATCAAATCTCCTCTTAACCTTCTCTGCTCTAGGGAGAATAACCCCAGCCTCTCCAGTTTATCCACGTAACTGAAGTCCCTCATCCCTGGAACCATTCTAGTAAATCTTTTCTGCACCCTCTCCAAGGCCTTCACATCCTTCCTAAAGTGCAGTGCCCAGAATTTGAACAGAGGTCATCATTAGCATCGACTCTGCTCAACAAACCGTAGGATTTCCGCTGGCCCTTTGAACAATGAGGTTAAGCGTCAGATAAGTGTTAGTTTGGTTCAGTGGTTGCATTCTTGCTTTTGAGTTATAAGTTTCTGGGATCAAGCCCTCACTTCAGGATTTAAGCACAGCATCCAGGATCACACTACAGTGCACTACTGAGTGCGTGCTACATCATCGGAGGTGCCAGCTTTTGGCCGAGACTCTATCCCTCCAGTTAACAGTTCTGTAAATATTTCCTGATCTCCAAAGCCTCACTATGAAGCTGAGCACAGAACTTAAGACTTCAGTGCAGCACTGAGAGAATGCTGCACTGTCAAAGGTGCTGGTTTTTGCTTGAAACATTAGGCTGAGGACCCCATCAGTTGGATGTAAAAGATCTTTCGACACTATTCTAAGAAAAGCGGGAAGTTCTTTCTCTTCGCCCCAGCCAGCATTCATCCCTCAACCAACACCACCAAAGCATTATCTGGTTATTTGTCTGTTTTGGTGTTTGTGGGATCTAGCTATCAGTGCACTGTGAATTCCTTTTAGCCATGTAACTACCTCAAGAGCAATTCAACCATTTTCAGATTCTTTGACTAGACTACACAAGACTGAAACACTTGAGCTTGTGTAAATTCACTGCCTACATAACAACAATGATTTGCATTTACGTAGCGCCTTCAATGTAGAAAAACACACCAAGGTGCTTCACAGAGGCGTGAGGAAAACAGATTCAACAGTGACTACATTTCAAAAGTCATTAAGTAGATGTTGAAGTGCTGGGGAACATTCTGAAGATGTGAAAAGCACTATATAAATGCAAGTTCTTTCCTTCACTGTGCCCTGTCTGCCACTTAGTAGCAAATGCAGGCCGGGTTTCAGCATAAAATTCCACAGTCAATACTGCCTGGTGTCGCAGCGACAAACAGATCTGATCTGAAAGGATTCCTGGCCTACATTATTGCTGCTCCACCTTCAGGCCCATATTTCCTTGCTGATTTATTTCTGGCAGTACCACCACAATGTGGCTACGATTAGCTGAGGTCATCACTCTGGCTATCTGTGCACTGTGCCCAGCCAGGAGGAATTCCTTTCAGCCATGTAACTACTTTGAGAGAGGTCCGGCAATTTTCAGATTCTTCAACTAGACAACCAAGGACTGAAATAGTTGAGTGCACTTCAGCAGATGACTAAAGAAAAAACGAGCTTTCTATTTTTAAACACAGTCTGGTGTGGGAACTGTGTGAACGTTTTAAGACTTATTTATATATAGCTCCCCCAGCTGTGATGTCATTATGACCTTTCACCTCTGAGAACTGGGTTTCAATGCAGCCCAGACAGATGGGATGAAAGTCTCTATTGTCTGTAGCCTGAACACGTCCAACATTGAACCAGTTCAGAGCAGTTCCAACCCAGTTTCTAGTGGGCATGGAACCACGTCACAAACTTGCCCACAAATTGGTGTTCGCAATGGGGACTTGGGTGGAAAAGGTCATACACTGAAGTAAGGATGGGGGTCCTCTCGGTGTCGCGATTGCTGTTCCATAGGAACATAGGAACAGGAGTAGGCCGTTCAGCCCCTCGAGCCCGTTCCATCTTTCAATTAGATCATGGCTGATCTGTATCTTAACTCCATCTACCCGCCTTGGTTCTGTAACCCTTAATACCTTTGCCTAACAAAAATCTATCAATCTCAGTTCTGAAATTTTCAGTTGACCCTCAGCCTCAACAGCTATTCGAGGGAGAGAGTTCCAGATTTCCACTATCTTATGTGTGAAGACACGTTTCCTGAAAGGCCTACCTCTAATTTTAAGGTTATGCCACCCTTTTCCTGGACCCCCCCACCAGAGGAAATAGTTTCTCTCTATCTACCCTATCAATTCCTTTAATCATTTTAAACACCTTAATTAGATCACTCCTTAATCTTCTGCACAATGTTAGCTTTCCTAATGTTTTAATAGATAAATGCTCCTCCCTGATGTGGCACTAAACTACATAGAGAACAATGGTCCCACATTTGGCCCCCTAGTCTGTGCAGCGTTAGCTGATCTGAACTGGGGCAGTAGCTGGGCCAGTATAACTAGTCTCGCTGCCCTGGGTTAGAAAGGGGAGGAGAACCAGCCAGCAGTCCCTCACTCGTTCGTTACCCTGCCTCAAAGTGCGACTGTCGGCCGAGGACGGGGCTCAGGCTCAGCTGTAGTGCCCCACACAAGTAGCCCTCTGAAGCGGTCTAGCGAGCCGCTCAGTTGTATCAAACTCAAGGGCAACTAGGGGGATGGGCAAATAAATGCCTGCCTCGCCAGCCACGCCCACTTCCCGAAAATGAATGAATGAAAAAAAAAATAAGCCTGCCAATAATCACGATCTAGTTCATCAACACTGAAGAATGGGTGCCTAGGGGAGGTGCCAGGGAGCACTTGGTGCATCAAGCAAGAGGCAGAACTGTCGTGACAGGAGAGCAAAGAGCAGCAAAGAGAATCGCACGGCCACACAAACTGCTTTTGAATCCAAAACGAGGTCCCAAGGCTGATTGGTGTCCTCTCAACCAAATCCAATCACCACCGTTTGAACCAGCTTATTAATTTCTCGGCGTTAATCGAATTTCCGAGACACACAGCCTTAACACCAACAACAACTTGTGTTTATATAGCACATTTAACATAGTAAAATGTCCCAAGGCGCTTCACAGGAGCGTAATCAAACAAAATTTGACACCGAGTAACATAAGGAGATATTGGGACAGGTGACCAAAAGCTTGGTCAAAGAGATAGGTTTTAAGGGGCGTCTTAAAAGAGGAAGGAGAGACAGATGCGGAGAGGTTTAGGGAGGGAATTCCAGAGCTTAGGGCCTAGGCAGCTGAAGGCATGGCCACCAACGGTAGGGCGAAGAAAACCGGGGATGCGCAAGAGGCCAGAACTGGAGGAGTGCATTTTTACATTGGTTTCCTGATCGCTGGTTTTGCTCACTGCGGGTTTACGGCAAAATAACTGTCACAACCAATGTATTAAGGCTGCCCAGATTCAATCTCCCGCTGTGCTGAAGGCTGTAATAAAATTAATTATCCGCACACTATGCTCCGAGTGTGCACTGACCTGATTTTCCGTTCCTGCAGTAAGTACTGGTCTGGCATTTTATGGAACAGAGGCCCCAACAGGCAGGGAAGCAGCAGCCTACTGGTTATGGTGCTGGACTAGCATTGCAAAGATCATGGGCTCGAATCCCACCATGGCAAGTTGTAAAATTAAACTGAAATAAGTCCAGCAATTTGAGGGCTGGTACCAGAAGATGACCATGAAATCTGACAGGGAGGAAAAATTGGTTTAATTAATGTCCTTCATTGAAAGGAACTTGCTATCCCTACCTGATCTGGACTACACGTGACTCTTGATGCCTTTAGGCAACTAGGGGCGGGCAATAAAAACGGCCTTTTCTAAGGGATTTCTACTGATCTGCCAAAGTAACAGAGGGAGATCATGAGAAACCCCATGGTAATTCTGTGCTTTCCTTTCCTCACAACTCCATCTTCTTCCCCAGTCTTTATAGATAAGTTTTTGCAAGCCAAAGCTCCCAGCATGGATTCTCACTCAACATGAGTGCAGGTCAAAAGATCAGGCACGGAGATCACGATGACCAGCAAATTGTGAGGGCCACGGCTGGCCTTTGTGCTCAGATTATCCGATTTGCACCCCAAGCGGAGCAGGGCCTCATTAATCCTATTTCACTTGGTAAAAGCGAGCATTTTTTTTTTCCAACTAAGCACCTATCCGGTAAAAAGAAATGAAGGTTTAAACCTTTCCCTTCGCTGGTTTTTTCCTCAGTGACTAGGCTTCAAAAGTATTTCGTTGGCTGTAAAGCGCTTTGGGACGTCCTGAGGTCATGAAAGGCGCTACATAAATGCAAGTTCTTTCTTTCTTTTTGAGACTGTTATTCAGAAATCATTTCAAGCAACACTGTTTAGCATGCCAAGATTATAAAATGCTCACTTTCCGGCATGTGTCTTTAATTAGTATCCTGAACCTCTACAGCGTGGCTATTTTGACTTTTTTCGAACAGGAAATCTTGAGTTGTCACTTGAGCGTACGAAACTGCCAAAACTACAATGTAATCATCTATCCCCAAAAGGGGTAGCATGCAAGGCAAAAAAAAAAATATTTGTGGTGTGTGTTGTTTTCTCGCACAGCGCTAGTCATTCCTTTTCTTCTCTCATTTGCCTTTTTTTTTTTCCCCTCCCTGCCCAATTTTGTCGCCTCTGCTGAAGGCGATTCGTTGCCAGTTGACGGTTCTACGGTCGCTAGGCTACCTCCGGCGTCAACAGTTTATTTATTTTTTTTGTTCCCATGGGAGGCCTCACGTTGGAGCCCGGTTCCTGACCTCACGCAACGACCGCCCATGAGCGCTTCCACCAGGATGGACTGGTGGATTAGCAATCGGGAGAGAGAAAGAAAGTGCTTGCACTTCTATAGAGCCTTTCACTCCCTTGACATCCCAAAGTGCTTTACGGCCAATGAGGTACTTTTGGACGGATAGTCACTGTTGCAATGTAGGAAATGCGGCAGCCAATTTGCGCACAGCGAGGTCCCACAGACAACACTGAATTAAAGACCACGCAGTCTGTTTTAGGTGCGGTTGAGGGATAAATATTGGCCAGGACAGGGCCTCGGTTTAACATCTCATCCGAAAGACGGCACGTCCGACAGAGGGAACTGTAGGCTGCTTTATCCCATCCTCGGGGCGCTGAGGCCAATTGGTGCAAGAAATTGAGCTTAGGGTTCAGCTCTTCTCTAGATAAATTCACGCAGTGGAGCTGATCCCTCTTAAGGAATTTATTTTTTTAGATTGATCAGGCTGGGGCTCTTTTCTCTAGAGACAATATTTCCGCTTGTGGGGGAGACTAATACTAGGGGCCATAAGTATAAGACAGTCACTAATAAATCTAATAGGGAATTCAGGAGAAACTTCTTTACCCAGAGAGTGGTTAGAATGTGGAACTCGCTACAAGGAGTAGTTGAGGTGACTGGCATAGATGCATTTAATGGAAGCTAGATAAGTACATGAGAGAGAAAGGAATGCAAGGATACGTTGATGGGGTTAGATGAAGAGGGGTGGGAGGAGGCTCGTGTGGAGCATAAACATCGGCATGGACCTGTTGGGCTGAATGGCCTGTTTCAGTGCTGTACATTCTATGTAATTCTATGTAACATTCATATTCATAGGGCACAGGACACTACAGTGGATGAAGGGACTGGATGGCCAGTGTGTTACCATACTGCCCTTTCCCCTCTTGGACCTGGGTTGGAATTCAGCTCAGAATGAAGGGATGGAAGTCTCTTCTCGCCATTTGGTTTCTAAGATCGTATATTTGTGCAGTTTCAGCCTTGGTGTTCACAGATTTTAACACCAGCCATAACTTAGCACAGATGACAGTATCAGTCAATGGGACAGAGTTTCGGAGTGTAGGGGGTGAGATGGCTGAAGCGTCTGCCACTGATGTTGGAGTGGGAGAGGGGGAGCACGCAGGAGACACGAGTTGGAGGAATGGAGAGTGTGAGCAGGGATATAGGGCTGGAGAAGATACAGAAATACTGGGGGGGGGGTGGGGGGGAACAGAACATAAGAACATAAGAAATAGGAGCAGGAGTAGGCCATACGGCCCCTCGAACCTGCTCCATCATTCAATGAGATCATGGCTGATCTTCAACCTCAACTCCACTTTCCTGCCCGATCCCCATATCCCTTGATTCTCTTTGATTCCCTTCGAGTCCAACAGGGGCAATAGGTGGCTGGTAGAGTTCTGATGGAGTTAGAGGTTGCGTAGGATGAAGATCAGGAGGCCGGTGAAGAGAGTCATAAAAATCAAGCCTGGGAATGACAAAGGTATGAATCAGGAGAAAACTGGGGAGGAGTGGAAGAGGGAAGAGCAGCACTGAGATTACACTGCAAGAGGCCGTCACGGAGCCATCAGTGCAGAATAATACTGTCACATGATACATATTAAGGGAATAGTTTTAAATTTCCCAAAGCAAAATTAAGGAAATTTGGAGTCATGTATGTATTATAATGAGATTACCCTTTGTACTAAAGTTTGAAGCCTGCAGTTTTTCCCCGTAGAGAATGCATTCTTTCACTCTTCGACTCGCTGCTTGTTTTTGCACTGTACACAGCACACAGGCTTTCCAATCCTCACAGGCCTCTTTGGGCGATGAAGAGATTGATCATAACTTAAAGACACCTCTGAGATTTCACAAGCTTGTGTACAATATGAAAAGAGAAACAAAAAAAATAAATAAATGAAGCTATTATCTTGCAACGACTCATATTACTTTTCATTAAATCGATCACCTGGGCCCAGTTACTTTATATTAAACTTGCAAGACACCAGACTGAACCTGGGTTCTAGACAAAACACAAAGGACCAACTGGTCGACTGAGGTTTGCCTCTATTAGTTCCAGCCCATCGCTCTTTCTTTTGTTCCATTTTCTCCTCTTTCCTCCACCAGCTCTACAACATCCCCACCCCTGAACTCTCTGTTCCTCTCACTCCTGCCTCTTGTGAATGCCGCTTCCCTTCACCCCACCAGCCTTCCGCCATCTAGGTCCCAATCTCTGGAATTTCTACTCTGAATCCCTCAGCCTTCTCCATCTCTCTTTAAGGCTCTACTTTAAACCCACCTCTTTGACCAAGCTTTTGGTTAACCCTTCTTTGTCTCAGCGTCCATTTTCCTCGCCTCGGTGAAGTGTCTTGGAATGTTCCCTACGTTAAAGGCGCTACATCAATGCAAGCCGTTGTCCCCTTCTCTCTTCTCCTCAAAGGGCTCACTCATTCTGGGCTATTTCTGCAGGTGCTGGCAGTCATCCGGTCCCTCATTGCATCGGTCATTCTCTCTGCGTGAGCCTGGACAGTGAATGTGGGGGAGCAGGGGTTACAGCTGAGGCTTGCCTCCTGTCCTCACCTGATTTCCATACACATGCATTCTCCAACTGGAATCACTAGCTAACAGTCAAGAGCACAAACCTCCAGCTGATATTTTCTCCTACCTTGCCCAGGGTCACTACCACTGCCCATCACAGGCCAGGGATGGAAGTTGTGGCTTTCCTGGTCCGTATGACCCAGTACGACTGCTGGTGGCGGCCTGCTCCCTCCAATCGATTGGGGGAGCTTTGTCCCTTTAACATAATTTTTTTGTGACCTTCTTTCTAATGAAAAATTATTCTTTAGAAAGGTCACAAAAAAAATTAAGGTAGCAGCCGTGGCTCAGTGGGTAGCAATCTAGCCTCTGAGTCCGAAGGTTGCGGGTTCAAGTCCCACTCCAGAGGCTGACACTCCAGTGTCAGTACTGAGGGAGCGCTGTGCTTTCAGGGGCGCCGTCCTTCAGATGAGACATGAAACCAAAGCCCCGTCTGCCCTCTCAGGTGGACGAGAAAGATCTCATAACACTATTCGAAGAAGAGCAAGGGGCATTCTCCCAGGTGTTCTGGTCAATATTTATCCCTACATCAACATCACTAAAACAGATTATCTGGTAATTATCTCCTTGCTGTTTGTGGGATCTTGCTGTGCATTTCCTACATTACAACAGTGACTACACTTCAAACAATACTTAATTGGCTATAAAGTGCTTTGGGAGGTCCTGAGGTCATGCAAGGCACTATATAAATTCATGTCTCTTTTTGTATTGGAAAGCTTTAGGCTTCTCTTGTCTCACTAAATTAACCCTGCTCTGATGCTGCTTTATAACCATGCCAGTAAATTTCTCAGCTTCCCCAAACTTTACTGTGTTAATGATGCCAAACAGAGATGGGAGATCGCAGGTTGTACACAGGTGGACATCGGCCAAGGGCAGGATGGGGCTCGGCAGAACAGCCCTCCAGTCGCCTTGCTGGCATTCTTTGGCCGGGCTCTTACCTGAACAGTGTTTGGTACCAAAGGGCTACTCAGTAACCATCAGCACCTTCAGCAGAGGAGGAGAGACAAAAAAAATCATTTGACGGGCACACTTTTACTGACTAAAAATTTGATAGCCCCCTCACCTCTAAGTCAGAAGGTCATGGGTTCATGCCCCATGCCATAACTTCAGCACAATAAACATAATGTACGTTTATGTTTAAGTGCAGTACTGAGGGAGTGCTGCACTGTCGGAGGTGGCTTGTCTCAGATGGGACGTTAAATTGAGGCTCCCTCTGCCCTCTCAGGCACTACTGGAAAAAGAGGAGGGAGTTCCCCTGGCCAGCCTACCTCCCTCAAATAACACCACCAAAAAAAAGTACAGCTTAACTGATCATTCATTCACTTGCCGTTTGTGGGACCTTGCAGTGCCCATGTTGGTTGCCGCGGGGACCTATGTAACAACAGTGACGTCAATTCAAAAGTAATTCATTGGATGTGAAGTGCTTTGGGATGTCCTGAGGATGTGATATTGTATTATATAAATGGAAGTACTTTATAAATTCTTTCTTAAAACAATAAACTTTAGACACCGTGGGGGTAATTATGGGGGCGGTAATCTGGCAGAGAGGATCACCTGCTTGATTTTTATCCTAATGATTTTAATTGGATGAAAATTAGGGGACAGGGTTCTAACTCATAGCTAAATCTTCTAATTTTAGGGTTAAACCAAATTAAACCAGGTAATTATCTTGGAAAAATAAATTAGGGCTAAACCCAGTAAAACCAGCATGGTCCTGGCATATAGCCACATTCCTGGTTTGGTGCAGCGTGCATTTTGTATACCTTCTGTCCTAACAGGCACCTTCCTGCACCGTCTACACCCGTAGCAACTGAAATACATACAGACGGCTGAAATAAATTCAAGGGAGGAGTAGGCACCGAGGATGCAGCTATTGATGCACATTTAGCCCTTTGTGCTTTGCGAAGACAGTTGTAGGTATCTTATTATTTTACCTCAAATATTCATTCCTTTCTTCCAAAGGTCGTTTCCCCGATTTTAAAGCCTGATAATGAATATATTTTTGACTCCAAAAAAAAGGATTTCACTTGTTTTTTTTGAATGAATTCACGACCCGAAGATCTGAAGTCCTGCAAATGAGCAACGGGAGAGGATTTCCTCTTGGCACTTTGTATAACAAAACCGTCAAGCTGTACTTGATAAGCGGGTTGACCCTCACTGTGTCGCACCCACCGTGCTCAAAGAAAACCTTCTTCTGGTATGGTGGTCCTAATTTTTCACTGTGTACTATTTGAAAGCCAAGTGCCGTTTATAGTCAACAAATTCCTTCCTGTTGAAGTTTTTTTTAAAAGAAAAGGAGGATATGGTAATGCTCGGTGTTGTGCAAAAACAGGCCAATAAAGGAAGTATTTGAAACAGGACGATCTGGACAATGGGAAGTGCTTGCCACACAACTGATTCAGCAATCGGAAGTATTCGCGACGGGAAATTGTCGCCAAAGCTGAACTAAGCATCTAATCCGTAGGCAAGGCTGCTCCTTCTTGTACATTGAGATAAAACCAACCTAGGGAAAGGTTTGCGGTTTACCGCTAGTATCGGAAGCAGAACTGCACAGCCTGGTATAACCCCATCCTAATCAAAGCTAAGGCCAGTGGTTTGGTGGGACACCACATCCCTGCAAATCTCTGTGCTGAACGCATGTCTGCTACACACCCACCGCAATTTTGCATGTAGAGAGAGAAAGAACTCGCATTTCTATAGCGCCTTTCACGACCTCAGGACATCCCAAAGCGCTTTACAGCACATTAAGTACTTTGAAGGATAGTCGTCGTTGTAATGTAGGGAACGCAGCAGCCAATTTGTGCACAGCTAGGTCCCACTTGTCATTGCGGAGCAGCCATTAATAAAGCAAACTGAATGTCGAGCTATATCGGGTCTGAGGCCTATGTAGAGTGCCCGGGTCATACCACGCTTTAAATACTGCATTCAGTTCTGGTCATTGAAGCACAAGAGGAACATCCAAACCCTGGGAAGGGACCATAGCGTGAGGGGACAGATTTACAAAAATTTGGACTCTTCAGCCTAAAAGGGAGGCAAGCAAGAGGGGACCTTATAGAGATAATAAGATACTAAAGAGTAATAGAAAAGGCTAATCCTGAGCATTATTTCAAATGCAAATACGGAACAATGGGACACAGGTACATAGTGGGAAAAGGCAAGGCTGAGGTCTGGAAGCACAGAGTGACCTCTCCCTGAAATGATCTTCTAGGTAGGCTAGTGGAGGCAAAAACTCTGAAGTCATTCAATAGGATAGATGTGATGTGTCATGGGTAGGGTTGCCAACCCTCTAGGGTTGTCTCCAGGAATTGAAGATTAATCTGCTGGCCTAAGTCTGGGGCCCAGGGGATTTTAACTCCCCGGCCTTACCTGCATGCCGCTGGTCCGCTTACTGCCCGAAACAGGTGGAAAGCGGCAGCTGGCCGGAGGCAGGGAAGGAATTGCGGCCGACCGCTACGGGCTACGGGAAGGCTCGCTGCCAAGCAGGTAAGTTACGGGGGGGTTAGGGAGGCTCCTACTCTGCCTGGCCCGTTTTACTATGGAGGGAGTGCCTCTTCTGTCCACAGACCAGCTGACGACCTGCTTCAGCCTCGGCGGAAAAGCTGCGGGGGCTTCTCCTGCTCAGGCCCCAGTTAAAATGCCATCGGAGTCCTGTTGACTTAAGAAGCCTCCAATTTGCGTGAATTCACGAGGCTCCCGCCTGCTTTAGCAAAAGTGGGAAATGACGTGAAAGGGCCGAGTTTCGTGTGGGTAAGTAACCTGCTCTTTTTTAACTGCCCACCTGCCATGTGGGTAGGGTTAAAATCGACCCCTGTGTTATAGAGCACATATCACCATTGCTTATATTATAAAAACACTCTGTTCGATACAGCCTAGAGAATTTTACAGCTTAGTGGAGGCATTCAGTCCATCATGCCTGTGTTAGTTCTCTGATGGAGCTATCCACTTAGTCTTATTTCCTGAAAGAACTACATTAAATATAAAAATCCTGTACGTGATGTGTTATAGAGCATATAAAACTCCTGTGTACATATAAAACACATATAAAACTCCTGTATGTATATATATATATAAAACACATATAAAACTCCTGTGTATATATATATATATATATATATAACATATAAAACTCCTGTGTACATATAAAACACATATAAATCTCCTGTATATATATATATATATATATATAACACATATAAAACTCCTGTGTATATATATATATATATATAACATATAAAACTCCTGTGTATATATATATATATGTGTTTTATAACACATATAAAACTCCTGTATGTATATCATACAACACATATAAAACTCCTGTGTATATATCATATAACACAAATAAAACTCCTGTGTATATATTATATAACAGTGTTAAACAGCATACAAAACTCCTGTGTAAATATATAACACACACTCTGTTATAGAGCATATACAACTCCTATGTACACATAAATATAATATATAAAAAGTCTTGCATTTAGTAACTTCTGTTATAAAAATAACATATTCTCCGACTCACTGTGAACGAGCCCCTGGGAGATCTTGTAATATTAGATAATAATATTACACAGTGCTGGGGGAGGATTAATCATGGATGAAGATGATAATTATGTCCAAGTGAGACTTGAAAAACATTTCCATTGGCAACCAAGATGGAGGGAGTACATTCAGATGAGGCCACCCTCCCCGCACCCCCTGCCCCGCCACCTTTTAAATATCGAAGGGGTAGTAATGCTGCTCCATTCTTAGGTACACTGCTGAACAAAAACAGACACTAAACATGAGGTGGGAGGGGGAAGAGGGGGAGTAAAAAAAAGTCTCAGAGAAGCGGTGACCACATAACAACCATCGGCGATGGGTGGCACATTCAATCCCAAGCGGAAGGTGGGAGACAGCTGTTCACCCTCCAAATTACAACTTCACTGAAATAAGAGAAATCAAAGGATTACACAGTGATGCAAGTTACTGAGGCTCTTTGGAGCAAGATGAGTTTAGGCATGGCCACATCTGCCAAGAGCTGAACTACATAAAGAACTCATTACATATGTGTGTTTGCGTTTGCATGTACGTGTGTGTGTATATATATATGTATATGTGTGTGTATGCATGTATGTGTGAATATATATATATATACACACATGTGTACATATGTTTGTGTATGTGTGCGTGTGTATATATAAGTGCGTGTTATATATAAGTGCGTGTGTGTATATGTGTGTAAGTATACATAAAAGTGTGTTTATATGTGTACATATATTGTGTGTGTGTGTGTGAACATATGTGTTTGTGTATAAGTGTGTGTGTATATGTAAGTGTGTGTATATATAAGTGTGTATAAATACATCTATATATATATTTTAAAAAATATATATATTTTTAAAAAGTGCGTGTATATATATATCTGTGCTGATTTACTAAAATTATCCAGCATTTGGAACGGGAAAAGAGATCAATGGTACCTCAGATTGGTCAGGAAACGTATCCTAGCAACCTGTGGTAAATGAAGCAGTTTTATGATCAGGATCTATAAACGTGGCACTGAAAGAGATTTTCTGTGGCACACACAGAGTGTCTTACATTCAGGGCCTGCCACAGTAGGCTCTTTGAGGATAATAAAAAAAAAATAAAGGAGGGCTCCCAGCACATCTGTTCCAGTCAGACTTTCCATGCGAGAGAGTTAACAGAAGATGTAATTTACTGCCGCACACAAGCCTTGTTCCTTGTTTTTTAACGTCCAACAGTGAAGAGTGCCAATGGAATAACAAACAGAAGCTCGGCTAGGACGTGGAAGAAATGAATTATTCCAACAGCGAGTTTTTAGGGTATTCCAGTCAGACGCATTTGGTGCAAAGCAGAGGCAGTTACATATTTAAACACGTCGTGTGCAGGATTAGCCTCTAAGTCACGGGCTACTACAAGAACTATTCTGTAGGCCCTTTTGCTCATGGTTTCGTGATTGGCTTTGGTGAAAACAAGCTGGACTCCTGGCTCTATACAGCGAGGCCTGAATGAAACGCGAGTGAGGTGGCTGTGGCTCAGTGGGCAGCACTCTCGTCTCTGAGTCAGTAGGTCGTGGGTTCGTTAGTCCCACTCCAGAGACTTGAGCACATGACCTAGGCTGACACTCCAGTCCAGTACCCAGGGAGTGCTGCACTGTCGGAGGTGCCGTCTTACGGATGAGACGTTAAACCGAGGCCCCGTCAGCCCTCTCAGGTAGACGGAAAACATCCCACGGCACTATTTCAAAGAAGAGCAGGGGAGTTCTCCCCGGTGTCTTGGCCAATATTTATCCCTCAACCAACATCACTAAAACAGATTATCTGATTATTATTACGTTGCTGTTTGTGGAACCTTGTTGTGCGCAAGTCAGCTGCAATGTTTCCTACATTACTACACTTCAAAAGTACTTCAGTGGTTGTAAAGCGCTTTGGGACATCCTGAGGTCATGAAAGGTGCTATATAAATACAAGTCCTTTTTCTTTTTGAGTCAGTGATGTCACTCATTGTTGCTAGATTACAGACGTCACAATCAGTCCCCCCCCCGCCCCCCGATGGCTCGGTGGTTAAATGCACCGTCCCTTCTAGTGCTGGTCCGATCGTATAACAAAGAATCCAGCTTGGATCCCCTTCATATGGGCTCAGCTAGCTGATCTCAGCCAGGGCAGCAGCTGGTGTGCGATAGAAAGGGCCTCTGCACCCGAGAGAGGAGGAAACGAGGCAGAGTTTCCACTCCTGATTGGCATCTGTGACTTGTCCTGGAAAGTGCTTGTGTGTGGAATGGCATGGCTCCACCATCCTCCGTGGTTGCCTCTTTTTAAATTTGTTCTCGGGATGTGGGCACCTCTGGCAAGGCTGTATTTATTTATTGCCCATCTCTAAGAAGATGGTGGTTGCCCTGGCCTGTGTAGCAATTGATTTTAGGCTAGGTCACTTCCAAAGGCATTGAAATTCAACCACAGAATATGGACTAGAGTCATGTGTAAGCCGGACCGGGTAGAGCTGGCCGGCTCCCTTCACTGAAGGTCAGTTGGGTTTTTTTTTAAATGGTATTTTGACATTGATGGTCATTTATTACTGAATTCAGAGATGACTGTGGGATCTGAACTCACGACCTCTGGGTTGCGAGTCCAGTACCACGTCCACTACACTATCATACTCTTCTATGCGCACAATGAAGAATGGGTACTTGGGTGAGATACTGGTTGGGTGCCTTGGAAGTACCCCAACCAGAGTCAACGTCTTCAACAGAATAGAGGAGAGGAGGAAAGAACAAAAGAAGTCGTAAAAAATATCTTCTATGACAGCTCTTTGTCAAAATGAGTAACCCTAATGGTCATGGTACTGGACTACCAAACCCAGACGTTAAACTTGAATCAATAATTTGTGGGCTGGCACCAGATAAAATGGCCATAAATACTGCCAAATTGTCGTAAAAACCCAGCTGGTTCACTAATGTCCTTCAGGGAAGGGAAAATGTCCTCATACCTAGTCTGGCCTACATGTGACTCCAGTCCCACACTATGTGGCTGACTCTTAATGCCCTCAGGGCAACACTGAATGGGCAAAGTTTACTGCCTTGCCAGTGTCGCCCGCATCCCAAGAAGACATAGAAAAAATTTAGAAGCTTTCAAAATTTGTCTCTCAATATTTCCTCTCCTATGGAAGTGGCACCAGCAATCTATGATTGAGCACTGCACCCATTTCCCCAACGTTGTAAGACGCTATTAAATGGGATAGGGGAACGAGCTCAAAGGTAGCGTGTTCTCTAAGGATGCGATGGGAAGCTGGATTGAAGCCTACATTCTCTGGAGGAGTTTTCTTATACAAAGTACCTGGGGGAGGCAGCAGAGGTGGATGGAGTCAGCAAATATAATAGGTAGTGATTGGAGTAGTTGGGGGTGGGGGGGGGAGGAGAGATAGAATAATGTATGGGATTTCTGAACTTAAGGACTAGCTAAATGGACCACAATGGTCTCTTCCAGCACAGTATATTTTTGTGCTCCTATACCTGTGGAAGATCAGATCTAATGAGCCAAGTGGCCTTTTTGCAGTCCATGTTTTTTTTGAGTTCTGAAGTATTTTCACATGTAGCAACCGCTGAGAACTGGCAAATGCTGATTTTGGTTTCTTAATTTTTTTTTAAAACTATAAGCAACCTTAATGTGTGGTATAAGTATCACAGACAACAGGTGAGCACCGATTTACAAGAGTAAACCCTTTTGGCAGTTGGGCCTATACAGGCCCGACTTGACTCATATTTTCCACAAAGGCAAGATGGCCCAACAAATTTCATAATTCAAAATAGGTTTACATCCACAACAGGATCCAAAACCAAACTAAAACTGAAGAAAAAATGCTGATGAGTCCTTGCACGAAGCAGACACCACCCAGTTTATTGGCGTCATATCATTTTCAAAAATGCAAATGACACTCTCTGCATATTATGCTTTGTGCCAGCACATTTTATGCTGATCTTTTCCATATCCCACCCTCAATCATCTCCGTATAGTCTATCATTACCCATTTAAAGGACCATCCTACCAAAATATCTTACAATATTAATGGGACAACTTCAAGACCCACAGACTGCTCTACATAACAGGTTAGCTGTCCATATAATTTGCCCGGAAAACAAAAAAACCCAGCTTGCATAATGTTCACACACTTGTTGTTGCAATCTGCTGCTAGCGGAACCACCCAGTGCTAAAAAGAGAGATCTCCTCGTAGCCAAAATACATTGTGGAAACACAGTTCGAAATCAAAAACATGGCAACCACAATCCCTGCAAGTTTTTATTTTTAGATTAAAGCAGCCTGGCTGGCCAGGCCAAAAAAAATCTGCAAAGCACAGTGGGTGGCTAACCAACAAATTACACTTGCTTTATGCATTTTTACCTAAACATGTGGTAGCATTTTATTTATTTTTTTGGGAGGGGAATGGTTCTGTATCCAGTCATTGCTGACTGCTTTTTATTTGGTTCAGAGGCCCCCCTCCCTTTTCGCCTTCTAGGTCTAATATCAAGTTTCAGACAACAAGTTCCTTCTAATATTTAACAAGGCCTGTCAGAATATTTTTATGAGGCACACTTTTGAGGTAAGAAGTAGTCAAGCCATTAGACAACCTATTTCTTCGGACCACTATAAGTCAGGCACTTTGAACAAGTCTTTGAACTGGCAACAATGCTAAACGCCCACATTATTACCTCAATGCCTATATTCTTATTGAGGAAGGATGTCAAGGCCTTAGAGAAGGTGCAGAAGAGATTTACTAAAATGGTGCCAGGGATGAGGGACTTCAGTTATGTGGAGAGACTGGAGAAGCTGGGGTTGTTCTCCTTAGAGCAGAGAAGGTTAAAAGGAGATTTGATAGAGGTGTTCAAAATCATGAACAGTTTTGATAGAGTAAATAAGGAGAAACTGTTTCCAGTGGCAGAAGGCTCGCTAACCAGAGGACACAGATTTAAGGTGATGTGGAAAAGAGCCAGAGGCGACATGAGGAAACATTTTTTACGCAGCGAGTTGTTATGATCTGGAATGCACTGCCTGAAAGGGCGGTGGAAGCAGATTCAATAGTAACTTTCAAAAGGGAATTGGATAAATACTTGAAGAGAAAAATTACAGGGATATGGGGAAAGAGCAGGGGAGTGGGACTAATTGGATAGCTCTTTCAAAGAGCAAGCACCGGCTCGATGGGCCAAATGGCCGCCTCCTGTGCTGTACCTACTGTGATAAGATGAAAGCTCAATATGCACAAGCGCGTGGCTTCTCTGGTACTCCAGCACCTAGGAGGAGATGAACAAAATAGAACAGCCACTTGCCGCCATCAGGATCCTGTTTAAGAGGGAGTCTCGGCATTTAGGCTCCCTTTAACTGAGTGATCTCATTAGCAGGACTCTAGTTGAGAGGGAGTCTCACCATCTGCAAAGTACTTCAAATTGGATGTAAGAATAGGAGGTAAGTGTACTCTGTGGATGGGACATACCTTGCCAAAGAGAAGTTGAAAGGTGTTAGTTGACTCTTCACTCACTATGTCTAAACAGTGTGAGGTTTCAATCGAGAAAGCAAATGGGATGCTGGGTTATATAGCCCAATCAGTTGAGTTCAGAGCCCCAGAGCCTATGCTGAAGTCCGTCAGGCCACACCTGGAGTACTGTGTACAGTTATGGTCACCATGAACTAAAAGGGCCACGCAGGCCCTGGGGACAGTGCAGACTGGAGCAATGATGTTGGTCCCTGCTGTCGGAGGGAGAGATGTGAGGAATGACGTGAGAATTTGGGCTTTTCAGCATTGAAAAGAGACATCGCATAAGATATTTAATGGGATAGAGACAGTGAACCTAAGACTTTATTTTCAGATACACCAAGGCAACAGGACAAAAGCGCACAGGTTCAGGCTCATGAAGGCAAGTTTAAGATAGATGTCAAGAAGAATTTCTTTACACAGAGGGTGATTAACAGTGGGAATGGTGCCAGGAAGGGTGTTTCAGGCCAGGACACTGGATTCATTTATGAAACAGCTGGACACTGCAATGGAAAGATGGTAAGGTTGGTGTTCTGGAAGGGGGAGATCAAATGGGCTGAAGGGCCTTTTTCATCCAAACATATTTGGTGACTTTAAGAAACTTGCATGAAGTGCCAAGGGCCATCGGACAGGACAACACTAAGGCTGAGAAAAGTAAGAAACAAGCTGTCGTCAATCATGAAGTAATGGTTAGTTGACACCAAGTTTTGGTTTTAAAAGTGTAGATCTACAAAGAGCCACAATGAATGTTTCAATCAATCATAAACTCAAACAGGAGACCTCAAGGCCACCAATTTACTATCTCCTGCACCAGACAACATGCTGGACAATTCCTAATAACCATGCAGACAATCAATCTTCAACTTGTCTTCTCTATGGTTCATTCTGCCCTGTTAAGTTTGGCCAGCCATACCTTGTCTTTGGCCTCAGTCAGAAGGTCCTCCATCTCTGAAAAGCTGAAGCTGGCAACTGTAATGAAGTCACTCATGACCGGAACAAACTTGTCCTCGACGTTCCGTGCGCGGCCTTTCTGGTATTCCAGCTCCTGTTGGGGTGGGGGTGGGTTGAGGAAGAGGAACAAAACAAAGTAGTCACTTCCCACTATTGGGACTCCTAATAAAGAAGGAGCTTAATCATCATTTAAGGAATTCCATCTCACCATCAGAACTCTCCCCTCTGCATTAAAAGGGGAGTCTCACCATCAGAACTCTCCCCTCTGCATTAAAAGGGGAGTCTCACCATCAGAACTCTCCCCTCTGCATTAAAAGGGGAGTCTCACCATCAGGACTCTCCCCTCTGCATTAAAAGGGGAGTCTCACCATCAGAACTCTCCCCTCTGCATTAAAAGGGGAGTCTCACCATCAGGACTCTCCCCTCTGCATTAAAAGGGGAGTCTCACCATCAGGACTCTCCCCTCTGCATTAAAAGGGGAGTCTCACCATCAGGACTCTCCCCTCAGCATTAAAAGGGGAGTCTCACCATCAGGACTCTCCCCTCTGCATTAAAAGGGGAGTCTCACCATCAGAACTCTCCCCTCTGCATTAAAAGGGGAGTGTCACCATCAGGACTCCTGTTAAATAATTATTAGGACCCCATTAAAGATGGCACCTCACCACTGGAACCTCTCTTGGGGGAGTTTCATCATTAGTACCCTGTTAAAGGAGTCTCCCCCATCAGGATGTCTGTTGAATGAAGAGTGTGTCCAACAGGAGCCCTGTCAAAGAGGTACACTCCCCGTCTGGATATTCCCATTTAACCACGCTCATTGCCTAAAAGAAATCAGGATGAGCACTAGGGCCCTGGTATTCAATACTAATTTGAATCTGCTGCCTATCAGTCTTTATCAGGCCGAGCGATCAGCACAACATGTCTGTGCACACACCCGTTCCATTCAGCCTACAGCCACATCCTGTGTGTGTCTGGCCCATCTGCTTGGAGCTGATGGATTTGTAATGTAATTACAGTTCATTAGGAGGGCTAATATGTACATTGCTGCACGTGCTGCCCACAGCCCTGCTGAGTGACATGCTCTAATCTGAAGAGAGAGGAAAAAAAACTGCGGCGTCAGGCCGGGTTGGGAATTTTTGGACCGATTGGGACTAATATCAGAAGCTGAGCACTGCACAGTGGTCTGAAGTTCAGTGAAAGTAGAGAATAGTACAGGCTAATCCTTTTGGCATTAAGTTGTCACAGTGTGTACGTGGATTTTAATATTTATGAAGGAATTTTAATAGTACATCAATAAAACTTGCACAAGGTTAATTATCATTTTAATCTATGGCCAAATAAATGTTCCTTAAATGTGCATGAATTTATTAAAAGGGAAAGGAAAGTCTATGGGAGCATTGTTTCACACTACTGGCTGGATACTACTGCATGCTCAGCTAGTTCTGGGCTTTTCATGATCAGGTGGCTCCAAAACCATTGGCTGATTTGAAATCAGAGAATCACAGAATCATACAGTACAGAAGGAGCCCGTTCGGCCCATCGTGCCTGTGCTGGCTCGTTGAAAGAGCTATTCAATTAGTCCCACTCCCCCTGCTGTTTCCCCATAGCCCTGCAATTCTTTCCTTTTCAAGTATTTATCCGATTCCCTTTTGAAAGTTATTATTGAATCTGCTTCTGCCACCCTTTCAGGCAGTGCATTCCAGATCTTAACAGCTCACTGCGACTTGCAGCTACTCAGCACCTTCTCCATACTGAACTATCCCAACGCACGTTACAAAGGAGGGAGGCTGGACACCAAGCAAGAACTGGAGAAAGAGTATGGGGAGGGGACCAAAGGATGGGCGAGTAGCAGCTTTTGCAGGTGGGACGGTATGAAGTAAGGCAAATGGGTTTGGAAAGGGAATTCCAAAGTGCAGGAGTATACAGCTTCCATTGATATGAATGGAGCAGCTCTGGACTGAGGATGGAAGAAGACATGTTTGTTTCTATTTTTTTTTCCAGAAAGCAGCTGGGGGAAAAGGAAGAGGAGGGCAAGAAGAAAGGGGAAAATGAGTTAGAGAGAGCGAGGGAAAGAAAATAAGAGCAAGAAGAGATAGAGGGGAAAATAGTGAGGAAGAGGATAGAGGAAGAAGAGAGAGGGAAGAAAAGGGGAAGAGAAAATATGAAAGGGAGAGAGAAATGAAGATGAGAAAGAGGTGAGGAAGGGAAAAAGAGAAAAAAAGATGAGAAGCATAGAAAGTACAGCATAGAAGGAAGCCGTTTGACCCACTGTGCCTGAGATCGGAGCAATGCTTCATCTAGAGTTACCTACTCTAATCCCATGTCCCTGCCTTTTCCCCTGTATCCTATAGAAATCCAATGGAGAAGAGAAAGGAGAGAGGAACAAGAAAGGGAGGAAGAGGCAGAATGGAAGAAGAGGCGAGAGAGAGGGGAGGAAAAGCAAAAAGACTGTTAGAGACAGAGGGGTCTATTAATGTTAGGTTTGTACCGTACTGAAAGATGATGTGTTGTTTCTATTTTCACAGGGGAAGCCATGTTTTCACAGCATTCTTGCTTCACTGTGAAGTTGGAGAAGGGAGGGCTCCACACATGGCAGTCAAACGCACACACACAGAGCTCTGCTCACCGACCTCCCACTGTCAACGAGGCTTTAAACCATTGAAAACAGCTGGCGGTGGCACAACAGGCCAACAGAACATGTTTCAATTTGAAAAGCTTATCTTCTTTGCAGTAATCTCATACCTGGGCGACCGGTAAAGCTGGGTGAGTTCAGGAAGGCAGAGGAGGTGGATGGTGTGGGAAAATTCAAGTGGGAGCCGACAGACATTTGGCAGAGAAAGGATTGCGGATTGAGGATCGTGTACATTTCTATGCCCCTGTGCTCTATAATGTTAAATAGGAACCAGGGACTCACGCAGACATGGAGTTAAGGACTGGAAGATGAGGTATGGTGACTACCGAGAGTTGGACCGGTCAGATAGAGGACAGTTAACACTGGCAGCCCCCATCGCATAGGACTTTAGGGACTTGCGTCAGAGATTTCAGCAATTGGAGCCCTTTACAATGCATAGGGGCTTGGGTAAAGGTTAGGGTTAAGGCCCAGTTCTCATAGATTAATGTCATTTCCACCACCCCCGCATCCTACCAAAACCATGCCATCAAGCTCATCAGTAATTGGAGTGGGTCACACACATCCACATTCCTCTCCCTCACATCCTGATAAACCCTCTTCACAAACACTGATAGGGCACCAAGCATGTAAACAGGACACATTCCACACTGCTGACTACAGCAGCTTCTAGATGCATAAACAGATGCATGGAGCTCCCTGGTTTTGCGCACAAGCCAAACAAATATTTCCTCCTTGATATATTTTATAAAACATGTGGTTATGCTTTTTTACGCTGCGACTTTTTTTTTATAAAGTCCTCTTCACCCTTCCCCCCACCCCCCAAAAAAAAACTGACAAAGCTTTCTGGTGGATAGTAACCAAGTTTAAAGGTTGCTCAAGACTGGGATTTAATCCAGGGCCCTCTGAATTAAAGACAAATGCTGCATCTCGAGTACGATGGGTCGTTCCCATTGTTGAGTCTAATTTTAGTCATAAAGCACAAAACAAGCCTGTTGCAGCAATTACAGCAACAACTGTATGTTTCTATAGGGTTCCTCGCGTGCTGGCAGACATCTCAAAGTGCATTACGTTCAGGAGGAAAAGTAATGGACGATGAACAGGAGGGGGAAAAGGAAAGCAGAGAGGGTCAGGGTGGGGAAGTAGGGTTAGGGAGTTGAGTGGGTTTCTACAGGTAGGAAGGGAGGCAGCAAAGTAGACGGAACTTGGGAAGGAGTTACAAAAGGCAGGACAGGAGAGGCTGAACAAGCAGCCACCACTGCAGAAGTGCGGGGTGAAGCAGGACCCCAATGATGGAGGAACATACGTTGTGCATGGGGACTTAAAGCAGGAGGAGATGACTTAGGCAGGGAGAAGCGACGTCATGAAAGCAAGGATGAGAATTTTGATGTGGGGAGACAGTGGAGGCGGCGAGACAATGGAGCTTGGACAGGACGGGGTACTGGAAGTGCAGCAGGTGGGATGCTAGATTTTGAATGTGTTGTAATCTGCTGATGGTTAAGACAAGGAGGCAGTCTGGGAGAAGGTTGGAGAAGTTGAGCCTCGCGGTGATGAAGCCGTGGCCTAGGAAGGGTTTTGGCGGCAGCGAGGGTGAGATAGCGTGCAGGCGGGCAATATTGCAGAGTTGGAAGAAAGCAGATGGTAATGGAGTAGACGTGGGAGAGGAAGCTCAGCTCACGGTCCAGCAATACATTGAGGTTCCAGGCCTTCCAGCTCAGCCTGAGGTGAGAGCTTGGGGAGGTTGATGGAGTCAAGGGCAGAGGTTTGTAACTGCTAGCGAAAGCTGAGGGGGATGGGTCAGTTTTGCCGACATTAAGCTGGAGGATATTTTGGGTTATCCAGGACTAGCAGTTAGATAATCTTTGGATTGATGGAGGGGGCAGAGAGGCAAAGTTCAATGTCAGCGGACATGCAGAAGTTAACTCCGTGCTTGCAGATCAAACATGCCAAGGGCTGGCGTGTACATCATGGAGAGGACTATAAACATAGTGAAAGAGGAAGTATTAAGGGGATTAGCATCTTTGTAAGTAGATAAATCACCAGGCCCGGATGAAACGTATCCCAGGCTGCAAACAGAAGCAAGGGAGGAAATAGCGGAGGCACTGACCATCATTTTCCAATCCTCCCCAGATACAGGCATGGTGCCGGAGGATTGGAGGACTGCTAACATTTTACCATTGTTTAAAAAGGGAGAGAGGGATAGACCGAGTAATTACAGGCCAGTCAGCCTAACCTCGGTGGTGGGCGAATTATTGGAAACAATTCTGAGGGACAGGATAAACTGTCACTTAGAAAGGCACAGGTTAATCAAGGACAGTCAGCATGGATTTGTTAAGGGAAGGTCATGTCTGACTAACTTGATTAAATTTTTTGAGGAGGTAACAAGGAAGGTCAATGAGGATACTGATTTAATGCAGTCTAAATGGATTTTAGCAAGGCTTTTGACAGGCTGGTCAAAAAATACAAGCCCACAGGATCCAAGGGAAAGTGGCAAGTTGGATCCAAAATTGGCTCAGTGGCAGGAAGCAAAGGGTAATGGTCGACGGGTGTTTTTGTGACTGGAAGGCTATTTTCAGTGGGGTCCCTTGCTTTTTATGGTATATATTAATGATTTGGATTTAAATGTAGGGGGCGTGATTAAGAAGTTTGCAGATGATACGAAAATTGGCCGTGTGGTTGATAATGAGGAGGAAAGCTGTAGACTGCAGGACGATATCAATGGACTGGTCAGGTGGGCAGAAGAGTGGCAAATGGAATTCAATCCGGAGAAGTGTGAGGTAACATATTTGGGGAGGGCAAACAAGGCAAGGGAATACACAGTAAATGGGAGGATATTGAGAGGTGTAGAGGAACAGAGGGACCTTGGAGTGCATGTCCACAGATCCCTGAAGGCAGCAGGATAGGTAGATAAGGTGGTTAAGAAGGCATACGGGATACTTTCCTTTATTAGCCGAGGCATAGAATATAAGAGCAGGGAGGTTATGCTAGAACTGTATAAAACACTAGTTAGGCCACAGCTTGAGTATTGTGTACAGTTCTGGTTACCACACTACAGGAAGGATGTGATTGCACTAGAGAGGGTGCAGAGGAGATTTACAAGGATGTTGCCAGGACCGGAGAATTTTAATTATGAGGAGCGATTGGAACAGAGGAGGCTGAGGGGTGATTTAATTGAGTTGTTCAAAATTATAAATGGCCTAGCTAAAGCGGATAGGAAGAACCTATTTCCCTTAGCAGAATGGTCAGTGACCAGGGGACATAGATTTAAAATAATTGGTAGAAGGATTAGAGGGGAGCTGAGAAAAAAAAAAATTCTCCCAGAAGGTGGTGGGGGTCTGGAACTCACTGCCTGACAGGGTGGTAGAGGCAGAAACCCTCATCACATTTAAAAAGTACTTGGACATGCACTTGAAGTGCCGTGACCTAGAAGGCTACGGACCAAGTGCTGGAAAGTGGGGTTAGGCTGGGTGGCTCATTTTCAGCCAGTGTGGAAACGATGAGCCGAATAGCCTCCTCCTGTGCCGTAAATTTTCTATGATTCTAGGAGGGGATCAAGGATAGACCCATAACACATCATTTGACATTTTTGCTTTTATTTTATGCAGGACCTCCCCTGTCCCCAGAATGCCCCATTTCCCAAGAGAAAGGAACGTCAGGTGACCCATATCGAGATGTTCTTCAGCTGACCACTAGGAGGTGCAAGACAGCAGGTTGAGTCATAGAATCATAGAAGTTTACAACACGGAAACAGGCCCTTCGGCCCAACATGTCCATGTCGCCCAGTTTATACCACTAAGCTAGTCCCAATTGCCCGCACATGGCCCATATCCCTCTATACCCATCTTACCGATGTAACTGTCCAAATGGTTTTTAAAAGACAACTCACTCTCCAATTTCCATTCCCTTGTGATGGGTATCAGGAAGGGTTGGAGAAAGCACCTAAGCCCAATTAAGATTCTAAAATAAAACACGGGAGGAAACCGATGATAAGGCATTGGGCACATGTTGGACCTTTCCCCACTGCGCCGTATTTCATCTCCCGTGCTCATAAACGTGCTACTGAGAGGCTGGCCCTAAATTTCAGCGGGGGGTTCTCCCGATCTCCTACAGATACTTCAGAGAAAGATCAGTGGGCTCCACGGAGCTATTGGCGCACGTGGCTGAAAATGGCGGTTCCGCCAGTCTCCCGCTGAAGATCAGGACAACCCCTGCGGAAATTCAGGACCACTGCTCCCACTCGGTGATTCCTGGGTAGGTGATACTTACAGACTCCAAAGCCTTCAGCCCATTCTTAAGATTGTTCATCTCCTTGTCCAGCTCGGCCAGGCTGTGTTGAAATAAATACATTTTTTTCTCAATTACTTTCAGGAGAAAGAAATTCAGAATTCGAACTTAGCGTTGCAAACATTTCCAAATATCCTACCAAGCCTCAAGGTTCCTTGAAACATGTTAACACTTTTCCCACACCGTGTTGAAGGGGTTTGTTCTTCTGAAAGTATGAGGTCAAAAGGACTTCCTCATCCCAAACTATGAGGTTCCCCTTCCTCCATCCTTAGTGATGTTGGTTGAGGGATGAGTATTAGCCAGGAAGAACTCTGCTGCTCTTCTTTACAATAATGCAATGGGATCTTTTACACCCACCTGGGAGGGCAGATGGAGCCACACTTCAACACCCCATCTGAAAGACAGCACCTCTGACAGTGCAGCACCCCCTCAGTACTGCACTGGAATGTCATTCCTAGATTTTATACTCATGTCTCTAGAGTGGGACATAAACCCACAACCCTCCAACTCATAGGTGAGTGTGCTACCAACTGAGCCATGGCTAACGTATCCTTTGTGCCTCCACCCCTGCACTACATAGCATTACTGAGCTTAGGAACTCAGTGCGCGAAAAATGGTGAACACCAACCCCCATCTCCACCCCATCCCACCCCACTCTCCCAGTATTCCCATTCCCAACAATCCCTGTGATCTCCCTGATTGAGAATGCCAATTTAGTTCCAATTAGCACTCACGTCAAGGGAAACTCTATGCTGGGGGGGGAAAGGGAAGGGTGGGAGACTAAAACTCGCTCTAGAAAAGCCTGGAAATAGACCACAGGCCCGGCAGCATCTGAAAAGAAATAAAGGAGGTTAATGGGGGTAATTCTGACTTTGGGCAATAGTATAAAACGGATGATATCGGATCAGGCACCCGTTATACACCTCTCCCGAAGAGGATTGCCCTGGAGTCTGCAGGAATTGAAGATTAATCTCCTGGACACAATTGTGAGCAATCCAGGAGAAAACTCACAGGGGCATTAAACAAAATGATTTTTTTAAAAAACACTTTTGTTTATTAGTTATAAAAATTTTGGAGATGGGAAAAATGGCTGTTTGACTGGGCGGGACAGCTGGAGGTGGGAGTCATGTGAGGAAACCTCTAGGAATATGTCCCACCAGAGCGGGCAACTCTACTCCCGAAGTCAATGAAAATCAGGAGAGATGTGTAACATGCGGCTGATCTGATGCCGCCCGATTTATACTATCACCCAAAGTCAAAATTACCCCCAATGTTTCTGATGAAGGGTCTGTACCTGAAATATGAAATGCCTGTTCTCTTTCCAGATATTGGGGTCCTGCTGTGTATTTCTAGCATTGTCCTACTTCTTTGACCAAACTTTTGGTCACCTGTCCTAATATCTCCTCGTGTGGCTCGGTGTCAAATTTTGTTTGATAATCGCTCCTGTGAAGTGCCTTGGGATGTTTTACTACGTTAAAGGCGCCATATAAATGCGAGTTGTTGTTGTTGTCATCGTCATCGTCTGGTTTCCAGTTTTTGCAGTTTCTACCACAACAACAACTTGCATTTATATAGCGTCTTTAACGTAGTAAAATGTCTCAAGGGGTTTTACACCCAGCGGGCAGAGACCTGATGGGTTTTTATTGAAGTTTGTGTATGTGAATGTTTGTGCTCATGGTATTTCAAGTCCCCCCCAGTGTCAGTACCAAACATTCTTTCATGTCAAGCACTTCCAGGTCATGTGTAGCACGGATAGAGGTAAAGCTTCCTCTACTGGGTCCCAACATTCTGTCTTACCCCCGTCCTCAGAGAAACAACACCTCTACTGCACCAGTGCGATATTTCTGTTTCTCACAGCAGCCATCCTTGTGGCCTCTCTGAGCAAGATCGCCAATTTTATTGCTAATTAGCATGGACAGATTTATGCGGTGGGCCCACACTCGCTAGGTTGGCTTGAGACTGCCGAAACTCACGTAATGTGAAACCCCTGCGAGCTTTTGATGACATGTGCGCGCGAGGAGAAGTAGACAATAAAGAACAGTAAAACAACGCAAAATGGCCGGAGGATGGCCGGCTTTATAGGGTCACTTACTTGACCTTGGCTGCATCCGGTATATGAAGTAAGTCTAACTGAATGGTGAGGATCTCCGGGTAACTCTTTTCAAATATCATGATCAGATAGTGCAACAGCGTGATGCTCCTGGAATGAGAGACAAATGCACCGTGAGAATTCTAAATTAGTCCTGGGGTCAGAGTTCGATAACTTCTTCACTAAAGAGTGTTCAAGGAAATTATCATTTACATCGAGTTACATCGAAACCACAGCACAGAAACAGGCCATTCGGCCCAATTGGTCTATGCCGGCGTTTATGCTCTACACGTGCCTCCTCCCTCCCTGTTTTATCTAATCCGATTCGGATATCCTTCTAGTCCTTTCTCCCTCATGTGCTTATCTAGATTTTCCTTAAATGCATCTATGCTATTTGCCTCAACTACTGCTTGTGGTAGTGCGTTCCACATTCTTACCACTCTTTGGGTAAAGAAGTTTCTCCTGAATTCCGTACTGGGTTTATTAGTGACTATTTTATATTTATAACCTCTAGTTTTGGACTCCCCCCCTACAAGTGGAAACATTTTCTCTACGTTTACCCTATCAATATTTCCCACAATTACAACAACAATTTACATTTATAGGTCACCTGTCATGTAACTAAATGACCCAAGAGGCAGGAGGTAGGGAAGAAGTTAGGGGAGGTAACCAAAGACCAAAACAGTTGACCAGAGAGACAGGCTTTCAGGAAGCTTTTGAAGATAAGAGGAAAGAGGTAACAATTTGAAGAGGTTTAGGAAGAAAATTCCAGAGTGAAAGTGGTATGACGCTGAAGAGTCTGTCACCCATGGTGGGGTGGGGAGAGGGAAAGGACATATGGCTGATCAGGGCTCTTACAGTGGCCGAAAACACAGGGTGAGGCAAGACATGAGTGAGTTGTTATTTTTTAAACTAGCTTTACCCAATGCAACCATGGCTTATGCAGCTGATATTTGGCCTCACACACATGAGCTACAAATAGAGGCCACAGAAGCTAGCACTAGAGAACAGCAGACTGAGGGGCAATCTTATTAAGGTATTCAAGACTCTTAAGGCTATCGGCAAGTTGAGCCCTGTCCATGGCTCCGAGGACAATGGGAAGAGGGCATGGGATGAAGCTCCGAAGAGGGAACATGATTGGATAGATTAAACGGAGGGTGGTGTATATTTGGAATGGATCACCCAGAAAGGTTGATTGAGGTTAGGCAAGAAAATCAATCGCAGTAATGTATTACATTACATAGAAATGCATAGAAAATACAGTACAGAAACAGGCCATTCAGCCCAACTGGTCCATGCAGTGTTTATGCTCCACAAGAGTCTCCTCACACCCCTCTTCATCTAACCCTATCAGCATATCCTTCTATTCCTTTCTCCCTCATGTGTTTATCTCACTTCCTCTTAAATGCATCTATGCTAGTCGCCTCAACTACTCCATGTGGTAGCGAGTTCAACATTCTCACCACTCTTGTGGTAAAGAGGTTTCTCCTTAATTCCCTATTAGGTAGTGAACTGTGCTTTCTGTTTCTGATCTCTGAACCGAATTGGCCTTTGCTGGTTCTGGCCCTTCCTCTCATACCTGTCGATGCTCGACTTCGTATCTCCGATTTTGTTGAGGCTGGAAATCCTGAAGCCGAAAGCGTTCCCCCTCTGGCCTTTGTTCATGTAGTTCCCAAAGGCGAGCACCACCTCCAGGAGCTGCTTCAGCCTCTTGCTTCGACACAGCTCTTTTGATGCCAAAAGAATTCCTGAGAGGGGGGCAGGAAAGATTGCAGTCACATCTTTAAAAAAAAAATTAGCTTTGTTTGTGATTTCCAAAGGGCCCTTCACATTGTGACCAACTCAGTGGCACAGCACCCTGGACCTTCCATCTACCACCTCACATCACTTGGGTGGCAGGACGTAGGTTGGTGCCTGCAATTCAAACTCCACGCATATGCAGCAACCTATCAAGCTCAGCTGTGTCGCAAGGGAGAGGTCCCAAGTGATGGCCTCGCGCCTACCTTCCAAAGGAACATTAGGAACAGGAGTAAGGCCATTCAGCCCCTCAAGCCTGTTCCGCCATTCAATCAGATCATAGCTGACGTCTTTCCCAACTCCATTTACCCGCCTTGGTTCCATATCCCTTAACACCCTTAGCTAATAAAAATCTATCGATCTAAGTTTTGAAATTGTTCCCACAGGGCAGAAAGGAATCAGGAGACAGAATTGCGCCCACAGCCACTTAGGGCAGATCCTAGCGGTTCATCACATGAATAACGTTGGCAGGAAGAAGCAGGGAGTCACCAGGCTCTGACTGACCAGTCCTTTCCTTGAGGCCGCCTTTACATTTCACTGGATGTTTTTTTTTTAAATATAAAAACACCAACTTTTTTCGTAGTCTTGTTCATATGAATTTCAAAAGGAAAGATAATTCACAGAATCATTGAAAGGTTACAGCACTGAAGGAGGCCATTCGACTCATCGAGTCCACGCCGGCTCTATGCATGAGCAATCTAGCTAATCCCCCGCCCTATCCCCGTAGCCCTGCAAATCTTTTCCTTTCAAGTACTTATCCAGTTCCCTTTTGAAAGCCATGATTGAATTTGCCTCCACCACCCCCTCGGGCAGTGCATTCCAGATCCTAACCACTCGCTGTGTAAGAAAGTTTTTCCTCATGTCACCTTTGGTTCTTTTGCCAATCACCTTAAATCTCTGTCCTCTGGTTCTTGACCTTTCTGCCAATGGGAACAGTTTCTCTCTATCTACTCTGTCTAGACCCTTCATGATTTTGAATACCTCTATCAAATCTCCTCTCAGCCTTCTCTATTCCAAGGAGAACAACGCCAGCTTCTCCAGTCTATCCACGTAATTGAAGTCCCACATCCCTGAAATCATTCTAGTAAATCTATTCTGCACCCTCTCTAAAGCCTTCATGTCTTTCCTAAAGTGCGATGCCCAGAACTGGACACAATACTCCAATTGAGGTCGAACCAGTGTTTTATAAAGGTTAATCATGACTTCCTTACTTTTGTACTCTATGCCTCTATTTATAAAGCCCAGGATTCCGTATGCTTTTTTAACCCTTTCTGAACCTGCCCTGCCACCTTCAACGATGTGGGCACATATACCCTCAGATCTCTCTGTTCCTGTACCCCTTTTAGAGTTGTGCCCGCTAGTTTATATTGCCTCTGCTCGTTCTTCCTACCAAAATGTATCACTTTGCATTTTTCTGCGATAAATTTCATCTGCCATGTGTCCGCCCATGCCGCCAGCCTGTCTATATTCTCTTGAAGTCTATCACTATCCTCCTCACTGTTCACTACACTTCCAAGTTTCATGTCATCTGCAAATTTTGTAATTGTGCCTTGTACACCCAAGTCCAAGTCATTAATATATATCAAGAAAAGCAGTGGTCCCAGCACCGACCCCTGGGGAACACCACTGTACATCTCCCTCCAGTCCAAAAGACAACTCTTCATCACTACTCTCTGTTTCCTGTCACTTAGCCAATTCTGTATCTATGTTGTTACTGTCCCTTTATTCCATGGGCCGCAATCTTGATGACAAGCCTACCATGCGGTACTTTATCAAACAACTTTTGAAAGTCCATATACACCACATCAACTGCATTGCCCTCATCTACCTTCTCTGTTACCTCATCAAAAAACTCGATCAGGTTAGTTAAATATGATTAGCCTTTAACAAATCCATGCTGGCTTTCCCTGATCAACCCACAATTGTCCAGGTGACTGTTAATTCTGTCTCGAATTATCGTTTCAAAAGTCTTCCCACCACTGAGATTAAACTGACTGGCCTACAGTTGCTGGATTTATCCTTATACCCTTTTTTTAACATTTGCAATTCTCCAGTCCTCTGGAACCACCCCCGTATCTAAGGATGTTTGGAAGATTATTATAACATTTAAGGTGATACGTATTTATTGCTAGAGCAATTCAGAACTGATATCACTGTCCTGCTCTCTCCCTATAACCCTGTATCTTCCTCTGCTTCAAATAGTTACCTATTGTCTGTGCCTTCAGCTGCCTAGGCCCTAAGTTCTGGGATTTCCTCCCTAAACCTCTCCACCTCTCTACCTATCTCTCCTCCTTTAAGACACTGCTTAAAACCTACCTCTTTGACCAAGCTTTTGGTCACCTGTCTTACTATCTCTTTATATGGCTCGGTGTCAAATTTTGTTTGATAGCGCTTCTGTGTAGAGCCTTAGGATGTTTTTACTATGCTAAAGGTGCTATATAAATGCCAGTTGTTGTTGTCCACTTAGAAGGTGCAATGATCTGTGCCTCAGCTATTCCCTGTGTCAAAGCGTTCCATGCACTAACAACCCTCTGTATAAAGAAATTCCCCCAACCTCTTTCCTCACCCCCTTGATGATACTTTTACATTGATGACTCCTCATCACTGAGACCCCAACCAAAGAAAATATTCTTCCATCAAAGAATTTCCTATCAAAACAGCGTAATAATTTTTAAAACCTCCATTCAGTCTCCTCTTAGCCTTTTCTCTTCTCATCGAAATAACTCCGGTATCTCATCCCCGGTATCACCCCGGTGAATCAGGTTGCACTGTTGGAAGGAGCAGATGCGGAGGGTTCTGCTGAGGACCTGGTTGTGATCCAGCTGACCTTCACTTGTACCAGGAATAGACTCTCCTGCTTCAGCTGTGGTGGACCTGCCAGTTTTTGAGCTGCTACTCTTGTTACTTGTCTAGAGGCGGCTCCAGGCAAGGTGCAGGCAGCAAGTGGGACAGCAATCCATCTGTTACTTTGCTTCCAGCGAGATGCCACTCCAAGAAGTTGAGTCTTCACGTTAGCACCTGCTTTGTTCCAGCATGAAGCATTTTACTGCTACACAGTCTCTAAATGCCTCACAGGATGCACTGCAGCAACTCGCCAAGGTTTCTTCGACAGCACCTCCCAAACCTGCGACCTCTACCACCTAGAAGGACAAGGGCAGCAGGCGCATGGGAACAACACCACCTGCACGTTCCCCTCCAAGTCACACACCATCCCGACTTGGAAATATATCGCCGTTCCTTCATCGTCGCTGGGTCAAAATCCTGGAACTCCCTACCAAACAGCACTGTGGGAGAACCTTCACCACACGGACTGCAGCGGTTCAAGAAGGCGGCTCACCACCACCTTCTCGAGGGCAATTAGGGATGGGCAATAAATGCTGGCCTTCCCATGAACGAATAAAATAAAACAGTCCGTTCGATTGGCACCAACTGCTGGCTTAAACATCCACTCCCTCCACCACCGGCGTGCCTTGGCTGCAGTGTGTACTATCTACAGGGTGCACTGCAGCAAGTCACCAAGGCTTCTTCGGCAGCACCTCCCAAACCCACAACCTCCATCACCTGAATTTGAAGTACCTTGAGAACTGAAAGTTTTTGAGAGCATGTGTGGATAAAAATATTCAACCTCTGACCTTTCTTTGCATTGTATTTGTGGCAGGTTACTAGACAAATTCAGGGTACATACATTAAGATAATCGAGCGAGCTTGTCTGTCACATATATCTTAGATTGCCATCTGCAGCTTCCTACATATTTGGCACTCTCCACAAACGGCAAGCTACATTCATCAGTGATCATTTCTCATCTTTTATCGTTAGGTTTTACAACTTCCAACGTCTTCAGTTATGTAACCGCATTGACGTGCTCTGTGCCTGCTTCACCCTCTGGGGATTGGTAGGTTGTTGCTCCAATCCATGGGGAGCACTTTACCATTGACTATGATTTGTAGATCTTGACTTTTAAATCTCTTCTGCCCTCTCCCCCCATTTTTCAGAGAAACTGTACCCTCCACAGCGAGAATGCCCTACAGTGCACTATTTATACTGGTTATGTGGTTGTTTAACTGGTTGACCAGTACTGTTGCAAGTGCTTTCCGATTGTGGACCTGAGCTCCCAGCAAAGGCACTAAATATAGTCGTACATTCTTACGAGTGCATTAATACAGTGGGAAAACTTTAACTGCAGGTGCATTAAGAGGAACTTCCCCCCCTCCCCCAACACTGTGCTGCCAAAGAATGAGATTAGGCAGCAGTATAGAAAGGGTTGGATGTTCAACTTGCCGCCTGGGCGTAAAACTGGCGATGCGGATCAGCCGCCCGTTCAAGGGATGGAAATGAAAATCAGCCGGCTTCTGTAAACTGTGGCCGATCTGCAAATCCAGTTTCACGTCCAGGCGCCAAGTTGAAAATCTACCCCAAAGCCTCAGCGATGTGAATGAGAAAGGTACCTCCAATAGTCAGTACATAGTCATAAAGCACCTCCTGGTCCTATTTTAGTTTTGAAAGGATTGTTCACCTCAGGAACCTGGGGTCCAATACAGCCTAGAGTGATGGGATGAAAGATACCCTCCCTTTAATTAAGTTTCCGGGCCTCTCTATGGGAGACGGTCACATAGAGTCGGATTTGCTTCAGCATTGGGACAAGCGATTGGCACGGCACGGCCCGATGGGCCGAACGGCCTCCTTCTGTGCTGTAACCATTCTATAATTCTATGTGCGGGACGGACGGACGGACGGGGGGCAAGGCCGATGAAAGTTTATGACTTTTGGTTCTCCCAGGCCAGAACTTCAACTGCTCTCCCTAACCCGCCCACCAGAGGCTGAAAGCTAGGACGCGGCCCCTTTAAGTGGCAGAGTATTTAGCGAATGATTTACTACTTGTTAAAAATGTGTTTGCACCGACCAGTCCCCTCCAGAAAAACAAACGGTAAGTGAAGCTCCACAGCTGTTCGGACCCACGCCAGCAGGCCAGTGAAATGTTATTCCACCAAAAAAAAAAAATTTTTTTTTTAACGTGTAAATATTTATTCAGACCGACCTCTTCGACGGCCTTACCTTCAATCTTTGGCTTTGCTTCTGCGAGGCGCTCGGCAAACTTCTTCTTGAAGAATAAAGCCTGCAGGCGCTGTTGGTAATGGTCAATTCTGCGGGATTAAAGGACAGAATGTGTTTAGATCCATCAACTGGTTCAATTCCAGTTCAGGAAGGTCAGCGACAGTGAGAGATGACGACGATGATGTTCATCTCCTCTGTGTGCCGCGGGTAACAAGATCGGAAGGCGAGTTTACGTTTCCGCTACACATCCCACACAGAGGAAATCCTTCCCCCGAGATCTCTCTCTTCGTTGTGGTCACCCTGCTGCAGCCCTCCCGTTTGATCATCTTCAGACCTTATTTGTCTTTACAAAGCTTCTCCCACTCCATTCTGCCCCGCTCGCTGCCACTTTGTAGCTGTTTTACTCACCCTTTCGTGCTTCTAATGCCTTTTGGGATGATGTTTTGCAGCATCATCCAGCACTTTTCAGCTTTTAAAAAAAAATCTATTCTCAGGCTACTAAACCCATTCGCAGCTCCTTCTACTAATCTTTGGTGCATATGATTGACGACCTTCCTCTCCCATCCCCTCGTTCCATTGGTCAGGTCTGTAAAGGGGGCTTGTCTAACTCTGCTTTCCGACTCTTTGACTCAAAAATTAACCTGTCCTATAAATGTTGATGGACCTGCTGTGCATTCACAGCGCTGCCTAATTTTAATGTAACCTTGCTGACAGATAGCTCTGCTCACCGAGGAGCAGCAAGGGCAGTAGTTGAGTAGTACTTTGGTGCTACTGTGCCTTGAGAGTCAGGGCACAAATCAAGCTCTAAAGTTCCCCTTCATACTGAGCTCCCAATCTCTCCTGTGCCATCATTTGCCTAGTGGAACATAAGAACAGCTTATGCCATTCAGCTCCTCGAGCCTGTTTCGCCATTCAAATAGATCATGGCTGATCTCCATCTACCTGGCATCTACCGTAACCCTTATTACCCTTGCCTAACAAAGATTTATCAATCTCAGTTTTGACATTTTCAATTGACCCCCCAGCCTCAACAGCTTTTTGGGTGAAAGAGTTCCAGATTTCCACTACCCTTTGTGTGAAGAAGTGCTTTCTGACATCTCCCCTGAATGGCCTAGCTCTAATTTTAAGGTTATGTCCCCTTGTTCTGCACTCTTCCTCCCCCCACCCCCACCAGAGGAAATAGTTTCTCTCTATCAACCCTATCAAATCCTTTAATCATCTTAAACAACTCAATTAGATCACCCTTCATCTTCTTTACTGAAGGGAATATAACCCTAGTCTATGCAACTTGTCATCATAATTTAACCCTTTTAGCGCCGGTATCATTCCTTGCACAAAGGGAGGTGAATAAACACAGGAGGTAGCTCATCCAAGGCCACTGTCAGCAGCAGCACAAGAGCAGCGTAGGCCAACGCCTGGGAGTTGCTAGCCAGCTCACTCTCCCACCCATAATATGTGTGGAGTCGGAGGAAGAAGGGGAGGGAAATGAAAGAAGATGGAAGAGGGATAAAAATACAACTTAAAAAGAAAAATATAGATAGAAGATAAGCAGTGTCCATCTGCCTGTGCCTTCCCCGGCATATAAAGAAACTCAGAAGGAGAAAAGGCCATTTATCCCATCGCCCATACCATGTACAATCTACCCTATCAATGGAATCAACCCTACCTGTTTAATCTCCTGAAAGAACATTCTGTATCAACATTCCCTGACACCCAAAGGTCATCCAGCAAAACTCATCCATCTTCATCTCTCCATTATTCAACCCCCCCACCCCAACTTCTCGCCCCGGTTTGCTGCTCACCACAGGCAGCCTTCAAGGCACCGAGTTACATCGAAACTACAGCACAGAAACACGCCTTTCGGCCCAACTGGTCTATGCCGACGTTTATGCTCCACACGAGCCTCCTCCCTCCCTACTTCATCTCACCCTATCAGGATGCCCTTCTATTCCTTTCTCTCTCATGTGCTTATCTGGTTTCCCCTTAAATGCATCTATGCTCTTTGCCTCAACTATTCCTTGTGGTAGCGAGTTCCACGGAGCACAATGTTTAATCCTATCTTCTTGTTTTGTGAGCCTGGACTGACGAACCTGCTCATTTCGTAGAGGAAGCGGTCTGCCCTCGCCATGCGTTCAATCTCGTGTTTATGCTCCTCCAGCAGGTCGACATCACTCTTCTCGGGGATGAACTTGAGGAGCTGGGGAGGAAGTCATGACAGGGATTACGTTCAAGGACAACAGCTGCAGCTTGATGTGTTCTTTGACCTCTTCGATGTTATCAGGGGAGCTGAAGCGAAATAATCAATACAGGGAGCCATCTGATTCCACTTCCATTTACCAGAGATCAAGTTGGCCTCACGCAGACAGGATGCAATCATAATGTCTGTCTCTGTATTGAAGGTGGCAAAGAGGCTTACTTCCTCGCATCAGATATCAACATAATTATGAAGCTGCCGAGCATCTTCAAACTGCTGCACCTAATGGCATTTAAAGGATAGGACACCAACTCCAACAACAACAACAACTTGCATTTATATCGCACCTTTAACATAGTAAAAGGTCCCAAGGTGCTTCACAGGAGCGATTGTCAAACAAAATTTGACACCGAGCTACATAAAGGTACATTCGGACAGGTGACCAAAAGCTTGGTCACAGAGGTAGGTTTTAAGGAGCGTCTTAAAGGAGGAGAGAGAGGTGGGGAGACGGAGAGGTTTAATGAGGGAATTCCAGAGCTTAGGGCCTAGGCAGCTGAAGGCACGGCCGCCAATGGTGGAGCGATTAAAATCGGGGATGCGCAAGGGGCATGAATCGGAGGAGCACAGAGATCTCGGAGGGTTGTAGGGCTGGAGGAGGTTACAGAGATAGGGAGGGGCGAGGCCATGGAGTGATTTGAAAACAATGATGAGAATTTTAAAATCGAGGCATTCCCGGACCAGGAGCCAATGAAGGTCAGCAAGTACAGGGGTGATGGGTGAACGGGACTTGGTGCAAGTTAGGATACGGGCAGCAGAGTTTTGGATGAGCTCAAGTTTACGGAGAGTGGAAGATGGGAGGCCGGCCAGGAGAGCATTGGAATAGTCAAATCTAGAAGTAACAAAGGCAGGGATGAGGGTTTCAGCAGCAGAGAGGCTGAGGCAGGGACGGAGATGGCGATGTTACAGAAGTAGGTGGTCTTGGTAATAGAGCGGATATCTGATTGGAAGCTCATCTCAGCGTCAAATAGGACACCGAGGTTGCGAACAGTCTGGCCTGAGACAGTGGCCAGGGAGAGGGATGGAGTCCGTGGCTAGGGAACGGAGTTTGTGGCACGGACCGAAGACAATGGCTTTGGCCTTCCCAATAATTTGTTGGAGGAAATTTTTGAAAATCCAGTACTGGATGTTAGACTCCCCCCCTACTCATCGTCGTTCAGTGTTCTTTAGTCATTAATACCTACTGCAACCATTAGTGAAGGTATAGCGAATAATTCCATTTGGTCGTATTGAGATTAAATCATTGGAGGTTTTACAGACCTTTTCAGATGAGATGGTTTGACCAGTTAGGTTATCCCGGTAGCAGGAGGGGAGGGAATTGGTTCGGGAATGACTATGGACTAATCTTATCAACGATCGTAAGCAGGATTTACTTTGCACTGAAAGCAATTAACTGGGAGGAAAAAATCATCCTCCAATCACATTCAGTCACTCAGATCCAGTGGTGTTAATGTCTGTTGTATTTATCCCCAGAGTTAGCCATGTGAAAACTGGCATGACCAGGCTTGGCTATGGGGCAGGGGCCTCTGCCCATAGTCTCGATGATGTGAGCAGGACCAGGGGCTGCTGCCTGGAATTGGAAGCTGATTCTATTTGATGTTGACAGGTGATTTGACCACAAGGCGGGGAAGGAGGTAGGACCATCACAGCTCAACCCAATCCATTCCTCCTCCAATATCCACACACTCTCCAGCAAGGTCCACTGGATAACGATGAACAGATTGAACCCTGGCCAATTTCTGCCCCCCTTAGCCCTGGGCATTAAGATCAATTATGGCCCCCTTACTGCCATCCGGCTCAGGCCAGTTGACTCAGCTTGAAGTGATATTCAACCTTGTGGAAGTGTTTACTCAAGCATGCTCCAATCTATTCCATTTAGTGTTCTTTGCATAGTTCGAGAAGAACTTGTGTTCTTACTTGTTCTAGCATGTCCTTGGCCAAGTCCTCTTGTTCATCCATTTGCAAGATTGCACGCTTGATTTCCTCATTGGACAGCTTTAACCTAACAAGGACAAAAGAACATTTGGAATGAGAAAAGGTCACTCAGTCCTTCAAACCCACTCCTTCCGACAGATCCTATACAATTTGCACTGTCCTGGACATGCCACAATATATTCAATCTCCCGAACAATCGTAGGCTAAACTTGCAGGGTTCATCCATGGGTCAATGGTAGCACTCTCACCTCTGAGTCAGAAGGTTGTGGGTTCAAGCCTCCCTACAGAGGCTTGAGCACAAAATCTAGGGTGGCACTTCAGTGCGGTTCTCAGGTTGTGCTGCACTGTTGGAGGGAGATGCAGACTTTTGGATAAGATGTTAAACAGAGGCCCTGTTTGCCTTCTCAAGCAGATGTAAAAGATACCGTAACACTATCCAATGTTTGATATTCAAAGGAATTTCAATGGAAATGAAAGTCGGGCGGCTTCTATAACAGGTGGGCGATCCGCTCTGCCAGTTCACCGTCCGAGCGGTGAAAGTGAAAATCACCCCCAGTGAAGGTGGACATGAAAGTCCACCATGGAAGGTCATCACAACCTGAGTCCAAACCTGTCCTCGTGCGATGTCCTCATGTGACGGTCATGCGTGTGCGGTTTCCAGCAGGGACTTGCTGGATAGCACTCAGGAGTAGGAACCCCAATCGATTTCTTTTCCTATCCCTAACCCAGATCGATTGCCACTCCCTCACACTGCTCCCAGCTGACATCAAGTAACTCCAGCTAGAGGTCCAACCTGGTACCTTCTGGATCTGTATGGCTCAGCAATGAGAATGAAGGTTAAATCTTTACTCACTGTTACATGAACTCACATAGAATGTACAACACAGAAACAGGCCATTCAGCCCAAATGGTCCATTCCGGTGTTCATGCTCCACACGAGCCTCTTCCCACCCCTCTTCATCTAAACCTATCAGCATAACCTTCTATTCCTTTCTCCCTCATGTGTTTATCTAGCTTCCCCTTAAATGCACTGTTGTCATTACCAGTTCTGAACTTCAAGAATGGTGGGGTTAATGGGCAGCCTGGTGGCACAGGGCAGCGGTGAGTCAACGGTTTGCATCTGCAAATCTATACATATTGAGTTCCTGAGACATCCAGCAGCGACTTGGCAAACTGCCCCCACATCCCCACCAGAGACCCAGGGGGAGGCTGACCGCTCACCATCTTGGCTGAGGATGGTACAAAGCATGGGGAGGGAAGGGGGAAGGAAAAAACAAAAGAAACACCTTGCAGATAAAAGAGGCTTTACCTCCATTTGCCTCCCCTCTTCTCCGGAAGGTGCTGCCTCCTGCTGGAGCTATGGTTCTACAGTTGCTGGCAGCCCTCCAGCACCAAGAGGACATCCTTCATGAACCAGCCATGACAGCTGAGCGTCGGCAGGCTATCAACTGTGGAAGCCTCACCTGATCACGTCCTCGAAATGATGGTCTCACGCGTGCATTTTCCAACAGGGGTCAAGGTATAGAGATCAGAAGCGAGAACGCTGGCTGGCTTTCTCCCCCCTTCTCCAGCCTAGGGTCAGTTGTAGGCCTCTACCGCTAGCCCAGCCGAGATTAGCTAACTCAGCACAAAACAGCATCAAACTTACGACCAGGCTGGGTCTGTGTAGCTTAGAACCACACTAGGAAGTTTCCCCTATTAATTGAGGCATTGGGGGTGCTCAAACAAAATGTTAATTAATTGGATACATTCTGACCCGTCAGGCCTTTTTAACTGATGGATTAAACAGACCACTGGCTCTTCTGTCAAGTGCAATGAAAATAGAGACACTTCTAAATGATGGTTGTTTTTTGAGGCCAGAACATCTTCCATGTTGGCTACAGGATTTCCTAATAAATCTATAGCGTAGCTCCATGAGCTGTTATATCACACAACCAGATGGAGACACTGGACAGAATTCGGGATCTGAGGCAGCGACATTAAACAGCCTTAGTGGGATAACGGCTTGTGTACATTTGTTTTTTTTTTGCAATGAATTATTATTGGTGCTGCTGGATTCTGACTCCTTATCTCACCAAAGATTTGTTATTCAAAGGACTTCAATTTTCTTCCCCTCCACTCTTGGAAGTACTGACCCTTGCCAGGGTATGGTTACAGAGGGAATGGTGACCCTTCAGTACCCCCATACAAAACGCCCATTCTTAATGTGTGAAATTCTGAGAGTCAGCAGGGTAGCTGACATCACATCCTGTCCTCACCAGACACAAGAGGTCATTATTGGTAAAAAGAAAGAACATGCATTTATATGGTGCCTTTCACGGCCTCAGGACGTCCTAAAGTGCTTTGCAGCCAATGAAGTACTTTTGAAGTGTAGTCACTGTAGTAATGTAGGAAACACGGCAGCCATTATGCGCACAGCAAGGTCCCACAAACAACAATGTGATAATGACCAGATAATCTGTTTTTTTCAGCGATGTTGGTTGAGGGATAAATATTGACTATGACTCCTGGGAGAACTCCCCTGCTCTTCTTTGAATATTGCCACGGGGTCTTTTACATACACCCAAGAGGACAGACTGGGCCGGGGTTTAACGTCTCATCTGAAAGACGGCACTTCCGACAGTGCAGCACTCCCTCAGTACTGTATTGAAGTGTCAGCCTGGATTATGAGCTCAAGTCTTTGGAGTGGAACTCGAACACACAACCTTCTCAGAGGCAAGAGTGCCACCACTGAGGCACAGCAGACACTAGCACGTTCACCTTTGTGTCAGAAGTCTGCGGATTCGAGCCCCACTCTGGGACTTGAGCACCTAATGTAGGCTGACATTTTAGTGCAGGACTGAGGGAGAGCTGTATTGTCGGAGGTGCCATCGTTCTGATGAGACGTTAAACCGAGGCCCCATTTGCCTGTACAGGTGGACGTAAAAGTCCAATGGCACTATTCTGAAGGCAAGCAGGGAGTTCTCCCAGAATCCCGGCCAACATTCATCTCTCAACCTATACCGCCAAAAACAGATTAACTGGCCATTCACGTCATGTTTGTGGGGGGGGGGGACCTTGCTGTGCACAAATTGGCTGCCACGTTTGACTACGTAAAAACATTATCTCCATTTCAAAAATAATTAATTGTCTGTAAATCACTTTGGGAGGTTCTGAGGATGTGAAAACTGCTCTAGTTCTTTCTTTCTTTCTCAATAGTATCAGAGGTGCAAAACCCTGACTGTTTATGTTCCTCTCCCCTGCCCAAAGAACACAAGATTTTAACTGTAGCACGCCAGCTGCTGTCCTGACTGAGATCAACGGGCTCAGCACACTGTGGAAATCAAGTCTGGAGCCTTTCTGGCTCATTACTACATTGGGTGGTTCACTAACACACTGAACTCCCCACTGGAGGACAATAAATGGCTCAGTTAACTCCTTCAGCTTTGAACTTACTTCGACAACAGAATGACGCAGTTCTGAGCTCTCCGTCCATCAATCACCGACAGCTCCTTCACCTTCCTCATCGTCAGGTAGAGATCCTCGGTTGAGCCGAGCTCTTTCTGTGTATATGTTTCATTCGAGGAAACAAAAAGAGTTAAACACAGTTCATCAGCCAAACTGTCCATAATCCACCTGACGTTCAACTCAGTGAAATTCAAACTCAATGGCACAATGGATGAAGGGTAGTGATTGCTCACTGGTGAAGTGAATGGGCATTGCACTCACCTGTTTTGAGTGGTTAGTGTTAGTGAGCAGGTCCTGTGCAGGAAAGGTCGCCAAGGGACATGGAAAAATTAAACATGCCAAGGTGAGTTAGTATTCAGCAGAAAGCAGCCATGCAGATAAAGTGCTGCAAAGTTACAAACCAGTGTCTATCTGATCTTTATCACATCCTATTTTAGACTGTCCCAAAGTGATGTGCAACATTATGCCAATGCCCAATGCCACCAAAGTGCCACTCATCTCGACCTCCTCGAGGTTCTTCCTCATCGGTCATGCAGAGGAGGCTTGGCACCTCCACCAGAGAGAGGGGGTCACAAATCCTAATTGCCTACATAACAGTCACTGCACTTCATGTATTTCATTGTGTGAAGCACTTTGAGTCAATTCAACGTAATAAGGCACTATATAAAGGCAAGTATAATTATAATCACTCGTCAAACTCTTCCTGGCAGCCATCTCAATCACACCATTAAAGAAGGGCTTGGGAGAAGGCTGTCTGACTGCCCCATCAGCCAGAGAATGACATGTGGCACAGGATGGAAGGAATAAAAGGAGGGGAATTCATTGAAGATGAGTTAAAGGGATGAGTTAAAGCCTAGAAATTACTATTGGCGATATTAACGCACGAACAAGGAAAATGCTTGTACTCACTTCTCTGCTATTATAGCAAAGCCAAAAACCCAACTAAACAGATCGACAACTGTGTTAAAATAGTGGACAAAGGAAGGAATTGTGTGTCCGTCTGCTAATGGCACTAACAGTAATTTCTAGGTTTTTCTTTCTTTCTATGAAGGGCACTTATTTTATTTTTTAAAAAGTGCAAATTGACCCCAAATCAATTCCCTTCTCTAGGAATGTGTTCCACATATCCACTATTTTGTGGGGACATTTCATCTCCAATCTCAATCAATTGGGTGAGTTAGGGCAGAAGCTTTAAAGGCAACCCGACAGGCAGCCATTTTTTGTCAAATGTTAGTCACGGGATAGAAAGGGAGGGGAAAATCAGAGCAACACTGAAATTTCACTGTACTCTGAGCAAAGCTACGCAAAGGAAAGGTGAAGAATTAAAAGGTAAAGTTAGTGAAAGTTGTCATGCTGGGGAGCCAAGCTTGTCACCCTCTACAGCCTAGTTGAATCAGGGAAATGTCTGCCTCAAGCAAGCCTCAGTTCTAAGTTAACGCAGCTAGGTGTGAGGCAGTTAACTCCTTCAGTTATGCTCAAATTGTGGCTTCCTCTGCTCATCATCATGCCCCCCTTCCTTATTCTCCTCTGGCTCAGCACAAAGGAAGTTCTCCGAGTCCAAACCACACCGACTTCCATGGAGCCAAGTGGCAGCCAACAGTAGGCTGCATGACCAAGGCCATGAGGGCAGCCATGCAGCAGAGAGAGCGAGCGAGCGGGCTTCCACAGGAATGATGAAGAGATTCAAAGATGTGACGTTAAGAGTGCTCTGACCGGGCACCTCTTTCTTTTGTATTTTCAGAAATTGATGAAAGTGTGATGTAGGCAACGTGGCACCCGGCCGACACACGAGACACTCACCATATGCACGCGGCAAAGAGGGTGCAAGACCTTTCCTTTATATGGTCCCTGCGGTCCAGCCATGGATTCGGTTTGCGACTTCACCAGTGACGGGCAAAGTGCCGCCTCGCCAACTCCAGCGTGCGATTTTGAGAACACGGAGCAGCTGTGACGGAGCTGTCACCCAGTGCAGCGCCAGCTGTTTTCAGAGTGGCGTACGCACTGGCACGCGTTCGAATATTCTTTGTCAAGTGGCCTGACGAAGTGGACTGAAGTGATTCACGGGCCTGCAAGGGGCCGTGTAAAATGAGGCCCCACCAACACACGGACATATATGGGGATTAAAGTGGTGATATTTAAAAATGGCAACAAAAAAAAATTGTTGTTCAATGGGTCATAAAAACAGGCCGAATGGGATTTAATCTTTTAAAAGGTTTCCCTTTGAACTTCTGAATTTTAAAAGATGCAAGAAGCTTAACCCACCTCCTGTATTCAGAGGAGAAAAAGACGTCTTGCCTTGTGCAATTGCTGAATGTTCACTATGCCAAAAATGGAGCAGGCGAGCCAAATGTCAGCGTTTGATAAACTATCTGCGTACATTTTATACTGGCACATAAACAATATGTAAAAATGCAACGACAGATTTAGATTAACAGGCGTCCGACCACTTCAACTTCCCTCAAGGACCAGCACACCATCTTTCTTCCTTTATATACACATACCCACACACATATATATCAAGGAGAGAGAGGGAGCGAAGCAGGGGAAAATGGCTGCCTTATATGGATCTTTCTGCATGCACAGTAACAGACAGAAAGTGTGACGCAACCAGTCAACTCGCTCTTAGACGACTGCTGTTTTTACATAACAAGGGCTCCTTTAATCTCGTGTTTTAACTATTAGAATGCTGACAGATCCGAGGACTCCTTTCTCCCCAGGACCGACAAGTTTTCTGAGTTTTCAGCTTATGCGTTGCAGTACTAAAAAAATAACAATAATGAAGCTACTCAAATATCAGGAATAATTTAGTAATATTAATATTAAATCAGATGTACCGGGGTAGCAGATCAAGAGGGCACAGGTTCAGGATAGTAGAGGGAAATTTTAGGACAGATACAGGCTATTTGCCTTACATCACAAGGACGATACTAGAACTGAGAGATTGTATCTATCAGGAAAGGCTGAATAGGCTGGGGCTCTTTTCCTTAGAAAAGAGAAGGCTGAGGGGTGACCTGATAGAGGTCTTTAAAATAATGAACGGGTTTGATGGGGTAGACATAGAGAAGGTGTTTCCACTTGTGGGGGAGACCAAAACTAGGAACCATAAATATAAGATAACCCCATATAAATCCAATAAGGAATCCAGGAGAAACTTCTTTACCCAAAGAGTGGTAAGAATGTGGAACTCGCTACTACAGGGAGTAGTTGAGGCGAATAGCATAGATGCATAGAAGCTAGGTACATACATGAGGGAGAAAGGAATAGAAGGATATGCTGATAGGGTTAAATGGAGAGGGTGGGAGGAGGCTTGTGAGGAGCATAAACACTGGCATAGACCTATTGGACCGAATGACCTGTTTCTGTGCTGTACATTCTACGTAATTCTATGTAGGAAAGGGTGATTCACAGCTGGAACGAGTTACCAGGTTGGGTGGCTGGAGCCAAGACATTGGACGCATTAGAGAATCGGCTAGATACTAAAATAGGGAGCTGGTACGTTTGGTTTTCTGGAAAGGTGAGATCAAATGGGCTAAAGGGTCTTCTTCCTCCAAACCCACCTTGTCAACCCTAATGAAAGGACAGTCAATAGGGGAGTGCCCATCTTTCTTTCATAGAGAGTAAAACTCTTGCAGATAGGAGCCGCTCTTTTCATGCAGGATTTCCCAGCAACACTGGTACCCATTTAGAAATTGGGTATACCGAGGCCTAGTTAAAGCTCAAGGGACTTACTCAGTAGGAAATTTTTGGCAGTAAGGAAATCCAAACCAGGTACCCCCTGGTTAAAACCTAATAACCAACTTTCGACCACATGAGCTCCATCCTTCAGCAGTCGCTTTTAGCACATGGAATCCGGGCAACTCAACCAACATGTTTGAATCAATGGCAATCATAGAATCAGAGAACGATACAGTACAGAAGGAGGCCATTCGGCCCATCATACCTCTGCCGGCTGTTTGAAAGAGCTATCCAATTAGTCTCACTCCCTGCCCTTTCCCCACAGCCCAGGAAATTTTTCCCTTCAAGTATTTATCTAATTCCCTTTTGAAAGTTGCTATTGAATCTGCTTCCACCACCCTTTCAGGCAGTGATTTCCAGATCATAACAACCCGCTGCGTAAAACAAATTTTGCCTCATCTCCCCCCCAGATTCTTTTGCCAATTACCTTAAATCTGTATCCTCTGGTTACCGACTCTCCTGCCGCTTGAAATAGTTTCTCCTTATCCACCCTACCAGAACCCTTCATGATTAGGCAAAGACCATTTATTGCATTGCCTTCCAGTTGAATGAAATCCCTGATACCTGCTGTTGATACATCTCTCTATGTACTAATTCAACGCAAATGGAGAGAGAGCCTACCTGCTGTCTCTGGTAGGCCGAGAACATCTTCTCGAAATCTTCCAGGTCGAGAGTGTTGAAGGCTCGGAGGTCATCTATCTCATTCCAAACGGTGCCTCCAATTCTGTTCTGCAAGAGTCCAGACCACAGAAATATAGATGAGGCCATGGTGACTGTGCACTGTTTCTGAGATCAGAGAAGTTGAGATACTGAAGAAAGCATCAGTGAAACAGCAGTAAACATACTGGGTCAGCACAATGCAGCTCGTGTCTTTAAGGAATGATGTAGGCTTCTTGCTAAAAGATTTCTCAATATTACAATTCATTTCCAAATTTCATGTACAGTTTACTGTTCACAATATTTTCTTACAAACACTTAGTGTGCTCACATCTAAATGCTCTCACCAATACTTTATTTAGGACTCAACCTCTTTATTCTAAATGCGTCCACTAAAGTAGCAGAGATCAGAATTGTATGTGAGCATGCTAACTGCTCGTAGCATAATGCCACCAAGACCTATTTCCAGACCATGGCATTTTGGTTTTTGTACCATAAGATTTCTAATTTAATTTGTTCAAAATTTGCTAATGAAAGAAAAATCTCTATTGTTCAAAACAAGCAAGAGAACACTTATACTAAATTTTCGGAATCCTTCTTGTCTTTCGGTGAGGCTCATCAACATGGAAATTGTGCTGACTGAACGGGCCTTGGCTACACACTCGTGGGGATCTACATTCTGAACCTTCCTCACTTGGCCTGTAGGAATGGTCAGGACAAGGTCAATCTCACATCTAGCCATACAGCTGGACGAGGTAGGAGGAAAGGCAGGGTTTTCGAGTGTGCAGATTTATAAAGAGGTTGATCGTTGATATTGTGTTGATTGAGGTGAGGGACGTCAGAGCTGGAGACTAGAACCACCTTCCCTCTTTTTGTACGCGGTGTTGGTATCAAGCGTTCCCACATCACGTATCCAGGGGTTCGGTGCAGAGTGAAGCTCTCTCCGCTCCGCCCCAATAATGGGTCCTAAATCCTGACCTTCCACCTGCAGCTGCACGACAAGTTTCCATTTTCCACAAGTTACTCGCGTAGTCAGATTGAGATTGACAATCTAAGGGAAGCTTTCCTGTTGGAGCTGTCCCGTTGTGGAAGCACCCCTGCTGGGAGCTTATATAATGGGAAATCGCTCACCTCAGGGCCATGGAATCATAAAGCACAGAAGGAGGCCATTCGGCCCATCGTGCCTGTGCCGGCTCTTTAAAAGAGCTATCCAATTAGTCCCACTCCCCTGCCCTCCAAATTTTTCCTTTTCAAGTATTTTTCCAATTCCCTTTCGAAAGCCACTATTGAATCTGCTTCCACCACCCTTTCAGGCAGTGAATTCCAGATCATTACAACTCGCTGCGTAAAAAAAAATATTGTCTCCTCATCTCCCCGCTGGTCCATTAATTTTACTCCCTAGAAAATCGTGGGTTGGGGTTACAAACTTCCCCAATATGTGAATGAGGCTTTGTGCCGGAAGCACTAAAGAGAAAGATCATCCCTTTGGTGCCAGTTTGTGGATGGTGTATTGTGCTGTAGATTTAATTTTGGATCCTTACAGGCCTTAGACTCAAATTCAGGTGCCAGGGCTGACAGAGTTTTCTATAGCACTGCGCCAACTAGCCCCTCATAAATAATATTAGAAACTAGTACCTTGCACATTATATAGTTGACTTGTTTTGCTTAAAATTATTTTCTCTGGGTCAGTTGGTAAGTGAAGTGCCTTGAGTGGATCTGAAGCACACCAACCAAAACGGCTCCTGATTTGACACCCGGTCAGTGGTGACTTAGCCAATCTCAGCCACAGTACCCTCTGCATCCCTAGGCTAAAGGGGGATAATCAGCCATAGTCCTGCTCCTAACATAGGAACTGGAGTAGGCCATTCAGCCCCTCGAACCTGCTCCGCCATTCAATTAGATAATGGCCGATCTCTTACCTCAACTCCATTTACCCGCTCTTAGCTCCATATCCCCTTGATACCCTCCTAGGTGACTCGCTAGCAAAAAGTGTATGCTTGTGTGTGTGGGCACAAGGAGGTAAGGGCCTGTTCAAGCTCTGCCGTGATGCCCTCTACAGTGGAATGGACAGTCGCAATTCAGTTGTAAAGGTGAAGAATGGTCACCAGAGGGAGGGCCTGTGTCACCGTAGCCCAACAGCAGTCTGTGGTTTCAGCAAAAAGTGGGGGGGGGGGGGGGGGGAGAAAATCGGTTAAAAAAAAAGAAAGGTTTTTTTCTCAATACTTGTTAATGGTCCCGTTGACAGTGTCATGGCTGGTTATTATCTCGGATCAAACCACTGCGACTACTGCAGGAAACTATATACTCAAATCCTGATAGATGCATAGCCATACAATGCCAAGACAAATGTTATGCTTGGAGCAGGACAGCTAGACCTTGCAGACAAAAATAGCCCATTTATAAATTCTTGTCCCCACAGCTCATTTAATCATTCATTCAGCACTTCAATCTAAACAGAAACAGAGAGTCATTTTTGATAGGGGGGAGAAAAATAAGGTTACACACACGGGGATGGGTTGTCTACAAGGTGAAATCTGGCAGAAGGTCCAGCTATATTTAGTGTGCCAAACAATGGATAACCGAGATGTGGATTGGATTTCTGGTGAAGCGTGTTAAAACGAGTGGGGATTTGGTACATTGGAGTTGTACGCAAAAGGGAGTGGATAGAATCATAGAAAATAGGAGCAAGAGTAGGCCATTCGGCCCTTCGGGCCTGCTCCGCCATTCAAACTGATCATGGCTGATCGTCTAACTCTGTACCCTGTTCCCGCTTTTTCCCCATATCCCTTGATCCCTTTAGCATTAAGAAACATATCTATCTCCTTCTTGAATACATCTAATGACTTGGCCTCCACTGCCTTCTGTGGTAGAGAATTCCACAGGTTCACCACCCTCTGAGTGAAGAAATTTCTCCTCATCTCGGTTCTAAATGGCATAGCCCATGTCCTGAGACTGTGACCCCTGGTTCTGGACTCCCCAGCCATCGGGAACATCCTCCCTGTATCTAGTCTGTCTAGTCCTGTTAGAATTTTATATGTTTTGATGCGATCACCTCTCATTCTTCTAAACTCTAGTGAATATAGGCCTAGTCGACCCAGAATATGGGGAGGCAGGGCACTGGGAATCTATACAGTGGGAGTTAATGGGAAGAAAGAAAGAGGGGTTTGCATTCATCAAAGTACATCATTAAGTGTCAGCTGTGGCTCAGTCGGTAACACACGTGCCTTAGAGTCAGAAGGTTGTTGATTCATAGTACCACTCTAGAGGCTTAAACAGGTAATCCAGGCTAATACTTCAATGCAGTACTGAGGGAGTGCTGCACTGTTGGAAGTGATGTCTTTTGGCTGAGACGTTAAACCGAGGCCCCATCTGCCCTCTAAGGTGGATTTAAAAGATCCCACGGCACTATTTCAAAGAGCAGGGGAGTTCTCCCCGGTGTCCTGGCCAATATTTATCTCTCAACCAACATCACTAAAACAGATTATCACATTACTGTTTGTGAGAGCTTGCTGTGCACAAATTGGTTGCTGCATTTCTTACATTACAACAGTGACTACACTTCAAAAAGTACTTCATTGGTTGTAAAGCACTTTGGAACATCCTGAGGCTGTGAAAGGTGCTATAGAAATACAAGTCTTTCTGTGTCTCGAAGAAACACGTTGAAGCACTTCACATACAGTGAATTCTCTTGAAGTGACCATTCTTACGTTTAAATGCAAGTTATTTTCCTTACGTTGGCCAATGTTACAGCCGTTTTGTGGAGAAGATTGTCCCATAAACATCGACTGGATAAAAGACAAGCAAATCTATTTTTATCTGTGTCGCTCAATGTTTGTAAGGACAACATGAGAACACCCTGCTCTCCCTAAACATCCCCATCTGAACCACTGCAAGAGGTAGAAAGGGGTAACATCTGATAGTCAACAACTTTCACAATTCAGCATTCCCTCAGTACCCTGTCCTAGATTATGTGCTCCGGGACTAAACAACTTTCTGAAGCTGAGACAGGAGTGCTAACAACTGGACCAAGCTGAGTTTAGTCCACTTATATTCTATACAATGGAAATAAATGGAGTATCGGCCCAGCTTTGACTCAGTGCATCACTCCGAGCTTAACACAAACTTCAGGAAGAATTCTTTGCCAGTAATTTCCATGATGTTTCTCCCAATCTCTCGGCATAACTTCAGCGGGAGATCGGTGGAAACCTTGGAGAAATGGCTTAAACGGTGTCCTTATGTGACGGTGTATCAATGTGACGGTGTATCAATGTGACGGTGTGCCAATGTGACGGTGTGCCAATGTGACGGTGTGCCAATGTGACGGTGACAGTGCGCCAATGTGACAGTGCGCCAATGTGACGGTGACGGTGCGCCAATGTGACGGTGCACCAATGTGACGGTACACCAATGTGACAGTGTACCAATGTGACGGTGACAGTGCGCCAATGTGACGGTGCACCAATGTGACGGTACACCAATGTGACAGTGTACCAATGTGACGGTGACAGTGCGCCAATGTGACAGTGCGCCAATGTGACGGTGACAGTGCGCCAATGTGACGGTGCACCAATGTGACGGTACACCAATGTGACGTTATGCCAATGTCCCGATGTGACAGTGTCCTGATGTGAGAATCTGGCATCGTAACAGAGTTCCAATGTGACAGTGTCCTAATGTGAGTGCCCAGGTGTGGCCGTGACCAGATGTAACAGTGACCCAATGTCTGTGTCCCAGTCTGATAGTGTGCCAAGATGACAGTTCTCCAATGTGATACTATCCCACCGAGGCAGTGTCCAAATGCACTATATTTTGGAAATATTAGGGCAAAACAACAATGGCAATCAGCCATACTTGGTGGCATTGAGAGCAAGCTTCTGGCAGTTATTTAAGGTGAGGTGCCTGGACACTATCTCGGTCAAACATTGGTGTGTAACACGGCAGAGGTAACATAAACCTTTAATCTACACTCTGCGATTTTAGTATTCGACAACTTAATCCGATCAATGAAGTTACATGGTTCACGACTTTAATGGAGCTTTCGTCCTGTTCAAAAGAAGTAAATCAAACCCACCTTTAAAACAGTACATCAAGTTATTTCATATAAACAGCCCAAGGGTTTGCACACTCAATGCAGAGTGTGATTTTAGATTGGGGGACAATCAAGCTAAAAATTTAAATAAGCATTTCAAGAATTGAAGGATAGTGCACATTATTCCTTCCCTCCATTAGGTATTGCACAGATTATCATATTTGCAGCTCAGATTAGTATTATTATTATGCACAGATAAATCGGATAATGGCCCAGATTACACATAATACCTTAGAACTTTACTCACTTCTCTGTAGAATATACTATTAAAAGACAAGTGATAAGCATTTAGATGCATCAGAAGGGAGAAAGAAATCAATTGAATTCTCAGTTTATTTAATCTCTTGGTCTCTATAGCAGCCTACTATATAAACAGTCAGTGTGCTGGCCACGCAGGCCTCAATCCATGTTAAAGCCTCATTGTTTTCAGAGGCAGTTTGTGCATTCCTGCAGTAATCTGAATTTAATTTCCCTCCAGTGTTTCAGGCAATGTAACAGACAATGGCTTCTGCAGCCAGCACTCAATATAACGTGAAACAATTCAACCTGGAAAACTGTGCACATTCAGCTGCAATACATTACAGTACATACTGTCATTCAGAAACTGAGATTAACCCTTCACCACTTTTCCTATTTCATTTCCTCACTGTCTTGCTAACCGTGCAACCTTCCGGTCTCTATCAGACTATTTAAAGGTCACACGAGGAAGAGGGTACTGCAGTTCTCTGGTGGTAGTGGGCACCTACAGGAATCTACATATAAACTATCTGAACCCCTCGATTAGATTCCAGCCTGTAATCACTCCCACGTATCCATTATTCTATCTATAAACCATCTGAACCCCTCGATTAGATTCCAGCCTGTAATCACTCCCACGTATCCATTATTCTATATATAAACTATCTGAACCCCTCGATTAGATTCCAGTCTGTAATCACTCCCAGGTATCCATTATTCTATATATAAACCATCTGAACCCCTCGATTAGATTCCAGCCTGTAATCACTCCCAGCTATCCATTATTCTATATATAAACTATCTGAACCCCTCGATTAGATTCCAGTCTGTAATCACTCCCAGGTATCCATTATTCTATATATAAACCATCTGAACCCCTCGATTAGATTCCAGTCTATAATCATTCCCAGGTATCCATTATTCTATATATAAACTATCTGAACCCCTCGATTAGATTGCAGTCCTGTAATCACTCCCAGGTATCCATTATTCTATGTATAAACCATCAATTAGATTCCAGCCTGTAATCATTCTCAGCTATCCAGTGTTTAATATATAAACCATCTGAACCCCTCGATTAGATTCCAGCCTGTAATCACTCCTAGGTATCCATTATTCTATATATAAACCATCTGAACCCCTCGATTAGATTCCAGTCTGTAATCACTCCCAGGTATCCATTATTCTATATATAAACTATCTGAACCCCTCGATTAGATTCCAGCCTGTAATCACTCCTAGGTATCCATTATTCTATATATAAACCATCTGGAGCCCTCGATTAGATTCTAGTGCTGTAATCACTTCCAGCTATCCAATATTTAATTTACAAACCATCTGAACCCCTCGATTAGATTCCAGCCTGCAATCACTGGAAATAAAAATCGGGAAAGATGTAAAAGGGGCTGCCGATTTGCTATCACCAGTTATACACTATCGCACTAGGTCAAAATCACCCCAATGCCTCTAATTAGGGAGTGCAGGGGGAACACAGCCAGAGGTCCTGCTCCTGATCAGCCTCCAGTAACCCCGGGGTTAACCGCAGAGTGGATGTATTTCACTGTGAAGTGCCATGCATAGTGCACTCGTGCCGATTGTAAATCTTTGCCTGCACTTGTCTGGGGGGCTGTGAGCCCATGAATGGATTGAGTTTATGACCACTGGCTGGACCTTTTAATGGCAAGAAAATGGTGCGCGCCAAGGGAGTGAAAAATGTTGGGTTTCCTCTCATTTTAAAGTGATGGGCCCAAAAGGGATAGACCATCTATTATGTTCAGAGCGTAGCCAGCAGTGTGTTGGACCGAGATCAACTGGCTCTTGTTCAACTCAAGGCAAGGTGTAAAGATCCTTCCCAACCTTCTCTGATCCCTGTGAGGATTCTGCCTGTGATGGAACAGAGATTTGTTCTCTTCCTATCCAACTAACAGACAACTAACCCTTTGGTTATCTGTCGCTTCCCTCATTAGAGTTTCTCCTTCTCCCTTTGTTGTCTTTTCTTTCTGATTTAATTTCTTTTCTCCAGCGAGGAGCTGTTCCTCAGTATCAGTGTTCTGGAGTGTCTCCCCTCCGTCTCTGTTTTTGGCCCCCATTGTCAGAGTCAAGCACTCATTGTTCGAGTTAAGATGCAGAGTGAATCTCCCACTATATTGCCCATCACGCCCTCCCAGGTCACGTACAGCGTGGGTCGGAAGCACAGTGAAGTTCTTTCCGTAAGAGCTCATAGTTAATGTACATCTCAGGTTAACAGTCGAGTGAATCTCCTTCTACACTGCACCCATTTGCAATCCCAGGTCGTGTACAGCACGGATGAGATGCAGAGTAAAACTCTCTTCATGACGCCCATCAAACACTCCCAGTTGAGCACAGTACAGGTAAGATGCAGAGTAAAACTCCTTCTCCATTGCACATCAAACACTCCTGGTTATGAACAACGTGGATGAGATGCAATTAGAGCTCCCTCTATATTGTCCTTCAAACACTCTACACAACAGATGACTGAGCAATTAATGCAGAGTGAATCTCCATCTATGCTCCCCTAAGAACATACCTTAACCACCAGAGCTCCCCCTACTGCACGTGTGCGATATTTCCATTTCCCACGCCAGCTGCCTTCTGACCTCTCAGAGTGAATGGCGGGCGGCTTTGGATTGTGGACTTGCACCCATTGGGAAATGGACGGAGACCGTTCAAGCCAATTTTGTTTAGGACCCTTACTGCTATCACCGAGAGGAGATTTCAACTGCAAAGCCCAAGATTGGATTATAATGGCAGGATATTAACTTGCGAGTTCATTTCCTGCCTTCCAGCGGGAGGCTTTGGTCAATTTGAACCGCCAGGTCTCATTAGCATGCCCCCGGTCGACTGTGCGCCCCAGACCGTTGCAAAGTGGCAGCTGGCCGGGGGGACGGGAGAGGAAGTTCGAGCGGTCAGAGGCACCAAAGGTGGACTCGTCACCAAGCAGATAGGTCACGGCCATGGGGGCGGAGGGGGAGAGTCCAAGGCAGGGAGAGGTCACGACTTTCCTTGCTGCACCCCAGAAGATCACACTCCAGCCCCTCCTGGCCCCACACTGGCAGGTTTTTCACTAACCTCAGAGGGTTTCCTCGTCACCTTCCCGACAACTGCCAACCTGCTTCAGCCTGACGGGTAGGCCGGGGCAGCTTGCCCGCTCGGGCCCAGGGTTAAAGTGCAACTGGGGGGGGTGAGCCCCAGTAGCGTAACAAAACTCCGTTTCGCATAAATCAATGAGGCCCCCTTCCTGATTTAGGCAGGCACCTTGTCTGCCCGCAAGTTTGAATCGGCAACGTGGGGAAAGACTCGGGTTACGGGCGGGTAAGTAACCCCCTTGTTTTTAACTGCCCACCTGCCCCGTTTCCGTCGGGCGGGTAGGGTTAAAATCGACCCCAGTAATGTAGACTAATTATATGGTGTGTGCCGTATAATCCGCTGCCCATAAAAGCTGGCGATACCTTTAACACCGGCTCCTCAAAGGCCCAGTTGGTAAAGGCCTTGAGTGACTGAGCCGTACAGGTCAGAAGGTCATCAGTTCAATTCCCCTTCAGTGCTGGTCTCAGCCAGGGTAGCAGTGGGGGGAGGAGATGGTGGGGCTGCTAGAATTGACCTCAGAGCCTCTGGGCTGCGGAAGGACGGGGAGGGGGAAAATCGGCCATGGCTCCCATTCCCAATTGTTATCCGGTAATTCCTCGCTGGAAAGCACGCATGCGTGGGAAGCCGGGATGAGGGCAGATCGGGATCTCTCCTCACAGGTTCGATAGCCTGGCTGCTCTCGCTGTCTGGACTCACGCATGAAGAACAGCCACTTGGGTGAGGCACCAGATGACTTCAGAAGTCCGCACCTTCCAGAAGAACATAGGACATAGGAACAGGAGTAGGCCATTCAGCCTCTCGGGCCTGCTCCGCCATTCAATTAGATCATGGCTGATCTGCACCTCAACTCCATTTACCCGCCTTTGCTCCATATCCCTTGATACCCTCACCGAACAAAAACCCATCGATCTCATTATTGAAAGCTCCAATTGTCCCAGCAATTGGAGGAGAGAGTTCCAGATTTCCACCACCCTTTGTGTGAAAAAGTGCTGCCTGAATTCGCTCCTGAATGGCCTGCTCTAATTTTAAGAGTATGTCCTCCTTGTACCAGATTCCCTCACCAGAGAAAATAGCCTCTCTGTATCTACCCTATCAAATCCTTTAAACATTATAAACACCTCGATCAGATCACCCCTAAATCCTCTGCACTCAAGGGAATACGAGTCAGATTTATTGTAACCTGTCCTCGTAATTCAACCGTCTAAAAGGGGAATGAGAAGGCGGAGGGGGAATAAACTGCAATACATCATGTGAGGAAAACGGTGTAAGGTCTCTGGTGTTCCACAGGCCAGCACATGGACAGCACCCAGAAACTACTGTGCCAGGGTAATTCTCTTTACTCCGGCCAACGAAAGCAAACGATGGGGGAATACTGATTAATGGAAGGGTCCTGTTTATGATGACAATCACTCTGCATTCCACGCCAACTGCCAAGCAGGTCATGAAACTGCACACTCCCAACAACAAAGGAGAACAAGACGTTGCATAACTACATCATGTTTCATTCTATCCCCGTTCAGACATTCGAAAGCATTCCTCTGGTCCCCAGACTACCATTTGACCCCAACGTTCCTTCCTCGTGTGATTTGCATTGTGCGGAGGTAGGTCGGGGGGGGGGGGGGGGGGGAAAGCTGGAGAAAAATGGCTGGGAATGTGGCCAGAGCCGACTAAGAGACTAATGCTCGGTGCCAAACCTGGCTCTGTCAGAGGCAATATAAAACACCTCTTCCCGACCAATACGGGGTTATGTGAACGTGGTTTTTAACACTTTCTCTCCTCCCTCTCTCCTCGCTCTCTCAACATACAGTCACAAAAGGGCCAAGAGTAAATTATTTGCTGAGGTGCGCAGCTGGTGAAGGGAAGCTTTTAAAGCGCCTGTAACGGATTCTCTTCACAGACAGCAAAACGGTCCTGGGCCTTTTGGATTTGCAGTGAGCACTTTGAGTTGTCTTTCGGGGCGTGAGAGGCGCTATGGACATTGGTGGTGTTGGCGCTAAGCCGGGGTCACTAGATAATGATAAGGAGCAGGTTCCACGGCCTTCTCCCTCCCTAGCTGCGGGGCATTGAGACCGATTGTCGGATCCACAACACAGATATGCGGGCTTAGATCGGCTGTATTATTAGAAAACCTCAGACCAGGAAGGCCCCTGGTTTTCTGATAATGTAGCTGATTTGAAGTCAGCTTATCCATTTGTCTGGGCCTCCCACAGCTAGGGAATGAGGTGATAGGCAGCCAAGGAACCTGCTCCTTACCATTATCTAGTGACCCCAGCTGGAGGAGGTTCGGGTGTCAGGGTCTCACTACATGATATGTACATCGAGCAACGTGGAAGATATGCAGCCTCTGCACATTGTAGAGTCCCATCAGATTGTCGAATCAAAGACGGCCGTCCCTTCAACCAATCACATCCCACAACTTTAGCCAATCTAATCACTATCCCGGCAAACTATCTGTTCAACCAATCAGATCCCAGAGCCAGAAGCCAATCAGATCTCAGAACTGTCACCAGGGAACCAATCAGATCCTCAAACCATCTCTGTTGCGCCATTTACGACTGGTCAGACCACAAAAACGACCAATCATATTCAACTAAAGAAAAGCTTTTGTGTTCTTCACCCACCCATTCCCTATTCTGAAAAATTGAATTTAATCACATAATTAGAGAATTCAATCATTCACAAAAAAAGAAATCACAAACGTACCCATAGGCTTCACCATTTCATCTTCCAATTGCTCCGACCTGTCTCGCTCCCCCTGCAGAAAATCAACCCCTCCCCCAGCTGGCAGACAGCACCACACCTGCCCACACTCCCGTACTCCAAGCCCTTCCCAAAGCAAATCCAACATCCTAAGACCCGACGTGAAGAGCACACACTCATGCGGTGGACTCAGTCGCTTCCGACCCGCTCTCCGGTGCTGAATCTGGCCACTCTGTGCGAGCTCCCAGAGGCCCTTTTGCAACTCCCCAGTCGGTAGGGGCTCAAACCTCTCCCAGCTCCCTTGCTTGCACTCTCCGCCGGTCCCCCCAGCCAAGTTCACGGGCACTGACGCTGACAGAAAGTGCAGTCACATCCTCTTCATTCCCGTGTACTGCCTTGCGATCCCAGATCCAGTGCTTCCCCCCTACCAATACACTCAGGTACACAAAGTAACTAGCAGAAGAACAGAAGCTCGTGGTAAACTCGCTGGAAATGTTCCTAATGAGACTATGCGTTCTTTTCTCATCTTTATTTTCATGTAATCCCAAGCTCATTGAGACCATTCCAATGAGCCTTGGCTTGGTATCCCTCAACCAACAACACCAAAAAGTGATTATCTGGTCATTATCACACTTGTGGGACCTTGCTGTGCGCAAATTGGCTGCCAAGTTTCCTACATTACTTCAGTGACTACAGTCCAAAAGTACTTGAATGGCTATAAAGCGCTTTGGGACGTCCTGAGGTTGTGAATCATAGAATCATAGAATGGTTACAGCACAGAAGGAGGTCATTCGGCCCATCGAGCCTGTGCCGGCTCTATGTAGGAGCAATCCAGTTAATCCCATTCCCCTGCTCTTTCCCCATAATCCTGCAAATTTTTTCCCTTCAAGTATTTATCCAATTTCTTTTTGAAAGCCACGATTGAATCTACTTCCACCACCCTTTCAGGCAGTGCATTCCAGATCATAACTACTCGCTGCGTAAAAACGTTTTTCCTCATGTTGCCTTTGGTTCCTTTACCAATCACCTTAAATCTGTGTCCTCAGGTTCTCGACCCTTCCGCCAATGGGAACAGTTTCTCTTTATTTACTTTATCTAAATCCTTCATAATTTTGAGCACTTCTATCAAATCTCCTCTTAACCTTCTCTGCTCCAAGAAGTAAAACCCCAGCTTCTCCAGTCCATTGTGATCATGGCCTTGAAAAGGGAACTGGTTAAGTACATGAAAGGAAAAAAACTGCAGGGCTATGGGGAAAGGGCGGTGAGTGGGACTAGCTGGATTGCCCTTGCTTGGAGCCGACGCGGACTCGATGGACCGAATGGCCTCCTTCTGTGCTGTAACCTTTCTATGATTCTATGATTCTATCCATGTAACTGAAGTCCCTCATCCCTGCAACCATTCTAGTAAATCTTTTCTGCACCCTCTCTAAGGCCTTCACATCTTTCCTAAAGTGCGGTGCCCAGAACTGGACACAATACTCCAGTTGTGGCCGAACCAGTGTTTTATAAAGGTTCATCATGACTTCCTTGCTTTTGTACTCTATGCCTCTATTTATAAAGCCTAGGATTCTGTATGCTTTTTAACCACTTTCTCAACCTGTCCTGCCACCTTCAAAGATTTGTGCACATGCACCCCCAGGTCACTCTGTTCCTGCACCCTCTTTAGAATTGTACCAATTAGTTTATATTGCCTCACCTCATTCTTCCTGCCAAAATGTATCACTTCGAACTTCTCTGCATTAAATTTCATCTGCTATGTGTCCGCCCATTCCATCAGCCTGTCTATGTTCTCTTGAAGTCTATCACTATCCTCCTCACTGATTACTACACTTCCAATCTTTCTGTCATCTGCAAATTTTGAAATTGTGCCCTGTACACCCAAGTCCAATTCATTAACATATGTCAAAAAAAGCAGTGATCCTGGTACTGACCCCTGGGGAACACCACTGTACACCTCCCTCCAGTCCGAAAAACAACCGTTCACCGTGACTCTCTGTTTCCTGTCACTTAGCCAATTTTGTATCCATGCTGCCATTGCCCCTTTTATTCCATGGGCTTCAAACTTGATGACAAGCCTATTATGCAGCACTTTATCAAACGCCTTTTGAAAGTCCATATACACAACATCAACTGTCTCTCTGACCCTCAATGACCCTCTCTGCTACCTCATCAAAAAACTCAATCAAGTTAGTTAAACACGATTTGCCTTTAACAAATCCATGCTGGCTTTCCTTTATTAATCCACACTTGTCCAAGTGACTATTAATTTTGTCCCTGATTATCGTTTCTAAAACCTTCCCCATCACCGAGGTTAAACTGACTGGCCTGTAGTTGCTGGGTTTAACCTTACACCCTTTTTTGAACAATGGCGTAACATTTGCAATTCTCCAGTCCACTGGCACCACCCCCGTATCTAAGGATGTTTGGAAGATTATGGCCAGCACCTCTGCAACGTCCACCTTTACTTCCCTCAGCAACCGAGGATGCATTCCATCCGGACCGGGTGACTTATCTACTTTAAGTACAGCTAGCCTTTCTTTGTCAATTTTTAGTCGACCCAACATCTCTTTTTCAGTGACTTTGGCAGCATCTTCTTCCTTGGGAAAGACAGATGCATAGTACTCAGTTAGTACCTTGGCCATGCCCCCTGCCTCCATGCGTGGAAGGTGCTATATAAATGCAAGTCTTTCTTTTTTACTCACAGAAGGAATGCTAAATCAACATGAAGTAAAGGTACCAGCTCTTTGCTGAGGAAAAAATAAATAAAAATTCTTCCTTACCTCTGCCAACTTGTGCCAGTTGAAGGACTTCAGTGGGTGAGACGGCTGTGGGATGGCTTTCGTCCTCATGCTTCCAATCATGACAGGGCAAGGGGGAGGTGGCATGGCGCAGCTGAAGAAGGGGGGTGCTCCTGGAGGGGGGGGCGGGCCGCCGGGAGGTGGGGGCGGGGGTGGAGGGGGCGGGAATTCGTACGGGAGTGGGGGAGGAGGCGGAGGCTGGTGGCACAGCATCGGAGGAGGGGGCGGAGGAAGGGGTCCCCCGGGCGGGGGTGGGGGAGGGAGAAAGGAAAGGCCACTTCCGTTCTGAAACAAAAAAAAAGGAGAACGAAAACCCTGAGTGAAGACGGAATAACAACAGTAAAGTTCTCTTTTTTAAAAAAGGACTAACGACTTACCCGTTAGAGAGGACAAACCATGTTTTTTGTAAACCTTTTTGTCGGAACATTAGGAACACAAGGAGGCGATTCAGCCCCTCGGGCCGAATTTTCTGTTTGGCATGGAGAGGCGGTTAGATTTATGCATTCCTTTTATCAGGACAACTTACACAATGACATGGTTCAACAGGATTTCCCCACATCCCACACTACTGGATGGCTGACTTGTGGTATGACCTCTGACACCAGCATCTCACGATGGAAAACAGCCAACCCGCAGTAAACTCATGGCATTATAGACCCATGAAAGGGTCAACAGTTGCATCGTTGGTCACGGCTGCTGGATTCATTAAAGCCAAGACATGAATTATCTGGTCTCCGGGGCCGTGGGATTCCTGGGGCTGGAGAGTTGAATCTACGGCCATTGGTGGGGGTGCTGGAATACGGGCGGAGAGTGAGCTCTTGTTGGCCCTGTTTGAGTTGGAGCTTTAAATTCCGGTCCTGAGGGGGGCGGGGGGTGGGCCGAGGCCGGATCTTCCGCCTGTTTCCCCACGTCACGGTGGCCTGGTGGGGGTGAGTTCCCGGCGTTCCCTGACAAATTCCTTTCTTTTTTTACCCTTGAAAGGCCCGAGTGCCGCGCGCATCAGTGGAGACCTGGGGTCAGTCCCTTGGAGACCTTCTGAAGGCCCCAAAGCTTTGCTGGGGTAAATAAAATGAGTAAATAAAAATCCCTCCTGCATCGATTGCCATCTCTAATCGGAGTGGCTTCAGTGGGAGCTGAAGAATTTAAGCGTCATTTCACTTCAGCTCATTTTGGCCTTTGTAGGGTGGGTCAGTTCGAAGCAGGGCCGCCATCGCTGATGCATCCCTTGCGAGTTCCGGCAGCCTCTCTCCAGCTATGCAAGTGACCTGGCCACAGAATTTGGGTCAGGACCTCCGACCCTGGGAGAGATCGGGTAGGGGTGGTGGGGGTAGGGGTGGTGGGGGTGGGGGTGGCGGTGGGGGGGGAGATGGGAGTTCTGCTCCACTGCACTTGTGTTTGTGCACCTGGGCCCTGGGAATTTCATGGGATTTCTGAAGAGGAACATCACAAGGGTCACCTCCCCTTAGCAGTGTGTTAAAAGGAGTGAAGGCCACACTCCTGAGCTACCAAAAAGGAAGAAAAAGTTTGCCAAACATTATCTTCCAAGTAGAGAGTGCCCTTTCATGATAATTCTTTAAGTACAATATGTAAAATCTACGATATTCCTCTTTAACATTGAGTTTGGTAAATACCCATATCGCCACCTGTCAAATCACAAGGTCACAAGCAGAATAGAATCCTGCTGACCTCAACTCGCCATTCCACAGTAAAGTCACTCTATTACACTCTGCGATGCAGTGTACAGAACACATTGCGTCAGCCGTGGCTCAGCAGTAACACTCTTAGTTCCTAGGTCAGAAGGTTGTAGGTTCAAGACCTGCTCTCAGGACTTGAGCACAAAATCCAGGCTGAGACTCCAGTGCATTACTGAGGGAGTGCTGCACTGTTGGAGGTGCTGTCTTTCAGATGAGATGTTAAACCAAGGCCCTGTTGACCCTCTCAGGTGGATGTAAAAGATTCCATAGCACTATTTTGAAGAAGAGCAGGGGAGTTCTCCTCGGTGTCCTGGCCAATATTTATCCCTCAACCAACATAACTGAAAAAACAGATTATCTGATCATTATCTCTTGCTGTTTATGGGACCTTGCTGTGCGCAAATTGGCAAAAAGGCGCTATATAAATGCAAGCCTTTCTTTTTTCCTTTATCATTTTGGACACCAAGATGTAAACCGGCCGACCTAGAGTAAATCGACTGCACTGCAGAATGTCTCTACCAATACGCCATTAGTTTTATCAATCCAGCAGCTGTAACCGATGGCCTATTCCAACTTGGCATTCCCGGGGCGGGGGACCGTCAGCTGCTCACAGTGCACGTCCGAAATTAGCGTGCACGACTCCTGATCTACCCGACCAATTAAACTAAAGGTCGGGGAATTGCGCGCTGGAAATTTCCAATCTGCCAGAGGCAAATCTCCCTGCCGGGGCCCTCCGAGCTCGAAAGTGATCCCTCCGGCATCGACATCAAGAGCTCTCAGGTCAGGTTAGCAGGGGTCCGATGTAGAGTAAAGCTCCTTTCTACTCCATCGTAACAACGTGCCTCAGCCATGACCTCGGATGAGCGCCATTTCCGGCACCAGCCGCCTTTCAGGCCAATCTGAGCGAGATCACCAAAGTCTGCTACGAGCAACTGGGTTCCGAATGCCCGAAGGGATTTCACGTTGAATTCTTACTACAAGAGTCTGGGCTGGATTTGAAGGGAGGCGTGAAAGGACGCGTGGTAAGTGGGTTAACAGATAACCTACACATGGTCGGTGTGATCTCCTGAGGGGCTCAGTGAGGATTTTTTTTTCCCTTATTGGCTCTGGTTTTTTTTTGCCTCTTCCTGGAGATTACATGGGTGTGTGTCGCGGCGGGGGGGGGGCGACGGGAATGTGGGGATGGGGGGAGGGGTAGGAAGTGTGTCGGGGGGGGGGGGCGGGAATCTGGGGATGGGGGGAGGGGTAGGAAGTGTCTCGTCAAGATGCTCCAGCCATCAACAGTGTGGGGCAGGCTTGGTGGACCAGCTGGTCTTTTCCTGCCTGTTATTTTCGAGGTAAAGAAGGGACTCTACAAAACTAATCCATTGCATCACCCGCAGCTCCCTTAAAGGTCTTTAAATCAAAAGCTGGGATATCAATTTGAAGGAGCGTGAAAATCGGACAGGGTGTATAATGAGCGGCTGATCCCCCCCCCCCACCCAACTTTGCAGCCCCATCGAAGTTGAATTTTGCCTCCTGTGTCTCCACTAATGACAAATACAGCTCCCTCAGTAATTCTTCCAAGCCACCGAGCCGGAGCCTCCTAATTCCAAAAGAAGTTTCTCTTAAATAAAAAGAAAGCTGGGCGAAGGAAGCAGGATCTGATGTTTATATTAATGGTAATTCTTTCTGACTGTCGGATTTTTTTAAAGAAGTCCTGATGGGGAAATTCCCTCTTTTAAGCATTTCTTTTTGTCAAACTAATCAAATTCCTCGCCGACTTTCCTAACACATGGCTGTTCTGTTTTCTCTCAGGGATCACAGAGCATCTGAAAATATTAATGTTTTAAAAAAAAAATCAAAAAAATCTGACACTGAATATTAAAAAAAATCGAAAGCCCTACTGCATTATATAAACAATATGTCAAAACATCCCAAAGCACTTCGTACAATGAATACATCTGAAGCACAGAGACTGTTGTTGTGGTGGAGAATAGGGCAGCCATTTTTTCTCAGAACGTTTAATGAGATGAATGACTGATTAATCAGCTCTTCAACAGGGACGATGCTGGCAATGAGGCCGGGAGAACTCACTGCTCTGCTCTGAATAGCGCTGTGGGGTTCTTTAACATCCACTCGAACGTCGGCACAAGTAAACATTTAACGCTCATCCGACGGGACAGCACCTCTGACTCAGTGCAGCACTCCCTCCGTGCGGCACCGGAGTGTCAGGCCGGATTATCTACTCAAGCCTAGAGTGTGGCCTGAGCCCACAGCTGAGCCAAGCTGACACATGCACAGTGCTCACTGCACCAAAATAAGTCAAATGGACAACAGTTTTAAAGCATGGGTTAAAGTGGGTATCACTCTTGCCTCTGAGTCAGAAGGTCATGGGTTCAAGTCCCACATCAGGGACCTGAGCACATAATCTAGGCTGACATCTCAGTGCAGTTCTGAGGGAGTGCTGCACTGATGGAGGTGCTGTCTTTCGGATGAGACATCAAACAAAGTGTGCCCTCTCAGGTGGACATAAAAGATCCCACGACAGTATTTCGAAGAAGAGCAGGGGAGTTCTCCCCGGTGTCCTGGCCAATATTTATCCCTCAACCAATATCACTAAAAAACAGATTATCTGGTCATTATCACATTAATGTTTGTGGGAACTGCTGAGCACAAATTGGCTGCTGCATTTCCTACATTACAACAGCGACTACCCTTCAAAAAGTACTTAATTGGCTGTAAAGTGCTTTGGGACGTCCTGAGGTCATGAAAGATGCTATATATATACAAGTCTTTCTTTTCTTTCATAAAGAATGGCAATTTAAAAAGCTCCACGAGGTACATAGAAATCTCCCTTCATAACAATGATGTAGCAGTTCGGATAAATGCACTTCCCATCAAACACAGTTCCTCTGTCATCTCTACGTTGCGTGATCTGATGCTGGGAGTTCTTACCGAGGCCGCCAGGTCATTCAGACGGACAGTGAGTTCCACCACTTGATCTCTCGCTTGACGCAACTCCACCGACTCTTTCTGGAGCTTGTCCTTCATTTTGTTAAGAGTCTTCATCATGTCATCTTTCTCCTGGGTTTTGGTCTCACACTCCCTCTCCTTCTTTTCGAGTCTTCCCAATAATTCCACATGTTCTGTCCACAAAAAAAAAGAAACAAACCCCAAAACAATCACATACCCGTGTGTGAGGCAGATCACCCTTCGTGCCCGTGCTTGTATGAATAAAGACAATGGACATAGAGATGCTAACAAAAACTTAGGACATGAAGAAATGGGAATCTCTCTTCTTCACCGCCTGGGTGGTAATCTGAAGCAGTGAATCGCCCGCTATTTATAGAACCCATCCGATTTTCATTCCATTGAAATCAATTGGGATGAAAATAGGTTTGCCAACTCTCCAGGATTATCCTGGACTCCAGGAATTAAAGATGAATCTCCAGGACACTGCTACGGGCAAAACTCGGGAGAGAAAATCATCGGGGCATCAAAAAAAATTGGGTCTGATTTTTTTCATTTTCTTTGAACATTTATTAGTTATAAAAATATTGGAGACGGGATAAAAAGACTGTTTGACTGACAGTCATGCATTATCCAATCGCGTAATTAAGAGCCTGTTTGCTTTCCAATTGGCGGGGAGAAGGTGGTGCACATGGATGTGGCAGGCGACCAATGGCGGGAGCGTGTGGGCGGGGCGGTTGGAGGCGGGAGGTCATGTGATGAAACCTCCAGGAATACGCCCAACTAGAGTTGGCAACCGTAGATGAAAATTGTGCGGGTTCTGTAAAGGGCGGGCGACCCACTCCGCCAGATTACCACCCAGGTGGTGAAGGCAATAATCTACCCCACCATGTATCTGGCGTTATCGAGAACCCGCTGCTCTATTGTGCAAATCAATTTTCACTCCACGCCTAAGTCAATCGAAAACGGCTGCCTGTTTCAGCCTTCACACTATCTCCACCTCAAATGTATTAAGCGTCTGCTTTGCTTTAGGTACGCGTAAAAAGACTTTCATGTTCTACACAGCCTGGAGTTTCAGAACGAAAGGACTCTCCTCCTTTGTTTCCACCGTGATATCAGCAGCGGGATCAACCGCATCGTTCTATTTTCAGAACGATTGTAATGAAGAATATTTTATAAGACTGTGAGACAGTTTCAAATGAAGAAGGTCCTTCAGCTCATTAGATCTCAACCCTCCAGAAGACCAACCCTTTACAGCATCCACTCTGTTTCCACTGGTGGGAGTGTCGGTAACGAGAGGACACAGATTTAAGGTGATTGGCAAAAGAACCAGAGGTGAGATGAGGAGAATTTTTTTTTAACGCAGCCGGTTGTTATGATCTGGAACGCACTGCCTGAAAGGGGGGGTGGAGGCAGATTCAATAGTAACTTTCAAAAGGGAATTGGATAAATACTTGAAGGGGAAAAATTTGCAGGGCTATGGGGAAAGAGCAGGGGAGTGGGACTAATTGGTAGCTCTTTCAGAGAGCCAGGACAGGTACGATGGGCCGAATGGCCTCCGGCGCTATATTATTCTATGATTCTTTGATCCAGCTGTTTCTTCAATGAGTCCCACATTCTAGACCACCTGAACCACCCTTCCTGCCATCCTCCTCCAGCTCTCCATCACCCTTTGTGCAACAAAATACTTCCTAGTGTCTGCCCTAAACTTGCCCAACATGACTCTGAACCTGGGGCTATTCCTATATTGTGGGACTATTATGATTCACAAATATGGTGTAATATTTATTACTGTGAACGTTATCCAGTTTACAACAATAAATTGCATTTATTTTGTCAATTTTTGTCTGATTATGCTCCTGTAAAGTGCCTTGGGAAGTTTTACTACGTTAAAGGTGCTATATAAATGTAAGTTAGTGTTATATAATGCCTTTAATGTTGTGAAATGTCCCATGGTGCTTTACAGGAGCGTAATCAGACAAAATTTGACACCGAGCCAAAGAAGACGACATTGGGACAGGAGGTAGGTTTTAAGGAGAGTCTTAAATGAGAGAGAGAGATGGAGGGGTTTAGAGAGGGAATTCCAGAGTTTCTGGCCCAGACAGCTGAAAACACAGCTGCCAATGGTGGAGGATGCACAAATGGCCAGAGTTGGAGGAAAGCAGAGTTCTCAGTGGGTTGTAGGGCCGGAGGAGGTTACAGAGATAGAAAGGGGTCGAGGCCATGGAGGGATGTGAACATGAGGATGAGAACTTTAAAATCGAGGCGTTGTTTGGCATGAATCGACTGCAGCAAATGTCCCTAGCTCACTCGCTCCACACGATGCACCTGCCCCCCGCCCCCAATCCTGACTCACCTGCTTCTGGCAAAGGGTTTCACCTGCAACAGTAACCTGTTACCCTCTCGGTAAAAGCACTGCTCATGGGGCCTCCAGTAAACACATCACTGGACGGCCTTAAACACTGTGGTGCTACCTCCCACCCCCCTCCTTACAGAAACAAATGCTTTAACGCTGCTACATTCACAGAAATAAACAAAAATAATGCTACGCGTGGCAGTAATGGCACCCGTGTGTAATTCCATTCCTATCGATAATACACTTACAGCCACGGGTGACTTGCTGTATTTGGATTGCATCCAATGGAATCTATAATCATGTTAGGAAGCTTGAAACCAAACTACTGAGAAATCTGCACAGTTTGAGTTTCTGTTTGCAGATATGGTTTGAGCCGTCCCTACTGATGGCAAAGAGGCCCCCTGCCATTTAAATTTGGCATTGTGGTGCAGCTCGTCCCCCGAATTGAGGCCTCAAGAACGGGCCGGGGCAGCTACTCGCAAGGTAATTTGGGCGGAAGTGGGGGGGCGGGGGTGGGGGTGTCGTGATCACTTAGAGTGGGGGTCCTGCGGTGGCAGCAGCCCACATTATTTTTGTGGGCCCTGGAGGTGCTCCTCCGGGGCCCACAAAAATAATTTGACACTTACGTCTGGCGGGCCTCTTCGGTTCCATCACCCGTGAAACTTGTCGGAGCCGATGCCCAGTTCTGGCCTAACGTGGCAATCCACGTCCTTTTTATGTCATAGGACCTCAATTTCCATATTAAAAGGGGCCTGTCGCCTGAAACAGGCGGGCAATTTGGACACCCAGCGGTAGGCCCCTTTCCAAATGGAGCCGGCTGCATCACAAGTGTTACCGGGAAGGCCACTGACCCGATTTTGAGGCCATTAACGGCAGGGAAAGGCAGAAAAAAAATCGATTTTGTTTGCGCAAGGCCACCTTTCACTTACCTAAGCCCAGAGAAACTTAGAAGCAGGTTAGCGGAGCCAGAACTTAAGGACCTCCCAAAATCGGCGCAGCTGTTGTTCAACCAGCAAAAACCAAACCCAAACAGGGCACTTGACGAAGCTTCCTGCTGCTTGTTCGGCTAGCACCGTCCGCTCTGTCCGTTAAAGGGACCGGCTTACAAGGTGATCAGGTGATCGGGAAGACTCCCAGCCCCCTTCGGCAGGCCCCGGCCGAGAGAAGCTAACTCGGCCCACAGCAGCGCAATCACCCTGGGGCCTCCTTAGTCTGAATGGCTCAGTGCCATGACACGGAACAACACTGTCGACAATATCTGCACGCGCTGCTGGAGGTGTCTGCCTCAGTTGCACAAACGTACCTTTCCTGAACTTCTCCGCTTGATCCTTCCACTGTTTCACTTCATTTTCATTCACTAACCTGCAGACAATAAAAAGGTTTCGCACTCATTGGGCTGTTTAATAAATGACTCGGAATTCTATTATCAACTACAGTAAAACCTCACGGAACCAAACTGTTTGGGCGATCGTGGGGTGGGGGGGGGGGGGGGGTCGCGGGGTCGCGGGGGTCAGGGCCGGGGGAGAGAGGAATGGAAATAAGTCGGCTAAACAGGAGTTTGGATGGACAAGTTCCATTGAAAGGAAGAGGCAATCTCACTGTGCCAAGTTGTGGAAGAAGTGTGAAACCTCACTGGAATGGGATCTCTGGCTATGTTCTGTCAACACTGCCGGTGGGTGGTGCAGCACTCGATACGGGAAGATCAGAGACCTCGTCAGTGTGTCCCTGAAATGGGCTGAGAGGATCATATTTCAAAGTTGGCTCATTTTCTAGACGGTAAAATTGCCTCTTTGTGTTTTTATTTTTCTCAATCTTTCTGCCTCCTCTCCTGAAGGCGCTAGTTCTCGCTGAGTATAGTCCCTTTAAGGGGGAGGGGGGGGGCGTGGCTGAGGAGTGGGGGGGGCAGGGAGCAGCCCTCTGTGCCTGGCTCAGGAGGCCCTCCTTCGTTCGTCAGCCTGGCCAGTGCAATGACAGCAGGTTGTTTAACCGTACAGGCCTTGGCTGTCAAGCTCAGCCCTGTTCTCGCCCCGACTTCCCGACAGGAGTCACTGGGCATCGATCAAGAAGAAGAAACTGATTCCGCTCATCTCTAGCCCAGGGGCCACACACGCCCTGGCTGAGAGGGGCATTTATATTTTTTTTATTCATTCATGGGATGTGGGTGTCGCTGGCGAAGCCAGCATTTATTGCCCATCCCTAATTGCCCTTGAGAAGGTGGTGGTGAGCCGCCTTCTTGAACCGCTGCAGTCCGTGTGTTGACGGTTCTCCCACAGTGCTGTTAGGAAGGGAGTTCCAGGATATAGCACCTTTAACGTAGTAAAACTTCCCAAGGTGCTTCACAGGAGCGATTTTCAGACAAAATTTGATACCGTGACACGTAAGGAGATATTAGGACAGGTGACCAAAAGCTTGGTCAAAGAGGTAGGTTTTAAGGAGCGTCTTAAAGGAGGAGAGAGAGGTAGAGAGGCGGAGAGGTATAGGGAGGGAATTCCAGAGCTTAGGGCCTAGAAAGCTGAAGGCACGGCCGCCAATGGTGGAGCGATTAAAATTGGGGATGCGCAAGAGGCCAGAATTGGAGGAGAGCAGAGCTCTCGGAGGGTTGTAGGGCTGGAGGAGGTTACAGAGATCAGGAGGAGCGAGGCCATGGAGGGATTTGAAAACAAGGATGAGAATTTTAAAATCGAGGCATTGCTGGAACGGGAGCCAATGTAGGTCAGCGAGCACTGGGGTCCGAGGATCAAAGCTAGGCCCTTTCTGGTTTGTCTGGTGCTTTAATGGGTACCACACACACACATAGGAAGTCTCATAGCTGTGGGCCCGCTCCCCAGTGCGAATGAGTCTCGGGCAATACTCACATCCGAATGATGTTCTTCACGTTGAAGTTCTCCAATGGCGCGACGTCAGGATCTTCCCCCTTCTCGTCCTGGAGCACTATCTGCTGTAGTATCCTGTCGAGGAGCTGCCAGTGCTGGCAGTTGGTTCCATTCCTCTTCCCTGAAGGACATTTCAGAAATCAAGAAGGGTTGGAAACGTTTACTAAAAAGTGGGTTACATTTCAAGGACATGGACCCAGCAACACCATTGGGAGGGATGGGTACAAATGCCTTGCTATTGAGCACTGGATGTACCAAGTAAGTCACTGAGGCAGTTCCATAATCGTTATTTTTTTTCCCCAAAAACAAATTACAGTTAATAAAACTGGGTCTTGCTGTTAGAAAAGACTTAAGGGTGAACATTCCAAAAATTCCACACCCCCCCCCCCAACCTCTAGACCTATTTGTCATTAAGTCGCCGGATTGGAAGTTCCCGCACTCCTGGAACTAGAAGGGTTAAATTATGAGGACCTCATGGACCAGCTTTATATTCCCTTGAGTATAAAAGATTAAGGGGTGATCTAATTGAGATGTTTAAGATGATTAAAGGATTCGATAGGGTAGAAAGAGAGGAGCTATTTCCTCTGGTGGGGGAATCCAGGATAACGGGGGGGGGGGGGGGTATAACCTTAAAATTAGAGCTAGGCTGTTCAGGGGTGATGTCAGGAAGCACTTCTTCACACAAAGGGTAGTGGAAATCTGGAACTCTCTCCCCCAAAAAACCTGTTGAGGCTGGGGGTCAATTGAAAAATTTCAAAACTGAGATTGATAGAGTTTTGATAGGTACGGGTATTAAAGGATACGGAACCAAGGCGGGAAGATGGAGTTAAGATACAGATCAGCCATGGTCTAATTGAATGGCGGAACAGGCTCGAGGGGCTCGGGGCAGACGTCCCATCAGCTCTCTGGCCGTCAGAAACCAACAAACTCCCTAGTCCTGTGCATGACCAGTGGGCCTCAGTCCAGCCCCTCCCCTCCCCTCCCTCCTCCCTCCCTCAATGTGTTGTGCAAGTTGGCCGAGAGTAATAATGGAAAAGGGCGGGAGCAGGTCACCATCCTGCACTTCGATGGCAGATGATTTGTATCCCCGGGATAACACAGCGGCATCTGATACCCTTAGAGGGAGGAAGCACAGCCTGAGCCGGCATTTATGGCCAGCACATATTTCTATTTAAACCTACATCTGTTGAATGCATTTTATGCTTATTGCAATTGGAAAGTGCACCCCAGAGCATTCCGTTGAACAGAACTTGACTACCACTGTGCAATCATTCATTCAGCAATCTAACCGAAAGCAGAACATGAAAACAGCTCACAGAAAGGAGGGACGGGCGGCCTGAGAGGACTCGCTGACTGTGGGCTGTGCGAGTGAGTGGAACAAGCAGCAGCAGAGGTGAAGGGTCATTAACCCATTGCGGCTGTGACATCAGGTCCCCCGTGCCGCCAGATTAAAGCGGCAGCCTGCTTTACACGTTGCCCGGTTTTCTTTCTTTTCCAGTGGAAAAGAAAATCGTACGAGGCGCGAAACAGGCTATTACCCATTTCCCACCCGGCAATAAAGGTTTAAATGACTCCCCAGACGCTCCTCCAATGTCCCCCTCCCTCAGAGAATGTTGGCAACTGACACATTAAGGTAAGTGAAAAAACAAGAACCTACCTGTTCTTACCTGTCCCTTTAGGTTAGGCCGGAAACACTGAGCGAAGCGGCGCATTATCCGGCCGCTTTTTGCCGAATTTGGCATCGGGGCCTAACGCTGGTTTTAGGCGGGCGTCTCGGGCTCTCCGAAGACTCCGGCTGCCAAATCTCCCATGCCAGGAAACTGGCCCACACCAATGTAAATTTTGCTCCCCAAAAAAGAGAGGCGATGGGGACCAATTTATGCCCCTTCGTTCCTCGGAATCATTGAATTCCTGACTTCCCTCAGTCTTCATTTCCTCACCAAACCGCAACGTACCGATTTGGCACGCCTTCGCTTCGATGCTTTTCAACCATGGTATGGTCCCACACCGTGGCCCAGGCCCTTCAGCTAGGTTTCCCGATGAAAAGAGAAGAGCCTGCTGCTCTGTGGCGGCCATGACGTGGGGCAGCAGTGGGCTCGCTGCGCAGCTTGCAGCCTGGAATTTGTGAGAGACCACGTCGGAGGACTGTCAGGTTTTTGCTTCCCTTCTCACCTTGGCCCTCAGCAGTGACCTCAGCCTAATGGAGCGGCCGTGAGATGATTTGAGGGTCATGGGGCTGATAACAACAGGCCAAGTATCCCTGAAACGAGGCCTGGATTGCAGCCGACTGGATAACAACATCACTCGAAAGTATCCGATAAGACATTCCGGAAGCTGGAAGTCGTGGTTTGGACCAAAGGCCAAGAACGAAGTAAGATACCACTGAACAATAACACCGGCCTATTAGGAAATAACTCATTAACTTCTTCCTGAATGACTGCAGGATTGATCTCCAGTTAAAATATAGCTGTGAAAAAACGACCACGTGTGGAATACTGCATACAGTTTTGGTGTCCATACTTAAGAAAAGACATACTTGCTCTCGAGGCAGTACAAAGAAGGTTCACTCGGTTAATCCCGGGGATGAGGGGGCGGACATATGAGGAGAGGTTGAGTAGATTGGGACTCTACTCATTGGAGTTCAGAAGAATGAGAGGCGATCTTATTGAAACATATAAGATTGTGAAGGGTCTTGATCGGGTGGATGCAGTAAGGATGTTCCCAAAGATGGGTGAAACTAGAACTAGGGGGCATAATCTTAGAATAAGGGGCTGCTCTTTCAAAACTGAGATGAGGAGAAACTTCTTCACTCAGAGGGTGGTCGGTCTGTGGAATTTGCTGCCCCAGGAAGCTGTGGAAGCTACATCATTAGATAAATTTAAAACAGAAATAGACAGTTTCCTAGAAGTAAAGGGAATTAGGGGTTATGGGGAGCGGGCAGGAAATTGGACATGAAGCTGAGTTCGGATCGGTCAATGCCCTGTGGGTGGCGGAGAGGGCCCAGGGGCTATGTGGCCGGGTCCTGCTCCGACTTCTTGTGTTCTTTAGATTTGTGGTTGGGATCAGATCAGCCATGATCTTATTGAATGGCGGAGCAGGCTCGAGGGGCCGATTGGCCTACTCCTGCTCCAATTTCTTATGTTCTTATGTTCTTATGTCTAGACATAGGGAGAGACGGGCAGCGAAGGAGCCACAGGCAGCCACAGCTACACAGGGACAGAGAAACAGAGGGACAGCCAGAGGGAGGGTCAGGCAGTCAAGGTCAGCGATGAAGTATGATAAACAACTCCACCGCCAGAGAGGGCAATGAACACGTGACGATTCAATCCTTGTCTTCCTGGTTTCCACCCCTCCACTCTTGCTGAAGTTCAGGCCCACGGATGGCGGGGTCCCTCCGGTGCCTCACCCGAATCTTCACGTGAGAGCGTGAAAAGGACATGTTGATGGACTATTTGACCATGAACCATCAGGGGAAGCTGGAAAGCTCATCTCAGTGGATTTAACCCAAGGAATCCCACAGGAAACTGGCTCCCGCAGTGACACCTTACCAGGACCAATATAAGAGGTGATTCTGTAACCCCCGAATGGCCTGTTACCGTGCTGTAAATTCTGTGCAATTCTATGTGAGTGAAGAACTGATGGAAACCACTTGGACTCGACCAAGTAGGCTCTCCTGAAGGCCCAGTGAGCTTGTCCAGCGAATCGTTGGGCCATATAACCCCGCAAGGACCCATGTTCAAACTCTTGCCTTTGCTGAGTTAGTTAATCTCATCCAATTTAGCATTAGATGCTTCAACATCTGTCCATAAATCCCTCCACGGCTTCACTCTACCCAATCGCTGCAATCTCCTCCAGCCTTATATCCTGTCCTGAAGGCTTTGTTCCTCTGACTCCAGCTTTCTGTGCACCCCCTCATCCTTTTGACTGCCCTCACCACCACCCCCACCCTCACCACACGCTGGTGACAGAGTTTCCAACTGCCTCCTCATCTTTGGAATTCATCCCCTAAACCTCTCTCCATTTCTTATAAACCTTCTCAAGACTCATCTCTTTGACCAAGCATTTGGTTACCCTTTCTAATCATCTCTCTCTCCCTGGCTTGGTATCTGTTTTCCTTCTGCCTATTTGTTAAGCGTGTTGGAACGCTTCTTTACATTAAAGAGTTGGGTGGGGGGGGGGGGGGGGTGGCAATATGAAATTCAAACTTTCATTTGGTCATAGCCATGATGGCCCTAGAGTTGAATAGCCAGTTGACATGCTGTTCGAACGTGAAGAGTGGGTATTGGAGCAAGGAACTGGAGGATGCTTGAGGCTTATGGAACCACGGCCCGGCTACAGTCGACTCCACCCCACCACTAGTCACCAGGATTCAGGAGAGAACATCAGAGGGAATATTAAAATGGAAGAACAGTTAAATCTACTTACAGGGCATTTGGAGGCAATGGTGGAGGACAGACACCAAATGCGGGTAGGCTTCCGTGTGGCTCAGCTTTTTCCGAATCAAGTCAAACATTTGGCTTGCGCTCCTGGTGTCAATATGCACCTAGAAAGTAGAAAGATTAAGTTGCATCTTAATATGTTCCAGTGCGCGTGGAATGTCATCAGAGGCAACATCTGATAGAAGGTATTGGAGGACATCCAACATCTTAAGAAAGAAGGAAGACCCTCACCCCTGATGTCTTTAAGTGACTGAACCTCACAGATCAGACATGTCCCAGGATCCATCTCAGATCTGTGCTGACTGAGGAACACAGGGACAGGAGTAGGCCATTCAGCCCCTTGAGCCTGTTCCACCATTCAATCAGATCATGGCTAATCTGTATCTTAACTCCATCTACCCGCTTTGGTTCGGTAATCCTGAATACCCTTGCTGAACAAAAATCTATCAATCTCAGTTTTGAAAGCTTCAATTGACCCCCAGCCTCAACAGCTTTTTGGGGAGAGACCTCCAGATTTCCAGATTCCAGATCACAGTCGGGGTACTACTGTTAGCTTCAGCGCCCAGGGATCAGGGTTCCCATCCATTGTTGCTATCCAATGACATTTGCCTGAAGTGTGCATGATGGGCGAAGACAGGATCGGGGTTGACTGCAATGCCCCATGCAGTAAAATAGTCTGCTGAGTGAGACTCACTGCCGACACTCACACTCATGAACAATAGTCACTTGAGTGAGGTACCAAAGGATAACTGGTGATGACACCCATACAACCTTATCCCAGCGATGAGATACTGCCTTCAGGGGAGGACTCAAGAAAATTAACAACAGAACAAGAAGAGGCCATTCAGCATAGCCAATCCCTCCTTCCAGAGTCGTCTCCAACCAACCAACAGTAGACTACAAGTCAATCAGTGCACATCATAGGCTACACCTACACACAATCACGCAGATAATAAGGGTTCATTCCACAATCCCACACTCTCAGCAGGGAGTGGTGTTCACAGGGAGTACACCACAGGAAATCGTGGGTGCAGGATCATCCCTAATAACAGATACCTGGGAGTGATTACATGCTGGAATCTAATCGAGGGTTTCTGATGGTTTATATATAGAATAATGGATACCTGGGAGTGATTACAGACAGGAATCTAATCGAGGGGTTCTGATGGTTTATATATAGAATAATGGATACCTGGGAGTGATTACAGACTGGAATCTAATCGAGGGGTTCTGATGGTTTATATATAGAATAATGGATACCTGGGAGTGATTACAGACAGGAATCTAATCGAGGGGTTCAGATGGTTTATATATAGAATAATGGATACCTGGGAGTGATTACAGACAGGAATCTAATCGAGGGGTTCAGATGGTTTATATATAGAATAATGGATACCCGGGAGTGATTACAGACTGGAATCTAATCGAGGGGTTCAGATGGTTTATATATAGAATAATGGATACCTGGAAGTGATTACAGACTGGAATCTAATCGAGGGGTTCAGATGGTTTATATATAGAAAAATGGATACCTGGGAGTGATTACAGACTGGAATCTAATCGAGGGGTTCAGATGGTTTATATATAGAAAAATGGATACCTGGGAGTGATTACAGACAGGAATCTAATCGAGGGGTTCAGATGGTTTATATATAGAAAAATGGATACCTGGGAGTGATTACAGACTGGAATCTAATCGAGGGGTTCAGATGGTTTATATATAGAATAATGGATACCTGGGAGTGATTACAGACTGGAATCTAATCGAGGGGTTCAGATGGTTTATATATAGAATAATGGATACCTGGGAGTGATTACAGACTGGAATCTAATCGAGGGGTTCAGATGGTTTATATATAGAATAATGGATACCTGGGAGTGATTACAGACAGGAATCTAATCGAGGGGTTCAGATGGTTTATATATAGAATAATGGATACCTGGGAGTGATTACAGACTGGAATCTAATCGAGAGGTTCAGATGGTTTATATATAGAATAATGGATACCTGGGGGTGATTACAGACTGGAATCTAATCGAGAGGTTCAGGAGGTTTATATATAGAATAATGGATACCTGGGGGTGATGACAGACTGGAATCTAATCGAGGGGTTCAGATGGTTTATATATAGAATAATGGATACCTGGGAGTGATTACAGGCGGGAATCTAATCGAGGGGTTCAGATGGTTTATATATAGAGTAATGGTTATCTGGGAGTGATTACAGACTGGAATCTAATCGAGGGGTTCGGATGGTTTATATATAGAATAATGGATACCTGGGAGTGATTACAGGCTGGAATCTAATCAAGGGGTTCAGATGGTTTATATATAGAATAATGGATACCTGGGAGTGATTACAGACTGGAATCTAATCGAGGGGTTCTGATGGTTTATATATAGAATAATGGATACCTGGGAGTGATTACAGTGCTGGAATCTAATCGAGGGGTTCAGATGGCAAAATTAACTATAAGAGTCAGGCTTGTTTAGTTTTGTGGTGGGAGCTCATGAACTGCCCTGCCTCTATTGTTTTTATTGTAAAGTATACATTGCTCCAGAACGCACCATTTAAAAAAAAAATCCAACAGTTCCTCCAGCGCATCTCCAAGCAAATGTAATTGGTTCCCCCTTCCTTGTAATCAGCTGAAGTAACAGTATTGAACTTTCTCACGGGGTCACGTGTTGTCCAAACCAAAGGGGGCAAAACCTTAAAATTAGAGCTAGGCTGTTCAAGGGTGAAGTCACGAAGCCCTCCTTCACACAAAGGGAAGTGGAAATCTGGAACTCTCTTCCCCCAAAAAGCTGTTGAGGTTAGGTCAATTGAAAGTTTTTATTAGACAAGAGTATTAAGGGAATTGAACCAAGGCGAGGAGATGGAGTGACAATATAGATCAGCCGTGTCCAATTGAATGGCAGAGCAGACACGGGGTTTGAATGGCCTACTCCTGGTCCTATGGGCCTATAAGTCTTCGTGGTTTAATTAGCATTAGCCCTTTCCCTTCCCAGCATTCAATCTGAATATTGACTCCATTTTGAGGGCACATTTTGAGAATCCAGCCATCTTATGCTTGTGCATAATGCCCATTGCCTTTGAAATGGCTACTTTCTCCATTTCACCAAAGCTATGAGTCACCAACTATCAAAGAGCCAGCTGTTGATATAATAACAAAACTCGTGATAGGGTGAAACTCCTTATATAATGAAAACCTGTGGTGGTAAATGATGTTTGACCAGTAGCTGGGTCCCCTTTCACATACAGGTTTACATGGACTGTCGCTCACCATGTCAAGCCTTTTTGCAAGTTCGTTCTCATCCTCATTTCTGACCATCTCAAAGAAGTCTAAGTGCCTAAACACAAGGAGAAGAAACAAAATTGTCAGTACACAATTCTGTCCTGGCCAACTTTCCTCCCTCAACCAATACCACCATAACTTGCGACTCATTGCTGCTTGTCAAGTGTGGGTAGCCTGATTGAGATGTTTAACAGGGTAGATAAAGAGGGAATAACTCTTCCCTCTAAGAGAGGAATCCAACACGAGGGGACAGAAATCTTAGAATTCGGGCTAAGCTGGAATTCATCTTCAAACAAATAGATCAATAGATTGGGAAAAGGGGAGGTGCATCGAGACCTGGGTGTCCTTGTACACCAGTCGCTGAAAGCGAGCATTCAGGTGCAGCAAGCAGTTAGGAAGGCGAATGGTATGTTGGCCTTCATTGCAAGAGGATTTGAGTACAGGAGCAGGGGTGTCTTACTGCAGTTACACAGAGCCTTGGTGAGGCCGCATCTGGAGCATTGTGTGCAGTTTTGGTCTCCTTATCTGAGGAAAGATGTCCTTGCCATGGAGGGAGTGCAACGAAGGTTTACCAGACTGATTCCTGGGATGGCAGGACTGACGTATGAGGAGAGATTGGGTCGACTAGGCCTATATTCACAAGAGTTTAGAAGAATGAGAGGTGATCTCATCAAAACATATAAAATTCTAACAGGACTAGACAGACTAGATGCAGGGAGGATGTTCCCGATGGCTGGGAAGTCCAGAACCAGGGGTCACAGTCTCAGGATACGGGGTATGATATTTAGAACGGAGATGAGGAGAAATTTCTTCACTCAGAGGGTGGTGAACCTGTGGAATTCTCCAGCACAGAAGGCAGTGGAGGCCAAGTCATTAAATGTATTCAAGAAGGAGATAGATATATTTCTTAATGCTAAAGGGATCAAGGGATATGGGGAAAAAGCGGGAACAGGGTATTGAGTTAGATGATCAGCCATGATAATTTTGAATGGTGGAGCAGGCTCGAAGGGCCGAATGGCCTACTCTTGCTCCTATTTTCTATGTTTCTATGTTTCTAAAGAGTTGGGAGAATGTGGAACACACTGCCCCAGAAAGTCATAGATGCAAAGTCAAATGAGTTATTTAATAGGTCGTTGACATTGAGTAATAAAGGTGTCAAGGGATGTGTGGGGTAATTCCACAATTCCACGCTACCAGTGCAGGGGGCATGGGTCGGAGATTGGGCGCTACAGCGTTGTAGTCCTACCTCATATTAATTGTATCTATGTGATTTATATTAATTAGTGTTAATTATATTCAGGGAGTGGGTATCATTTGGGGACTCTCTTGTCTGCATTTACAGGAGGGTGTGTAATGTTGTGTTGGATGAATAAAGGCTTGGAAGCAACTGAAGACCAGGCCTATTATTCTATCCTTCACCACCCGGCTATCCAATTTATAACATCTCTGACCAGCAGTGCCTTTGAGCGTAGCTCCCTACTGGGAGCACACGGTTGGCATATTTGGCCACATGTAAATGTAGGTATTCCTATTTCTTTCTATTGTTCTATGTTCTAAAGGAGCAGATGGGAATCTACAGTAAGCAGTACACCTCTGCGCAATGAACACTTGTGTTACCTGTAAATTTTTGAGGGGGGTGCGGGAGGGGTAGTGGGAGTTGATCCATCTAGCACAGAAGGAGGCCATACGGCCCATCATGTCTGTGCTGGCTCTTTGAAAGAGCTATCCAATTAGTTCCACCCCTTGCTCTTTCCCACAAGCCCTGCAAATTTTTTCTTTTCAAGTATATATTTAATTTCTTTTGAAAGTTGCTATTGAATCTGCATCCACCACCCTTAAGGCAGTGCATTGCAGATCATAACAACTCGCTGTGTAAAAAAATGTTTCCTCATGTCGCCTCTGGCTCTTTTGCCGATGACCTTAAATCTGTGTCCTCTGGTTACTGACCCTTCTGCCACTGGAAACAGTTTTCCCTCTCTACTCTATCAAAACCCCACATAATTTTGAACACCTCTTTTAAATCTCCCCTTAACCTTCTCTGCTCTAAGGAGAACAACCCCAGCTTCTCTGGTCTCTCCACATAACTGAAGTCCCTCATCCCTGGTACCACTCTAGTAAATCTCTTCTGCACCCTCTCTAAGGCCTTGACATTCTTCGTAAGGTGTGCTGCCCAGAATTGGACACAACATTCCAACTTAGGCCTGACCAGTGATTTAGAAAGGTTTACCATAACTTCCTTGAGGTTGTACTCTATGCCTCTATTTATAAAGCCCAGGTTTATAAAGCCCAGTTGCCAGTGGTGGCTTATGTTTATGGTTTTGCGCATGGCTAGTTACCTGTCTAACGTCGCATTCTCATGGCTTCGTAACTTATCAATCACGGGTTGGATTCCTAACATGAGGAACTCATACCGGAGGTGAAGTCGGAATTCCAGATTGTCCTGTAAGGAAGTGAAGACTTCATTAAATCCCGAGGCACCACAATATTTCAGTAGACTCCAAAATGTCAACATGCCTTCCTCCCACAGTCTACATCACTTTCCACCCTTCTATCTTTTGGTGAATATTCTGTGCTCATCGAAATGAGGAATGTCAGTGCTACACTGTTTTTTAGCCCTCAGTTTCTGCCTGACTTCCTAGTCAGGCTCCATTTATTCTGCCTCAACAGTTCCCTCAACTTCAACCTCGCGAGGGCACACCCAACTGTACCAGTGTGTGACATTTCCATCTGAGATTGCATAACCTTGGCTTGCATTCCCCTGAGTATAGGAGATTAAGGGGTGATCTGATCGAGGTGCTTAAATGTTAAGAGGATTCCATTGGGTAGATGGAGAGAAACTCTTTCCTCTGGTGGGGGAATCAAGAAAGAGGGGGCATAATCTTAAAATTAGAGCTAGGCCGTTCAGGAGCGAAATCAGGGAGCACTTCTTCACACAAAGAGTAGTGGAAATCTGGAACTCTCTCTCCCAAAAGGCAGTGGATGCTGGGACAATTGGAGCTTTCAAGAACGAGATCAACAGATTTTTGTTACACAGAATTACATAGAATGTATCATAATACCATAATAGATACAGCACAGGGGGCGGCCATTCGGTACATCGTGTCTGTGCCAGCTCTTTGAAAGAGCTATACTCCCTGCTCTTTCCCCATATCCCTGTAAATTTTTTCCCTTCAAGTATATATCCAATTCCCTTTTGAAAGTTGCTATTGAATCTGCTTCCACCCCCCTTTCAGGCAGTGCATTCCAGATCATTACAACTAGCTGTGTAAAAAAATGTTTCCTCATGTTGCCTCTGGCTCTTTTGCCGATCACCTTAAATCTGTCTCCTCTGGTTACCGATCGTTCTGCCGCTGGAAACAGTTTCTCCTTATTTACTCTGTCAAAACCGTTCATGATTTTGAACACTTCTATCAAATCTCCCATTAACCTTCTCTGCTCTGAGGAGAACAACCCCAGTTTCTCCAGTCTCTCCACATAACTGAAGTCCTTCATCCCTGGAATCATTCTAGTAAATCTCTTCTGCACCCTCTCTAAGGCCTTGACATCCTTCCTAAAGTGTGGTGCCCAGAATTGAACACAATACTCCAGCTGAGGCCTAGCCAGTGTTCTATAAAGGTTCAGTATAACTTCCTTACTTTTGTACTCTATGCCTCTATTAATAAAGCCCAGGATCCCATATGCTTTTTTAACAGCCTTCTCAACTTGTCCTGCCACCTTCAAAGATTTGTCTATGTGCACTCCCAGGTCTCTCTGTTCCTGCAACCCCTTTAAAATTGTACCATTTTGTTTATATTGCCTCTCCTCATTCTTCCTACCAAAATGTATCACTTCACACTTCTCTGCTTTAAATTACATCTGCTATGTGTCTGCCCATTTCACCAGTCTGTCTATCTCCCCCTGATGTCTGTTACTATCCTCCAAATTGTTTACTACATTTCTGAGTTTAGTGTCAACTGCAAACTTTGAAATTATATCCTCTATACCCAAGTCCAGGTCATTAATATATATTAAAAAGAGCAGTGGTCCTAATACTGACCCCTGTGGAATGTACAGCACAGAAACAGCTCATTCGGCTCAACTGGTCTATGCCGGTGTCTACGTTCCACATGAACCTCCTCCCACCCTACTTCATCTAACCCTATCAGTATATCCTTCTATTCCTTTCTCCCTCATGTGTTTATCTCGCTTCCCCTAAAATGCATCTCTGCTAGTCACCTCAACTACTCCACGTGGTAGCGAGTTCCACATTCTAGCCACTCTCTTGGTAAAGAAGTTTCTCATGAATTCCCTACTGGATTTATTAGTGACTGACTTATATTTATGGCTCCTAGTTTTGGACTCTGCCACAAGTGGAAACATCTTCTCTATGTCTACCCTATCAAATCCTTTCATAATCTTCAAGTCCTCTATCAGGTCACCCCTCAGCCTTTTCCTTTCTAGAGAAAAGGGCCTCAGCCTGTTCAATCTTTCCTTAGGTAAGGGCATCAAGGAATATGGAGCAAAGGTATGATCTAATTGAATGGCGGAGCAGACTCGAGGGGCTGAATGGCCTACTCCTGTTCCTATGTTCCTATGAGACAGTTAATTTGTGCTGAAATATGAGCCGTTTTCTGCTGTGGGCCTGCACTCAATGGGAACTGAATTGAGATTGAGATTGCCCCAACCCATTTCATCATAGAATCTTACAGCACAGAAGGAGGCCATTCAGCCCATGGTGCCTGTACCAGCTCCTTGAAAGAGCTATCCAATTAGTCCGAGTCCCTAGTTCTTTCCCCATAGCCCTTCATGTGGAACCCTTACAGCTAGCAAAAACAGGAGGCCTTCGTGCCACCAGTATGGGATGGCTTCAAAACCAGGTCCCAGAAGTGAAACAGCACCACCCAGTCCTGTACTGTACTATTTATCTTAGAAAGTTCCACTACAGTAAAGGTCCTCTACTGCCCATCCATATAAAGCCATCAAAGTAGGTCATTTTAGATATTTGTGACCACTCAGGGAGTGTCAGAGAAGCCTAGTGTTTGTGCGTTTAGATCCTAGTTTGGGTATAAAACTGTATAACCTGGTGCAAACTGCATGTCTATATCTAACCAGACATATAAGCTATATGTATATGATCTAACGGTGTGAATAAAGCAAATTGAGAATTAAGAGAGAATTGACTCTTCTCCTCTTTGTACTAAGCAAATAACCGTAACCGGTGACCTCCGGTCAACATATTTTAATTGAATTTAAAAGGTGAGGCTCCCCTTTACGGTTCCTGAAACTGAGGCTCCCTCTTTAAAGGACACGCTGACGGTGAGAACTTCACCTTTAAAAGGGATTGTGATACTGAGGCTCTCTCTTTAAAAGGCATCTTGATGGTGAGACTCCCTGTTGAAAAACGGTTCGCGGGTGTACTCCCAATCAGCTGGCATGACTTCAGCGGAAGCCTTGCGGAAAACGATCAGGACTAACCCCCATGAAGTTGCCGGCATCCTGATGGTGAGACTCCCCATTTATCAGGGGGCACTGATAACGTAGCTCTCTTTTAAAAGGGATCCTGATGGTGATATATTGAATCTCAATGAATCATCAAAGTTCTGCTCGAGGTCTTTGTTGCTCCCATTTCCCAGCCTCACCCCATGGAGCTGGACTTTGTTCACAAGTCTAACAGTGTATCACCCACTCAAACTTCGAAGCTTTGATGCAGGGTCAGAAGCAACGAGGGAAGCAGTTCCTGGGAGACCTGCCTTAACTTACCTCTCCAGCACCAGCGTTTAACACGGCATTGATGAAGGACATTATTGCAGTTTTGAGGTGTACCTCGTCCCTGTATTTTCCAGTGCTTCTGTCCAGCTCATTCAGTAATGTCTGAAAGGGAAAAGTCATTGAGTTTATGGAACAGCTGCATGTTTTAACGTTGTCCAACTTCCTCTCCAACTGTGGAGGTTCTTCTACTACCTATTGTGCATTGATGGGTACAGTAGCCTAGCGGCACCACATTAGCAACCCAGAGATTGTGAGCTCACAATCTCACCATGGCCAGAAGGGATTGGATTAATTAAATCTGGTGATTTGTAGGCTGGCACCAGATAAAATGACCGTGAAAGCTGGCAGATTGTCGTAAAAACTCAACTGGTTCACTAATGCCCTCACCTGGTCTGGCCTACGTGGAACTCCAGTCCCACATTTTATGGTTGACTCTTAATGCCCTCAAGGCAATTAGGGTTGGGCAGCATCGCACATATCTTGAGAACAAATATACATTTTTTTAAAATCCCAATCGGATTCAAGAAAGAAGCTTGCTGCCTCATAGATCATTAGCCTTCATTCTCTCTCATTATAACTAAATGATCAGTTTGATCTGGTTGGCAGCACTCTTGTCTCTGTATCAGAGAGTTCAAACTCCACTGTAGGACTTCAGCACATCATCCAGCCTGACACTCCAGTTCAGTACTGAAGGAGCGCTGCATTAGAGGTACTGTCCTTTCTAATGAGATGTTAAACTGAAGCCCTGTCTGCCTGTACCCGTGGTTCAGGTGGACATTAAAGATCCCACTGTACTATTCAAAGGAGAGCAGGGAGTTCAACCGGCCTACATTCCTCCCTCAAAATAAGATTAACTGGTACATTTGCCTCATTGCTTTTTGTGGGATCTTGCTACGTTTAAAACGGCTGCCATATTCCTCTACATAGCAACATTCATTGCCCTTCACTAGGTGTCAGCCGTGTATCAGTGGCTAGCACTCTTGCCTCTAAATCAGAAGGTTGTGGATTCAAGTCCTACTCTGTAGACTTGAGTACAAAATCCAGGCTGAGACAGAGGGAGTGCTGCGCTGTTAGAGGGGCCATCTTTCGGATGAGATGTTAAACTGAGGTCCTGTCTGCCCTCTTAGGTGGATGTAAAAGATCCCATGGCACTATTTCGAAGAAGAGCAGGGGAGTTCTCCCCGGTGTCCTGAAATGTCCCTCAATCACTCCACTAAAAAGATTATCTGGTCATTATCACATTGCTGTTTGTGGGACCTTGCTGAGCACAAAATTGGCTGCTGTGTTTCCTACACTTCAAAAAGTACTTCATTGGCTGTAAAATGCTTTGAGACATGATGAGGTAGATGTGTGACCTGATCTCTGCCAGGGCTGCTGTGTAACTAAGCATCAGGAGAAGAAGGAGAGAGGATCTGGTGAGTGAGGTCAGGTTTAAGCGAGGACAGGATCTGGTGAGGGCAGGGTCTGACCAGGGCAGGGTCTGATCAGGGCAGGGTCTGATCAGGGCAGGGTCTGATCAGGGCAGGGTCTGATCAGGGCAAGGTCTGATCAGGGCAGGATTGGGTGAGGGCAGGGTCTGATCAGGGCAGGGTCTGATCAGGGCAGGGTCTGATCAGGGCAAGGTCTGATCAGGGAAGGATTGGGTGAGGGCAGGGTCTGATCAGGGCAGGGTCTGATCAGGGCAGGATTGGGTGAGGGCAGCGTCTGATCAGGGCAGGGTCTGATCAGGGCAGGGTCTGATCAGGGCAGGATTGGGTGAGAGCGCATTAGTGAGACATGATCAATTGAGGACAGCAATGGGGTCCACTGTGATGCTCCCCATGATTGAATAGCCAACTAACACTCTATATCAAGGTTCACAGTTGGCAAGTGCTGGAGGGTGACCATTGCTTGAGGAAATTATCCCAGTGAGGAATAACTTTGAACAGAAAATGCCAGAAATAGATGGCGGGCCAATCAACATTTGAGAGAGGAAAACAGGTTAGCCTCATGGGGTCCTTTAACAGAGCTCACCCCAAGCATTAACCTGTTTACAGATGCTGCCTGACCTGCTGTGCACTTTCTATTTTTATTTCAGATTTCCAGCATCAACGTTCCACCTGTCCTCTCTGATATCCCAGGGCCGCTGATGTAAAAGGGGCTGGATTCAGTTGGAAGGTGCCTGCCGACTCCCATTAGTTTCCTGAACATCAAACCTCCAATTGTCCCAACAGTCCGCTGTTAGACGCTTTAACCTCCTTGTTACTCTCGTGTCAGGAGGCGCTGAGGAAGTTTCCTCCTTTGCCTCCAGGACGGGGTTTGTCCATCGAAGAGAAGCTGGAAGTACTGGGTGTTTTTTTTCTCTCTCCAGTCTCTCCCCCTTTCCCCACCTCCTCTCCTGTACCCGTGGTGAATGTTCTCGTGAGGTACTGAAGGTGCTGCCTCTCTCTGTGTTTGCCGTGGCACGGGTCCCGGTAAGCCCTCCAGTACCTGACGAGAACGGGCACACTTCGGACCTGCACCCACTCAATGGGTTGTTTCTCCAGTATGCGCGGGCGGGGAAGAATCTCGGCACCTGTTGGCGCTCCTCACAAAACCGTGGGCAGGGCCCCCATGATTGTCCTTGCCGCTGGCATGTGCTCGTAATGTTTGGGCTCAAGTCTTGCCAGGCTATTCAACTGCCAAAGGGGGGCATCAGAGCAAAACTCGGTCTTGTCCTCACCTGATATCCAATCAGGCGCAACAACAACACCAACTTGCATTTATACAGCGCCATTAACATATTAAAACGTCCCAAGGAGCTTCACAGGAGCGATTATCAAACAAAATTTGACACCGAGCCACATAAGGAGATAAAAGGACAGGTGGCCAGAAGCTTGGTCAAAGTTTTAAGGAGTGAATTGAAGGAGGAGAGAGAGGTAGAGAGGCAGAGAGGTGTAAGGAGGGAATTCCAGAGCTTAGTGTTAATGGTATGATTTGTATCATAGAATCATAGAATCATAGAAGTTACAACATGGAAACAGGCCCTTCGGCCCAACATGTCCATGTCGCCCAGTTTATACCACGAAGCTAGTCCCAATTGCCTGCACTTGGCCCATATCCCTCGATACCCATCTTCCCCATGTAACTGTCCAAATGCTTTTTAAAAGACAAAATTGTACCCGCCTCTACTACTGCCTCTGGCAGCTCGTTCCAGACACTCACCACCCTTTGAGTGAAAAAATTGCCCCTCTGGATCCTTTTGTATCTCTCCCCTCTCACCTTAAATCTGTGCCCCCTCGTTATAGACTCCCCTACCTTTGGGAAAAGATTTTGACTATCGACCTTATCTATGCCCCTCATTATTTTATAGACTTCTATAAGATCACCCCTTAACCTCCTACTCTCCAGGGAATAAAGTCCCAGTCTGTCTAACCTCTCCCTGTAAGTCAAACCATCAAGTCCCGGTAGCATCCTAGTAAATCTTTTCTGCACTCTTTCTAGTTTAATAATATCCTTTCTATAATAGGGTGACCAGAACTGTACACAGTACTCCAAGTGTGGCCTCACCAATGCCCTGTACAACTTCAACAAGACATCCCAACTCCTGCATTCAATGTTCTGACCAATGAAACCAAGCATGCTGAATGCCTTCTTCACCACCCTATCCACCTGTGACTCCACTTTCAAGGAGCTATGAATCTGTACTCCTAGATCTCTTTGTTCTATAACTCTCCCCAACGCCCTACCATTAACGGAGTAGGTCCTGGCCCGATTCGATCTACCAAAATGCATCACCTCACATTTATCTAAATTAAACTCCATCTGCCATTCATCGGCCCACTGGCCCAATTTATCAAGATCCCGTTGCAATCCTAGATAACCTTCTTCACTGTCCACAATGCCACCAATCTTGGTGTCATCTGCAAACTTACTAACCATGCCTCCTAAATTCTCATCCAAATCATTAATATAAATAACAAATAACAGCGGACCCAGCACCGATCCCTGAGGCACACCGCTGGACACAGGCATCCAGTTTGAAAAACAACCCTCGACAACCACCCTCTGTCTTCTGTCGTCAAGCCAATTTTGTATCCAATTGGCTACCTCACCTTGGATCCCATGAGATTTAACCTTATGTAACAACCTACCATGCGGTACCTTGTCAAATGCTTTGCTGAAGTCCATGTAGACCACGTCTACTGCACAGCCCTCATCTATCTTCTTGGTTACCCCTTCAAAAAACTCAATCAAATTCGTGAGACATGATTTTCCTCTCACAAAACCATGCTGACTGTTCCTAATTAGTCCCTGCCTCTCCAAATGCCTGTAGATTCTGTCCCTCAGAATACCCTCTAACAACTTACCCACTACAGATGTCAGGCTCACTGGTCTGTAGTTCCCAGGCTTTTCCCTGCCGCCCTTCTTAAACAAAGGCACAACATTTGCTACCCTCCAATCTTCAGGCACCTCACCTGTAGCGGTGGATGATTCAAATATCTCTGCTAGGGGACCCGCAATTTCCTCCCTAACCTCCCATAACGTCCTGGGATACATTTCATCAGGTCCCGCAGATTTATCTACCTTGATGCGCGTTAAGACTTCCAGCACCTCCCTCTCTGTAATATGTACACTCCTCAAGACATCACTATTTATTTCCCCAAGTTCCCTAACATCCATGCCTTTCTCAACCGTAAATACCGATGTGAAATATTCATTCAGGATCTCACCCATCTCTTGTGGTTCCGCACATAGATGACCTTGTTGATCCTTAAGAGGCCCTACTCTCTCCCTAGTTACCCTTTTGCCCTTTATGTATTTGTAGAAGCTCTTTGGATTCACCTTTGCCTGATCTGCCAAAGCAATCTCATATCCCCTTTTTGCCCTCCTGATTTCTCTCTTAACTCTACTCCGGCAATCTCTATACTCTTCAAGGGATCCACTTGATCCCAGCTGCCTATGCATGTCATATGCCTCCTTCTTATTTTTGACTAGTGCCTCAATCTCCCGAGTCATCCAAGGTTCCCTACTTCTACCAGCCTTGCCCTTCACTTTATAAGGAATGTGCTTACACTGAACCCTGGTTAACACACTTTTGAAAGCCTCCCACTTACCAGACGTCCCTTTGCCTGCCAACAGACTCTCCCAATCAACTTCTGAAAGTTCCTGTCTAATACCATCAAAATTGGCCTTTCCCCAATTTAGAATTTTAACTTTTGGGCCAGACCTATCCTTCTCCATAGCTATCTTAAAACTAATGGAATTATGATCACTGGTCCCAAAGTGATCCCTCACTAACACTTCTGTCACCTGCCCTTCCTTATTTCCCAAGAGGAGGTCAAGTTTTGCCCCCTCTCTAGTCGGGCCATCCACATACTGAATGAGAAATTCCTCCTGAATACACTCAACAAATTTCTCTCCATCCAAGCCCCTAATGCTATGGCTGTCCCAGTCAATGTTGGGAAAGTTAAAGTCCCCTACTATTACCACCCTATTTTTCTTGCAGCTGTCTGTAATCTCCTTACATATTTGCTCCTCAATTTCCCGTTGACTATTTGGGGGTCTGTAGTACAATCCTATCAAAGTGATCTCTCCCTTCTTATTTTTCAGTTCTACCCATATGGACTCAGTGGGCGAACCCTCGGATATATCCCCTCTCACTACTGCCGTGATGTTCTCCCTAATCAAGAACGCAACTCCCCCTCCTCTCTTACCTCCTGCTCTATCTTTCCTATAGCATCTGTACCCTGGAACATTGAGCTGCCAGTCCTGCCCCTCCCTTAGCCATGTTTCAGTAATAGCTATAACATCCCAGTCCCATGTACCCATCCATGCCCTGAGTTCATCTGCCTTGCCCATCAGACTTCTTGCATTGAAATAAATGCAGTTTAATCTAGTCTTCCCTTGGTCTTTGCCCTGCTTTCTCAGATCATCTGTCCGGTCATGTTCTGTACACTCTCCCTTACTGCCTTTTGTTTCTGTCACCACTTTATTTCCCACTGACTTCCTGCATCGGTTCCCATCCCCCTGCCCATTTTTTTTTTAGTTTAAACCCTCCCCAACAGCACTAGCAAACACTCCCCCTAGGACATTGGTTCCAGTCCTGCCCAGATGCAGACCGTCCAATTTGTACTGGTCCCACCTCCCCCAGAACCGGTTCCAATGGCCCAGGAATTTGAATCCCTCCCTCTTGCACCATCTCTCAAGCCACGTATTCATCTTAGCTATCCTGTCATTCCTACTCTGACTAGCCCGTGGCACTGGTAGCAATCCTGAGATTACTACCTTTGAGGTCCTACTCTTTAGTTTAACTCCTAACTCCCTAAATTCAGCTTGTATCAATGAGCGTTAGTTGTATTCAGGTGGTGTGTATCAATTGGGGACTCTCTTGTATCCTTTTTATATGAGAGCTTATCTCGTGAGTGATGTGTGTGTGTAAGGGGGATCTCTGGGAATAAAGGCTTGGAAGCAACTAAAGACCAGGCTCTAGTATACTACCCTTCACCACATGGCTGTCCAATTTTAACAATTGGGGCCGAGGCAGCTGAAGGCACGGCCGCCAATGGTGGGGCGATGAAAATAAGTGATGCTCAAGAGGCAGAGATCTCGGAGGGTTGTAGGACTGGAGGGGGTTACGAGATAGGGAGGGGCGAGGCCGTGAAGGGATTCGAAAACAAAGGATGAGAATTTTAAAATCGAAGCATTGCCGGACCTTCCAGGTGGTGCAGTTGGATGGTGGTCAGGAGCAGGAACCATGGCTAATTCCACCCCCGCCTCTGCCCATCCGCGCCCCACCCCCACTCAGCCAGGGAAAGCTGGGGCCAAAGGTATCACGGGAACTGCTGTCCGAACCAAGATCACCTAACTCAGCACAGATCAAGGAACCTTCCTGTGGCTCAGTCCCATACCAAGCAGTGCCTTATTGACTGCCGCACTGGTGTGGTAGAGTGAGGGGGGGTGGGGGTTGGAGGTTTTTCTTCATTTCACAAATAGGATCAGATTTTGCTCCCTCCCACAGCTGAACGGTTTAATCCCAGCCATGAAGAAAGGCCCATACCGAACGATTTCTGAGAGGAGACCGACGTTGAAAGGTCCTCCCTTGTAGTGCTGATATTTGACATGGGGATGGGGGTGGAGGGTAGAACAGTTTAACTCCCTGCTTGGGATTTAAGTTACAACCTTGGTCGGTGCAATGAGAGGGACACTGTCTTGAGTGAGCCTGGCTTAATGGGAACAGTGTTTTCTTCTGATTTAAGTCAGCGAGAAGGTTGGGAGCTGCTAAATGAAAGGAGCTTTGTCCAGGCGGGACTTCACCGACAATTTTCACAGGGTTCAAATTTCTCCCACCATGTTAACTGTGCCTCTGTACACAGACCCAACTCTTGTCTGGGGTAGATTTTGACTTTGTGCGATAGTGTAAACTGGGTAATAGCAAGTCGGCGGCCCGTCTTACATCTCTCCCGATTTTCATTTCCACCGAAGTCAAATTCAAACCCTGTGCGTGGGTGAGGGCAGGCCTACGTTCCCAGGCCTCTTACCGAAGCCATGTTACCGCCAGTCTCAGCGCACCTCACCCACAGGTTAAGGAGAGAGAGAGCGGGGGGGAGGAAAAAATTGACCCAAATTCAATCCATCAACCCTGGGAAATGCATGTGTGAGGACGGGATTGGGCTTGGCTGTGATGCCCCCTTTAGTCAAATATCCTGCCAACACTTACTGGGCTTCATTTTATCTTTTGGAGATAATGTAAATTGGGCGATATCGAATCGGACGCCCGTTATACGGCTCTCCCGATTTTCGTTTCCACTGTATAACGGGCGGCCAATCTGATATCACTCAATTTACATTATCGCAAAAAGTTAAAATGACTCCCCCAGTGTCTGGACTCACAGGTGAGGACCAGTCACTTGAGCAAGGCAGCAGAGCAGTGTCACTGGTGTGACTGCACCCAAACAGGAGACATCGGGGCAGATTCTGACTTTGTGCGATAGTGTAAAACGAGGTAATAGCGAATTGGCAGCCTCGTTTTACATCTCTCCTGATTTTTATCTCCATTGACTTCTGGGACGAGTAGTGGAGAGTCCAAAAGATCACCGTCAGGGGGGAGGGAACCAGAAGAGAAAAGGGTCAACATGGGAAACCCAGTTGTGATCCAGACTGTAGGAATATACAGCCCACTACACATTACTCTATATATCAACCATCTGAACCCCTCGATTAGATTCCAGTCTGTAATCACTCCCACGTATCCATTATTCTATATATAAACCATCTGAACCCCTCGATTAGATTCCAGCCTGTAATCACTCCCAGGTATCCATTATTCTATATATAAACCATCTGAACCCCTCGATTAGATCCCAGTCTGTAATCACTCCCAGTATCCATTATTCTATATATAAACCATCTGAACCCCTCGATTAGATTCCTGTCTGTAATCACTCCCACGTATCCATTATTCTATATATAAACTATCTGAACCCCTCGATTAGATTCCAGTCTGTAATCACTCCCAGGTATCCATTATTCTATATATAAAGCATCTGAACCCCTCGATTAGATTCCAGTCTGTAATCACTCCCAGGTATCCATTATTCTAGATATAAACCATCTGAACCCCTCGATTAGATTCCAGCCTGTAATCACTCCCGGGTATCCATTATTCTATATATAAACCATCTGAACCCCTCGATTAGATTCCTGTCTGTAATCACTCCCACGTATCCATTATTCTATATATAAACCATCTGAACCCCTCGATTAGATTCCAGCCTGTAATCACTCCCAGGTATCCATTATTCTATATATAAACCACCTGAACGTCTCGATTAGATTCCAGCCCTATAATTATCTACACGTATATATCATATTCTATCAGAGTTTTATCTGTCAGTTGTTAATCACACATGAGCTTTTGCGTGTACTCTATTTGTGTTTGTGGGTGGGCACTTGTATGTTTGCTGTGTTTCAGCCCTGCCCGAGAAATAAATACCACCTCCAAAAGGAGTTTCTTTATCTCCTGGATGCACACAAGCCACAGAAGTGAAATTGGTTGAACGTGGCAGACTTATTGTCCTAGAGGAAGATCTGTCCTACCTGGAAGCGAGTCCTCTCCGCTGCATAAATCTGGTAGTGCAACATTGCTTGCAGTACTTTCTTGTGCCCCCCGGGTACCAGGCAAACTGCGCCCAAAATCTCCAGCACTGCGATCTTTGTCTTGATGTTCTCCGTCCTGAGACTGTGGGAAATGATGTTGATGCTCTCTGGATGAGCCAGCACATGGGCCCGGCCCTGGGAATTATTCATCAGAGCCTTGATGCACCCTATAACGGATGTGTGAATGCGGCTCTCTGACGTGTCATAGTCCATGCTTCGGAGAAAGTTCAACAGGCACGTAAGCCCGTCCAGTTCGATGAATCGCATCACAAACCTGCGGGTGCAAGCATCGCAAAGTTAGCGGTTTGTGGACGCCTGTCCTGTTTTCCTTCCCCTTCCCCAGCCTCTGCCCTTTCTTTCTCTCCCTTCCTCTGGCGAAGGTGCCAATTCGCACCGGGGTGCAGCCTCTCCAGCACAAGATGCTATTCTTCGGGCACAAGCCGCGCCAATGAGAATTAGCAGACGACTGAACCTGGGAGATAACATAGTCCTCCTCAATCCTGTCCTTCCCTCACTCCCAGATACACACGCTGTTCAGCAATAAGGAGTGGGACGTTAATTCTTTCCCCTCCCGAGCTCAGGGTCACCAAGGCCAATTGTAGTTCTCCGAACCCATCCCCCCACCCCAACTCATACTAACTAACTCAACAGAGAGCATGGGATGAACCTGGGCTATTCCTACTCTGTGTGGGGCAGCATCACACTACACAGTGCCCCTCCATCTTTCTAAGGTCATAAGCTAGGTTTGGACGAAGAAGACCCTTCAGCCCGTTTACTCTCGCTAAAGCATCTAGTTGTCTCTTAAATCAGTCAAGTGTCCTGGCCTCACCCAACCTTCCTGTTAATCCGTTCCAGTGGCTGATTACCCTCTGTGTAAAGAAACACTTCCTTGTATCTGAGGCAAAGGGTGCCCTGACCTTTGCCCTTTTGCCCCCACTGCTCTGGCGTACCTGAAAGTATTGTTTCTGGGGATTTATTTTCTGCGACCCATGACGTATCAAGTCCCCTCCGAGATGTCTCTTTTCGAGGCTGAAGATCCCTGGCTTAACTCCGGTTCAGCCAAATAAAAGCCAGCACTAGGGCTCTAACACTCAAGCCCATGGAACGGATGCGATCCCTGCCCTCGCTCACAATTCCACAGGTGCTGTGTCAGCACTGAACAGATGCCATGGCACGTTCCCCAGACGGGAAGGGAGGAAGGAGATTTTTTTAAAAAAATCTGGGATAAAGTCGCCCTTCCTCCACCCAGTTTGTCCCCCACGGACCTCCTACCGACCAAGTACAAGCGGAGCTGTCAGAGGCCTGAAGGTAGGGAGACTGCTGGCAGGGACAGGGCTGGAGTATGGTACCAAAGGCATGAGAAGGTTAACCAAAGAAAATAATGAAACAACCAAAAAAAAGGTCTAAATTGTTATTCCAATTAATAATCTGGTTGATACTATTCAGTACAAGAGTTGACAGAGCACCAGTGTTTACAGAGTGAAACCCGAACAGATATTCTGAATATCAGGGAAACTCGGCTCTCTTTAATTAATGGTTCCACCTCGGCTTTTTCCACTTAACAGCACATGGGCTAGTATTTTCACTTGGCTGGCAGAGTGGGGTCTTTGCACTCCAGCTCTGCTTGAAGTAGAGAATCGCCAGGAAATTCCATCCGGCATTCCCCCAATCGGCCACCGTAACTTCGGTGGAAACTCCGTTAACACGGTGTATCCGGGGTTACCGACGAGGTTACAACAGCCAATTGGGAGACCCCGTCCCCCTTCTCCGAGGAAAGTCCCAGCAATAGGGTATAAGCAGGCTGCAATGACGACAGAATAAAGGGCATCGGGCAACAAGACGATACTGGAGATGACCCTGGTTGACGCGAATTGAAACAACGGCCACAACAGACATGGGACTTCAGCGAATGACCACGGAGAGATTGCCTGCAGGTGCAATGGATATCCGCATCAGTGGGAGAAAAGAGCGCCCACAATAGATCGATTCCATCAGGGAAACATAAGAACATAAGAAATAGGAGCAGGAGTAGGCCATACGGCCCCTCGAGCCTGCTCCGCCATTCAATCAGATCATGGCTGATCTTCGACCTCAACTCCACTTTCCCGCCCGATCCCCATATCCTTTGATTCCCTTAGTGTCCAAAAATCTATCGATCTCAGTCATGAATATAATCAATGACTGAGCATCCACAGCCCTCTGGGGTAGAGAATTCTACAGATTCATAACCCTCTATGTGAAGAAATTTCTTCTTATCTCAATCCCAAATGGCTGACCCCTTATCCTGCATCTATGCCCCCTAGATCTAGACTCTCCAGCCAGGGGAAACAGCCTCTCAGCATCTACCCTGTCAAGCCCCCTCAGAATCTTATATGTTTCAATGAGAGATCACCTCTCATTTTTCTAAACTCCAGAGGATATAGGCCCATTCTACTCAATCTCTCATCATAGGGCAACCCTCTCATCCTAGGGAACAATGGGTGAGAGATGGCTGAAGGCTGAACCTGCAGACTGTACAGGAGAGAGATGAGTCGTGTTGAGTTCTCAGAGGGCATCGAAGTGCTGAAGCCAACAATGGACACCAGATGATGATGCGGGGTCACGATGCCACAACGCAGGGTCGATCCAGCAACTCCCAAGCATTGATACCTCAATGTGTGAGAGGCTGCAGATGAGAGGGACAGACTGAGTGCAGGCTGGTCGTTTTCACACATGTAAGGGTCAAGGGTCAAGGGTAGGACTGCGGTCCGGTCGGTCTCACGCATTTCTGAGCAGGTGGATCAAAAGCAGTGTTAGCAGAGGAAGTAGGTAGACCTGACCTGACCAATCTCCTTCATAAATGGTACAGAGAGCAGAGAGGGATGGCGGGTGGGGGGAGGGGGGGGGCCGGGGGAGGTGGATGGTAACACAAGCATGAAGACAAGTGAAGGGTACTCAAAAACTCAGAGCTCAGACAACAACTTGCATTTATACAGTGTCTTTAACGTAGCAAAACATCCCAAGGCGCTTCACAGGAGCGTAATCAGACAAAATTTGACACCGAGCCAAAAAAGGAGACGTTAGGACAGGTGACCAAAAGCTTGGCCAAAGAGATGGATTTCAAGGAGTGTCATAAGGGAGGAGAGAGAGGTGGAAAGGTTTAAGGAAGGAATTCCAGAGCTTAGAGCCTAGACGGCTGAAGGCACGGCCGCCAATGGTGGGGCGAAGGAAGTGGGGGATGCACAAAATTTAACATTTAACTCTGGTTAAATGTGAATGTGTACTTAGTTGCTAGAGACGATTTATTTCTCTCACTCTTAACATTCGTTCTTAGATATCGGCAGCACAAACCAATTAAGCTACACTGAGTCATAAGCCTCCGTGTTGACAAGTCGTCATTGTTTGGTACGCAGCCCCCAAGGGTGTCAATTGATTCGAAAGCCCCATCACTGGAGCTGAGAGAGACCCTCTTCAACCGAGGCCTCAGGGTCCCTGCGAGGCCTTGACCTTTTCAACTGTAATTCCACACTTGCAAATCTGGTTTGTCTTGGACATGGTTTAAAGAGGCCAGTAAATACCCCGCATTCCTCAGGATGTTTGGGAAGAACGGGAAGTGAAGCTGGTGGATGGCGGGAAATCCGCACTTGGGATGATTGCTCACCATTCCCAGCAGAGTTTTCTGCTCTGGCGTGCTCTCTTTATGGCCCGCAGTCTGCTCATATTAAATCAATGGGTTGTTTGACACAAATATGCATTCACTTAAAAAGGCATATCGACCAGACTCAGTGCTAAACGTACCCTGGCAGCCCATGCATCAAGAATAAGAGAGAGAGAGTCACATCATCAGGATCAGATAGATTATTCCTACATTTCATTTTGTTTAAGTGGTGCAGACAGAGAAGGTGGCATGACCTCTGTTCTCCTTAGAGCAGTGTAGGTTAAGAGGAGATTTGATAGAGGTGTTCAAAATCATGAACAGTTTTGATAGAGTAAATAAGGAGAAATCGTTTCCAGCGGCAGTAGGGTCAGTAACCAGAGGACACAGATTTAAGGTGATCGGCAAAAGAGCCAGAGACGACAAGAGGAAACATTTTTTTATGCAGCGGGTTGTTATGATCTGGAATGCACTGCCTGAAAGAGCGGTGGAAGCAGATTCAATAATAACTTTCAAAAGGGAATCGGATAAATACTTGAAGGGAAAAAAATCTGCAGGGGTCTGGGGAAAGAGCAGGGGAATGGAACTAACTGGATAGCTGTTTCAAAGAGCCGGCACAGGCACAGTGGGCCGAATGGCCTCCTTCTGTGCTGTATCATACTATAATAATACATTGGTGCAACCCCCGGGTTGGCACATACCATCCTCCATGCCCACAGTGGGCTTCTCTATGCTGTGGGGGCATTGGTGTTTCCTTACAGGGAAGGGAGATGGTACAGTCCACCTCCACCTGCCAGCAGCTGATGTCGGCAGACCTACCCATCTTTCTGCTCCTGGATAGCACAAGGCACAGCAAGAATATCTTAAAGGCAGTGTTACCCCTCAAAAAATATACAGTTTCGTTTAATGGGAATGTCCTGATTGTAAATGACTCAGACTTGTCAACAAGCCCAACAAGGCAAGGAAGCCGAAGAAAAATCAGAGTAGGCCGGCAGCCTGCAGAACCCAACAGATTTTAGGGCAGGTCATCTGTGCATGTTAACTCTGCTCTCTTTGCACTGTCGGGCTTGGTAACACCTCATGGACAATTCCCCCAGTGATATCATCAGAATGTCCAACAAAACATGAACGGAAAGAAGGGGAAATAAACTATGGGCAACAATAAGAATTAAAATATAATTCTAAGGAGGCACCCCCGCCCGATGTCACTCCCCCGCCCGATTTCCCTCTCCCGCCCGATGTCCCTCCCCCGACTGATGTCCCTCCCCCGCCCGATGTCCCTCCCCTGCCTGATCTTCCTCCCCTACCTGATTTCCCTCCCTGGCCTGATTTCCCTCCCTGGCCTGATTTCCCTCCCTGGCCTGATTTTCCTCTCCTGCCTGATTTCCCTCCCCTGCCTGATTTCCCTCCCCCTGCCTGATCTTCCTCTCCTGCCTGATTTCCCTCCCCTGCCTGATTTCCCTCCCCCTGCCTGATTTTCCTCTCCTGCCTGATTTTCCTCTCCTGCCTGATTTTCTTCTCCTGCCTGATCTTCCTCCCCTGCCTGATCTTCCTCCCCTGCCTGATTTCCCTCCCCCTGCCTGATTTCCCTCCCCCTGCCTGATTTCCCTCCCCCTGCCTGATTGTCCTCTCCTGCCTGATTTTCCTCCCTTGCTTGCCCAAGTTACTCGGGTGGTTTAATATTGGCGGAATATTGGACCCCTTATGTATTGTGACTGAAACTCGACAAACAAAATACTTCATTTGTGTCATAGGGTTGTTCAGTTGGACATGAAAAATCTCAAGGCACTGCTGGAAGGAGAGCAGGGAGTTCTCCTGGTGTCCTGACCAACATTCCTCTATCAAGCAACACCATCAAAAGTACCACCATTCTGACGATAGGTCATCGACCTGCAACGTTAACTCTGTTTCCTTCTCCACAGATGCCATCTGACTTGCTGAGTATTTCCAGCATTTTCTGTTTTTATACCACCAAAAATAAACCTGCAAGTCATGGATTAATTTGTGGTTTGTGGGATCTTTCTGTGCGCGAAATGGTTGCCTCATTCGCCCACAGAACTGCACCTGAAAGTAGCTCAGTGTATGTGAAGTGATTTGGGAGTTTTCCGAGAGGCATAATAAATGCATGTGAGCTTTATCATACAAGCAGGCCTTAAAACAGAGGCCCCTGGGTGTGTGGTTTTATACTTGATTTAATCCTTTATTTTTTAAGCACTTATCACAGCTTGTATCTAAATCACTTCCTCTGCAAACAGCCCTGCGTTAAGAGGTCAGCATCCCTGGACTGGAGAAGAGAGAGTTGAAAAGGTCTCAAGGAAAAATAAACTCAGAAGCAAAGGCACAGATTTCTATCTGTAAATTATTGGGGATTTTGAGAATAAATCTTTCGGAAAAGAGGACTTTCTGGAACGAGAGAACGTGACTTGGGGGGAGGGTGGGGGAGATTAAGAAAAAGAACAAATGTAGGGATGGGACAAAGTAGGTAGAAACAGACCAACAGGAGCGACGAAAACTGGTTCGAGGGCGGAAAATACAATTAAATAAAAGGACACGGGTAACAAAATGTCACCAGTGAATATCAATTATCAGGATAGACCGTGACTTTGTGCGATAGTGTGAAACGGGTGATGGAGAATCAGCAGCCCATTTTACATCTCTCCCCATTTTCATTTCCGTTGACTGCAATAGAAATAAAAATGGGTCGAGATGTAAAACGGGGCTGGCGATTCACACTATCGCACAAAATCACGATCTACCCCACTGTCTTAAAGGGGTGGAGCGTGTGCTTTGGTGCTGCAGGTTTCTTCAAACATTGCTATGTTTCAGAGATGTGCCGATTAACAGGCATCGAATTCCACAGTGCAGCGTAGCTGAACTAATTTTATTCTGATTAATGTGGCTCTGACTCCACATGAATTCTTTTCTTTAATCAGAAGGCACGGGGCCGTGTCCAGATACCATTGTGTTTGCTGAATTCAGCAGAACGGGCAGTGAGGTCAGTAAGGGGGCAACAAGGCCGGGATCGCTGGTCTGATGGATCCCCGGCTTAGCCGAGGCAAGGCGCCGCACTCGAGAACAGGTTTCCTGGCAAATTCCCCCCACGACCACCTCCGCCACCCCCCCCCGCCCCCGCCTCATCTGCCACCTCATCCGCCCCACTCAATCTTTTTCCTGAAGGTGCTGACATTTAGTGGCCTATGGTTCCATGGGCACCATGGCCTTTGGTGCCTCGGCCAAGTGGCTACCAGCAAGCCTGGACAGTAAGTTTCGGTTGGTTATTCAACTCTGATGGCTATCGCAGCTGAGCCCAATCTGGCTATCTACGCAGAGACATTTCCAGCGTTTTGCTTTTTGAAAGATGCAGGAGCGTTTTGTACAGAATGTACTACAGGTCGTGCCCCTTGACCTGTAGAACGGCCACTGGACACGTTCCACCAATGGCCACGTTGTTAAAGGCACCACCCAGCGTGGTCCTGACCTGTAAAGGCAAGGGAGTTCCCAGGTTCAATCCTTGTTCCGGGCCACATGAACTGATCTCAGCAGGGAAGTAATGTATCCGGTCCATCACCAAGACCGCCTACTTCCACCTCCGTAACATCGCCCGCCTCCGTCCCTGCCTCAGCTCATCTTCTGCTGAAACCCTCATCCATGCCTTTGTTACCTCAAGACTCAACTATTCCAATGCTCTCCTGGCTGGTCTCCCATCTTCCACCCTCCATAAACTTGAGCTCATCCAAAACTCTGCTGCCCGTATCCTAACTCGCACCAAGTCCCGAGCACCCATTACCCCCGTGCTCGCTGACCTACATTGGCTCCCAGTCCGGCAACGCATCAATTTTAAAATGCTCATCATTGTTTTCAAATCCCTCCATGGCCTCGCCCCTACCTATCTCTGTAACCTCCTCCAGCCCTACAAGCCCTGGAGAGGGTGCAGAGGAGATTCACCAGGATGCTACCAGGGCTGGAGCGCTTCAGCTATGATGAGAGACTGGGAAGATTGGGTTTATTTTCCTTGGAGCAGAGGAGGCTGAGGGGGGACATGATTGAGGTGTACAAAATTATGAGGGGCACATCCGTGCTGTATAACTCTAACCCTCCGAGATCTCTGCGCTCCTCCAATTCTTGCCTCTTGCGCATCTCCAATTTTCATCGTTGGCAGCCGTGCTTTAAGCTCTGGAATTCCCTCCCTAAATCTCTCCCCCTCTCTACTTCTTTAAGAGGCTCCTTAAAACCTACCTCTTTGACCAAGCTTTGGTCACCTGTCCTAATATCTCCTTATGTGGCTCGGTGTCAAATTTTGTTTGATAATCGCTCCCGTGAAACGTTTTACTACGTTAAAGGCACTATATAAATCCAAGTTTTTGTTGTTGTTGTCCCTGGGCTGGGGAGGGGGATATCTCAATTGTGATGCCTTCTGTGGTTGAATAACCTGCTGACATTCAACGCTGTGGCTCGCGCATGAAGAGCGGCTGAGCTACTGGTGTACTTTCTACCGTAGCAAGAGTCTTCAGGATGAGGAAGGTTGATGAAGGAGTGGGGCTGTCACTGGAGGGCAAGGGGCTGCCTACAACCTACATCGCCTGAGGGAAGCAGTGTGCTGAACTGACAGGTCTCTGTGAGGCCCACAAAAACGTTGGCACCAAAATGATGACATCGCCGAACAGGCAGAGAGGAATAAAAACTGCAAGTAAAGTAATGTTTCCACTTGCAGGGAGTACAAAACTGGGGGCAATTAATATAAGGTAGTCACTAATAAATCCAGTAGGGAATTCAGGAGAAACTTCTTTACCCAGAGAGTGGTTAGAATGTGGAACTCGCTACCACAAGGAGTAGTTGAGGCGAATAGCATAGATGCATTTAACGGGAAGCTGGATAAACACATGAGGGAGAAAGGAATAGGAGGATATGCTGATAGGGTGAGATGACGACGGGTGCCAAGGCTTCTTCGACAGCACCTCCCAAATCCGCGACCTCTACCACCTAGAAGGACAAGAGCAGCAGGCGCATGGGAACAACACCACCTGCACGTTCCCCTCCAAGTCACACACCATCCCGACTTGGAAATATATCGCCGTTCCTTCACCGTCGCTGGGTCAAAATCCTGGAACTCCCTTCCTAACAGCACTGTGGGAGAATCGTCACCACACGGACTGCAGCGGTTCAAGAAGGCGGCTCACCACCACCTTCTCGAGGGCAATTAGGGATGGGCAATAAATGCTGGCCTTGCCAGCGACACCCACATCCCATGAACGAATAAAAAAAAAAGGAGGCTCGTGTAGAGCATAAACGCCAGCATAGACCAGTTGGGTCGAGTGGCCCGTTTCCATGCTGTACATCCTATGTAATTCTGAAGAGAACTTGAAGTGCAGCCTGCACAAACAGTGAGCCCTGAAGCCCTTACTTCTCCTTATGAGACAAAACAACTGCACATATCCATCTGTGAAGTGGCTTTCTGCTCACTGCAGTATTTGGCCTGTTATGGCAATTTTCAGTATTACAAACAATGAAGCTTCCCACCGCCCTCCCCCCACCCCCATCCACGCTGATATAATGGTGATTAATGGCTTGCAGTTTCAGTAGTGCAAGAATCGGCCTGTTTTACACATGCAAAGCTTGCCCCTGTGGAAGGACTTCCATCTCTTTAAAAATTCGTTCTCAGGATGTGGGCGTCGCTGGCAAGGCCGCCATTTATTGCCCATCCCTAATTGCCCTCGAGAAGGTGGTGGTGAGCCGCCTTCTTGAACCGCTGCAGTCCGTGTGGTGACGGTTCTCCCAACAGTGCTGTTAGGAAGGGAGTTCCAGGATTTTGACCCAGCGACGATGAAGGAACGGCGATATATTTCCAAGTCGGGATGGTGTGTGACTTGGAGGAGAACCTGGGGCTGATGGTGTTCCCGTGCACCTGCTGCCCTTGTCCTTCGAGGTGGTGGAGGTCTGGGATGTCTCTCACTGTAATATGATGAATCACAGTGCAGGAGGGTGGAATACCAACACAGTCACGGGTAATACTCGGATCAAAAAACTGACCACCGCATTATGGGAGTCACTTCAAACCTGAAAGCACAGGGCAGCGAAACAACGCACGGGATGGGGGGGGGGGCAGGGGGGGGGGGCAGGGGGGGGGCAGGGGGGGGGGGGGGCAGGGGCGGGGATTATGGTCCCCTCCCCCACCCCCTTCCCAGCAGTCAACCAAATGTGTCGACAGTGTTGGCGGGACGGGAACAACGAGCGGAGTCCAGGCCTTCGTCCACAAAGACAGAAGTGAGTTAGGAAGAAGAGTCAAACAATTATGGGGATTAAATTGGTTACATTTATTGAAATAACACATGGATTAGTGATCCCAGCCGACCTTCGAATGCACCACTAAGTCGCGTTGCCACCGTGCTCCTGACCACAACACGGGCATCCTCCATCCTCCACCTGAATACCATCTTTGTGCTGCTTAAGTGCCTCCCTCTGGGCCTCCGGAAGCTGTGGGTTTGAGTCCCACACCAGGACTGCAGAACATGATCTAGGCTCACATTTCAGTGTGGTACCGAGGGAGTGCTGCATTCTCAGAAATGCTTTCCTTCAGATCGAGCATTAAACCAAGGTCCCACCTATTTGTACAGGCCGATGTTAATGATCCCATGGCACTGTCTGAAGAACAGCAGGGAGTCCCGGGCAACCTTCCTCCCTCAAACAACCATCAGCAGCAACAGGTGAACAGGTCGTTCATCTCTTTGCACAGTGGCAGCCATGTTTATCTTAATAACAACGGTCAGTGCAGTTCGAAACGTATCTCCTCATGTCATGCACTTTCAGATGTTTTGACAATCATAGAATCTTATAGCACAAAAGAAGGCCATTCGACCCATCGTGCCTGTGCCGGCTCTTTGAAAGAGCTATCTATATAGTCCCTCTCCTCTGCTCTTTCCACATGGCCCGGTGATGAGAGGAGGCCCGGTGATGAGAGGAGGCCTGGTGATGAGAGGAGGCCTGGTGATGAGAGGAGGCCTGGTAAAGAGAGGAGGCCTGGTGATGAGAGGAGGCCTGGTGAAGAGAGGAGGCCTGGTGATGAGAGGAGGCCTGGTAAAGAGAGGAGGCCTGGTGATGAGAGGAGGCCTGGTGATGAGAGGAGGCCTGGTGATGAGAGGAGGCCCGGTAAAGAGAGGAGGCCTGGTGATGAGAGGAGGCCCGGTGATGAGAGGAGGCCCGGTGATGAGAGGAGGCCTGGTAAAGAGAGGAGGCCTGGTGATGAGAGGAGGCCTGGTGATGAGAGGAGGCCCGGTGATGAGAGGAGGCCCGGTGATGAGAGGAGGCCTGGTGATGAGAGGAGGCCTGGTGATGAGAGGAGGCCCGGTGATGAGAGGAGGCCCGGTGATGAGAGGAGGCCTGGTGATGAGAGGAGGCCTGGTGATGAGAGGAGGCCTGGTGATGAGAGGAGGCCCGGTGATGAGAGGAGGCCTGGTGATGAGAGGAGGCCTGGTGAAGAGAGGAGGCCTGGTGAAGAGAGGAGGCCTGGTGAAGAGAGGAGACCTGGTGATGTGAGGAGGCCCGGTGATGAGAGGAGGCCTGGTGATGAGAGGAGGCCTGGTGATGAGAGGAGGCCTGGTGAAGAGAGGAGGCCTGGTGATGAGAGGAGGCCTGGTGATGAGAGGAGGCCTGGTGATGAGAGGAGGCCTGGTGATGAGAGGAGGCCCGGTGATGAGAGGAGGCCTGGTGAAGAGAGGAGGCCTGGTGATGAGAGGAAGCCTGGTGATGAGAGGAGGCCTGGTGATGAGAGGAGGCCTGGTGAAGAGAGGAGGCCTGGTGATGAGAGGAGGCCTGGTGAAGAGAGGAGGCCTGGTGATGAGAGGAGGCCCGGTGAAGAGAGGAGGCCTGGTGATGAGAGGAGGCCTGGTGAAGAGAGGAGGCCTGGTGATGAGAGGAGGCCTGGTGATGAGAGGAGGCCTGGTGATGAGAGGAGGCCTGGTGATGAGAGGAAGCCTGGTGAAGAGAGGAGGCCTGGTGATGAGAGAAGGCCTGGTGATGAGAGGAGGCCTGGTGAAGAGAGGAGGCCTAGTGATGAGAGGAGGCCTGGTGATGAGAGGAGGCCTGGTGATGAGAGGAGGCCTGGTGAAGAGAGGAGGCCTGGTGAAGAGAGGAGGCCTGGTGATGAGAGGAGGCCTAGTGATGAGAGGAAGCCTGGTGAAGAGAGGAGGCCTGGTGATGAGAGAAGGCCTGGTGATGAGAGGAGGCCTGGTGATGAGAGGAGGCCTGGTGATGAGAGGAGGCCTGGTGATGAGAGGAAGCCTGGTGAAGAGAGGAGGCCCGGTGATGAGAGGAGGCCCGGTGATGAGAGGAGGCCCGGTGAAGAGAGGAGGCCCGGTGATGAGAGGAGGCCTGGTGATGAGAGGAGGCCTGGTGATGAGAGGAGGCCTGGTGATGAGAGGAGGCCTGGTGATGAGAGGAGGCCTGGTGATGAGAGGAGGCCTGGTGAAGAGAGGAGGCCCGGTGAAGAGAGGAGGCCCGGTGATGAGAGGAGGCCTGGTGATGAGAGGAGGCCTGGTGATGAGAGGAGGCCTGGTGATGAGAGGAGGCCTAGTGATGAGAGGAAGCCTGGTGAAGAGAGGAGGCCTGGTGATGAGAGAAGGCCTGGTGATGAGAGGAGGCCCGGTGATGAGAGGAGGCCTGGTGATGAGAGGAGGCCTGGTGATGAGAGGAGGCCTGGTGATGAGAGGAGGCCTGGTGATGAGAGGAGGCCCGGTGATGAGAGGAGGCCTAGTGATGAGAGGAGGCCTGGTGATGAGAGGAGGCCTAGTGATGAGAGGAGGCCTGGTGATGAGAGGAGGCCTGGTGATGAGAGGAGGCCCGGTGATGAGAGGAGGCCTAGTGATGAGAGGAGGCCTAGTGATGAGAGGAGGCCTGGTGATGAGAGGAGGCCCGGTGATGAGAGGAGGCCTGGTGATGAGAGGAGGCCTGGTGATGAGAGGAGGCCTAGTGATGAGAGGAGGCCCGGTGATGAGAGGAGGCCTGCTGATGAGAGGAGGCCTAGTGATGAGAGGAGGCCTGGTGATGAGAGGAGGCCTGGTGATGAGAGGAGGCCTGGTGATGAGAGGAGGCCTAGTGATGAGAGGAGGCCTGGTGATGAGAGGAGGCCTAGTGATGAGAGGAGGCCTAGTGATGAGAGGAGGCCTGGTGATGAGAGGAGGCCTGGTGATGAGAGGAGGCCTGGTGATGAGAGGAGGCCCGGTGATGAGAGGAGGCCCGGTGATGAGAGGAGGCCCGGTGATGAGAGGAGGCCTGGTGATGAGAGGAGGCCTGGTGATGAGAGGAGGCCTGGTGAAGAGAGGAGGCCCGGTGATGAAAGGAGGCCTGGTGATGAAAGGAGGCCTGGTGATGAGAGGAGGCCTGGTGATGAGAGGAGGCCTGGTGATGAGAGGAGGCCTGGTGATGAGAGGAGGCCCGGTGAAGAGAGGAGGCCCGGTGATGAAAGGAGGCCTGGTGATGAAAGGAGGCCTGGTGATGAGAGGAGGCCTAGTGATGAGAGGAGGCCTAGTGATGAAAGGAGGCCTGGTGATGAAAGGAGGCCTAGTGATGAGAGGAGGCCTGGTGATGATAAGGAGAGGCTTGATGATGAGAGGAGGCCCTCATGATGCATAGAAGCCTGGTGATGTGAGGAAGACTAGTAACAAGTGGAGACCTGGTGCTTTTCCACAGGAAGAAAGGAAGAATCAGAGGATGACTCACTCCAGTGCCCAGGTTAATCTCACATGCCTATTAGTGGCACTGATACAACAATATTTGTCGCAGCCTGGGAGCAAATCACACACTCTTAGCCTTTAGTGATGTGTGTCATGGGAAGGCAGCAGAGGGGAAAGGAGGAGACAAAATCAATACTTAAAAAATCCTTTCAGAATTCTGCCAAGTTGAAGAATAGATTTAGCAGTGTAATAAATGACACTGGACTGTGTGAAAAATTAATTTGGCTTGTGATCTTAAGTAATTTTCTCTCAAATTGTTACGTGGCCAAAGACGAAGCTAAATTGGGCCAAAATTTGGAGATTGGGAATCGTCAGGAATTTGGAGCGAGGTCAGAATGTTTGGATTTGGAAGGCCTGCCCCTTTAAAAAAGAATGCTGCGCATTGTGGAACGGAGAATATCACCCAATTAAAGTGCCACGGCTGGGGCAGCGCTCCATCAGACTTTACCACAGGTGGCCAGTCAACTCTCCGCCCCCTCCCAGCCCCGAATGCCAGCAGTCGATAACGCAGCACTAATCGGCTGCCACTAGGTCGTGTAACCTAGCACCAGTTTTGAGGGAGGGGGATTATCATCTGAACCATGCCAACAAGCCTGGCAGGCGGCTTTTGTAAAAGGAAAGCATGCCAAGAAAAGCGGTGAGCTGTTTAGTAGCTGCAGCACGTGCAGATGGCACACGAACTTGGCAGCTCCGGTGAAGCACACTTACAGCAGGGTCATCTTACTGCCATCGGCTAACGATTTATCCGATACCAGGGAAGAGGGACTTCAGTTATGTGGAGAGACTGGAGAAGCTGGGGTTGTTCTCCTCAGAACAGAGAAGGTTAAGGGACAATTTGATAGAGGCGTTCAAAATCATGAAGGGTTTGGATAGAGTAAATTAGGAGAAACTGAGTCCAGTGGTACAAGGGTCGGTAACCTGGGGACACAGATTTAAGGTAATTGGCAAAAGAACCAGAGGGGAGATGAGGAGAATTTTATTTTGTGCAGCGAGTTGTTACGATCTGGAATGCACCGCCTGAAAGGGCGGTGGAAATAGATACAACAGTAACTTTCAAAAGAGAATTGGATAAATACTTGAAAAGGAAAAATTTGCAGGGCTATGGGGAAAGGGCAGGAGGTAGGGGGGAATGGGACTGATTGGATAGCTCTTTCAAAGAGTCGGCACAGGCACGATGGGCCAAATGGCCCCCTTCTGTGCTGTAAGATTCTATGATATCCGAGATTGAAACAGCTGATACTGGACACCAGCAAATTGATGTCTTTCTTTTCCCAGTTCTGCCCCCTGAGCTGACTCACACTGAAGTACAGTTCTGTAGGCACCCGCCACCATCAAGTCTCAACCTAGTTATGATGTGGAGATGCCGGTGATGGACTGGGGTTGACAATTGTAAACAATTTTACAACACCAAGTTATAGTCCAGCAATTTTATTTTAAATTCACAAGCTTTCGGAGATTTTCTCCTTCCTCAGGCAAATGTTTCAAGATCTCCTTGAAGCCTACGCATTTATACATATTGAACAATAATACATGGTGTTTACAGACTGCCCCTGCAACTGCCCGTTGCCAAGGCAATCACCGTGTTCAGACAGAGAGGTGTTACCTGCAGAACCTCCGAATACACATTCAACAAAAAAACAAACAGGGAAAAAAAACAGAGAAAAAAAAACACAGAGAGAGGCAGAAACATCCGGAAGGCAGAGAGAGCCAGCAAATGACCCATTATATTAAAAACAGATAACATTTGTTCGCTGGTGGGGTAACGTGTAGCGTGACATGAACCCAAGATCCCGGTTGAGGCCGTCCTCATGGGTGCGGAACTTGGCTATCAATTTCTGCTCGACAATTTTGCGTTGTCGTGTGTCTCGAAGGCCGCCTTGGAGTACGCTTACCCGAAGGTCGGTGGATGAATGTCCATGACTGCTGAAGTGTTCCCCGACTGGGAGGGAACCCTCCTGTTTGGCGATTGTTGCGCGGTGTCCGTTCATCCGTTGTCGCAGCGTCTGCATGGTCTCGCCAATGTACCATGCTCTGGGGCATCCTTTCCTGCAACGTATGAGGTAGACAACGTTGGCTGAGTCACAGGAGTATGAACCATGCACCTGGTGGGTGGTGTCATCTCGTGTGATGGTGGTATCTGTGTCGATGATCTGGCATGTCTTGCAGAGGTTACCGTGGCAGGGTTGTGTGGCGTCGTGGACGCTGTTCTCTTGAAAGCTAGGTAGTTTGCTGCGAACGATGGTCTGTTTGAGGTTGGGTGGCTGTTTAAAGGCGAGTAGTGGAGGTGTGGGGATGGCCATAGCGAGGTGTTTGTCCTCATTGATGACATGTTGAAGGCTGCGGAGAACATGGCGTAGTTTCTCCGCTCCGGGGAAGTACTGGACGACAAAGGGTACTCTGTTGGTTGCGTCCCGTGTTAGTCTCCTGAGGAGGTCTATGCGATTTTTTGCTGTGGCCCGTCGGAACTGTCGATCGATGAGTCGAGCGTCATATCCCGTTCTTACTAGGGCGTCTTTCAGCGTCTGTAGGTGTCCATCGCGTTCCTCCTCGTCTGAGCAGACCCTGTGTATTCGCAGGGCCTGTCCATAGGGGATGGCCTCTTTGACGTGGTTAGGGTGGAAGCTGGAAAAGTGGAGCATCGTGAGGTTGTCCGTGGGCTTGCGGTAGAGTGAGGTGCTGAGGTGCCCGTCTTTGATGGAGATTCGTGTGTCCAAGAAAGAAACTGATTCTGAGGAGTAGTCCATGGTGAGCTTGATGGTGGGATGGAACTTGTTGATGTTATCGTGTAGTCTCTTTAGTGATTCCTTGCCGTGGGTCCATAGAAAGAAAATGTCGTCGATGTATCTGGTGTATAGTGTTGGTTGGAGGTCTTGTGCAGTGAAGAAGTCACTGCACAAGACCTCCAACCAACACTATACACCAGATACATCCTTTTCAAGTATTTATCCAATTCTCTTTTGAAAGTTACTGTTGTATCTATTTCCACCGCCCTTTCAGGCGGTGCATTCCAGATCGTAACAACTCGCTGCACAAAATAAAATTCTCCTCATCTCCCCTCTTCACCAAAGAACACACCCACCAGCTCAACAAACTGATCAAGACCTTCGATCCAGACCTTCAAAGCATCCTACGCATTCTCATCCCACGTAATCCCCGCGTGGGAGACTTCTACTGCCTCCCAAAGATACACAAAGCCAACACACCCGGACGTCCCATCGTATCAGGCAACGGAACCCTGTGTGAGAACCTCTCTGGATACATCGAGGGCATCCTGAAACCCATCGTACAGGGAACCCCCAGCTTCTGTCGTGACACTACAGACTTCCTACAAAAACTCAGTACCCACGGACCAGTTGAACCAGGAACACTTCTCACCACGATGGACGTCTCGGCACTATACACCAGTATCCCCCACGATGACGGCATCGCTGCGACAGCATCAATACTCAACACCAACAACAGCCAATCTCCGGAAGCCATCCTACAACTCATCCGCTTCATCCTGGATCACAATGTCTTCACCTTCGATAACCAGTTCTTTACCCAAACACACGGAACAGCCATGGGGACCAAATTCGCACCCCAATACGCCAACATTTTCATGCACAAGTTCGAGCAGGACTTCTTCACTGCACAAGACCTCCAACCAACACTATACACCAGATACATCGACGACATTTTCTTTCTATGGACCCACGGCAAGGAATCACTAAAGAGACTACACGATAACATCAACAAGTTCCATCCCACCATCAAGCTCACCATGGACTACTCCTCAGAATCAGTTTCTTTCTTGGACACACGAATCTCCATCAAAGACGGGCACCTCAGCACCTCACTCTACCGCAAGCCCACGGACAACCTCACGATGCTCCACTTTTCCAGCTTCCACCCTAACCACGTCAAAGAGGCCATCCCCTATGGACAGGCCCTGCGAATACACAGGGTCTGCTCAGACGAGGAGGAACGCGATGGACACCTACAGACGCTGAAAGACGCCCTAGTAAGAACGGGATATGACGCTCGACTCATCGATCGACAGTTCCGACGGGCCACAGCAAAAAATCGCATAGACCTCCTCAGGAGACTAACACGGGACGCAACCAACAGAGTACCCTTTGTCGTCCAGTACTTCCCCGGAGCGGAGAAACTACGCCATGTTCTCCGCAGCCTTCAACATGTCATCAATGAGGACAAACACCTCGCTATGGCCATCCCCACACCTCCACTACTCGCCTTTAAACAGCCACCCAACCTCAAACAGACCATCGTTCGCAGCAAACTACCTAGCTTTCAAGAGAACAGCGTCCACGACGCCACACAACCCTGCCACGGTAACCTCTGCAAGACATGCCAGATCATCGACACAGATACCACCATCACACGAGATGACACCACCCACCAGGTGCATGGTTCATACTCCTGTGACTCAGCCAACGTTGTCTACCTCATACGTTGCAGGAAAGGATGCCCCAGAGCATGGTACATTGGCGAGACCATGCAGACGCTGCGACAACGGATGAACGGACACCGCGCAACAATCGCCAAACAGGAGGGTTCCCTCCCAGTCGGGGAACACTTCAGCAGTCATGGACATTCATCCACCGACCTTCGGGTAAGCGTACTCCAAGGCGGCCTTCGAGACACACGACAACGCAAAATTGTCGAGCAGAAATTGATAGCCAAGTTCCGCACCCATGAGGACGGCCTCAACCGGGATCTTGGGTTCATGTCACGCTACACGTTACCCCACCAGCGAACAAATGTTATCTGTTTTTAATATAATGGGTCATTTGCTGGCTCTCTCTGCCTTCCGGATGTTTCTGCCTCTCTCTGTGTTTTTTTTTCTCTGTTTTTTTTCCCTGTTTGTTTTTTTGTTGAATGTGTATTCGGAGGTTCTGCAGGTAACACCTCTCTGTCTGAACACGGTGATTGCCTTGGCAACGGGCAGTTGCAGGGGCAGTCTGTAAACACCATGTATTATTGTTCAATATGTATAAATGCGTAGGCTTCAAGGAGATCTTGAAACATTTGCCTGAGGAAGGAGAAAATCTCCGAAAGCTTGTGAATTTAAAATAAAATTGCTGGACTATAACTTGGTGTTGTAAAATTGTTTACAATTGTCAACCTAGTTAGTGAGTGTCGGCCGGCTAGTCGAACAGGAGGGGCCTGTGGTGGGGTGGGAAAAACAGGTCAGATCCTGATAATGTCTTCACCCAGCATCCACGCAAAGGACCATCTAGCAGAAGAGGTTGGGAGGAGCAGGAAACCTGGCTGCATTTTACACTCTCTGGCCTCAGCGTTCTGTGGCTCATTGTCGTCTTTCAGATAAGGCCTGTTTCGGATGAGACGTTAAACCGAGCGTCCCTTCTGCCCTCTCAGGTGGATGTAAAAGGTGGCACTATTTCGAAGAACTCCTCCCCAGTGTCCTGGCCAAGGTTTATCCCTTAGCCAACACCACGAATAGATTTATCTTGTTGGTTATTTCTGGGACTTTGCTGTGCACAAATTTGCAGCCCCCTTTTGCCTACATAACAGCGACTGCACTTCAAATAAAAATATAATGCATTGGCTATGAAGCACTTTGCGACATCATGAGTATGGCAAAGGTGCTGTGTAAAGACAGGTTGTTTTTTCAAAGTATTACGGTCAGCTGGTGGAACATCGGGAGCTTTGTCCACATCAGCTCTTGGATATTGTCAAACGCAGGACAAGGGCCACGATTGTCGTGTCAGGTTAGCGAGATATGTCCGTACTGTTTCCTCCCTCCTCCCTCCTGCCTTCTGTAGGCAGATGGTCGAACCGTGGCTCAGTGTTTGCACTCTCACTTCTGAGTCGGGTAGGTCATGGGTTCCAGTTCCACTCCAGAGACCTAAGTACACAATCTGGGCTGACACGTCAATGCAGTACTGAGAGAGTACTACACCGTCTTTTGGATGAGATATTAAACCAAGGTCTCGTCTGCCCTCTTAGGCAGACAAAAAAAAAGATCCCATGGCACTATTTCGATGGACAGCAGGGGAATTCTCTCCGGTGTCCTGGCCAATATTTATCCCTCAATCAACTAAAACAGATAATATTTGGGACCCTTGCATTTCCTACATTACAACAGTGACTACACTTCAAATGTCACTTCATTGGCTGTAAAGCATTTTGGGAAGTCCTGAGGCTGTGAAAGGCGCTATAGAAATGCCAGTCTTTTATAATTGTTGAAAGATGCTGTTATTTTAATGCTGAATTGATCTGTGGGCCATGTGCCATTTCTTTCTGGAAAAAAAAGTCCTTCTATTCCTAGCTATATATCCGTATGCATAGGATGGGGCAAATCTTCCAACAGTGACAGGCTGAGCCTATCAAAAAATGTGTCCATTTTCTGGTGCAGAGAGTTATCTGAAGTTCCAAAGTACACTCAAGGGGTTGTCCAGAATGGTAGTGCCAAATTCAGCTCCCAGTTTTAAGTGGAGTACCTCCTAAAATGGGCAAATAACCAGGCACCCCCAGAATATGCAGCAGATCTCCTCCAGCAGGTGTGTGGGCAGCAAGCATGGGCCTGGTATGGTCGACACAGTGTAGTCAGCATCGTCATTTATATTGGCCCCCAGTATACGGTGAAACCGGGACATTACGGACGCCTTTAGGAACTGGCATCAACTGTCCTATTTTTGCAGGTGTCCTTATTTTCAAAATGGTCATTGTGCGTACTGTAAAAATTTTGAGTAGAATGGGGAGTTCTTTACCCAGCATCCATAGTGGCAGAGAAACCGCTCTATCCCTGGGATAGAGCCGTGCATGCATTCAATCCCAGAGATAGATCGTTTTCTCTGCCACCATGGATGCTGGGTAAGGAGCTCCCCATTCCACAAAAAGCCATTTCTTTCACGAAATTTCCTGCTGCGTGAACATGGGACATGCAGGTCAGCACGAGGTCAGAACTTTCATCAGAACTCAGTTGTCAGGTGCTTTAGCCTGTTTTCTGGGCAGTTCCGCCGCCAGGTAGGTCCCATGTCATTGGCTTCTCCACACGTGCATCTCGTCTATGGCAAGTTCCATAGGTTGACCCCCAGTTGGGATGATTTACCAGCCAGTCGGCCTGTACAAACCCTCTCTGCAGAGTTCCACAGCTCAGCCGTTTTATTTAAGAAACATGAAGTTGGCGTGGAGCACTTCCATGGGGAGCTCAGTACGAGACAGAACTCGGCTGCTGGGGTTGCTGGGAGATGCAGCCTCGTGCTGACCTGCATGTCCCGTGTTTTGATTTGTAAAAGGGCTTGTTGCATTGAAAGCTGTCCATAGTTCGTAATTTGCGAGTGTCCGTGGTTTCAGAGTGCCTCCTGTATATTTTACCATGTAAGTTATTTGGGTCTCTCAGTAGGTGTCTGTTTTTTGCAGGTGTCCGTTTTTTGGGGAGTGTCCGTTTATACAGGTTTCGCTGCACTCCTCATAGATCAACTCCCACTCTTCCTGCACATGGCTTACCGACGTGATTCTGTATTAATAATCTTTTTTAAACAACGTCCACTGATGCGGAGACGAGCTCAGAGGAGATTTAATGGAGGTTTTGAAAAAATTATGAAGGCTTTTGATAGGGCGAATAAAGGAAGATTATTTCCTCTGGTTGGAGGGGTCAGTGATGAGAGGGTCATCAATTTAAAATTGTCCCTAAAAGGGTGAGGCGGGTGGTTCGGAGAAATCTCTTTACACAGAGGGTTGTTGGAGCATGGAACACTTTGCCACAGGGAACGGTTGGGGCAGAGACTATTGCATCTTTTGAAAGAAAATTGAATAAATACACTTGAAACAGAGGCTATCAGGAGAGCATGCGGCAGTGGGATTAGTTTGAGATTGCTCTAGCCAAGAACCAGCACAGCAAACGATGGGCTGAATGGCCTCCTTCTATGCTGTAAACATCTCTAATATTTAGCAGAACTCTGTGCCACTGAATTAATAGCAGGTGGCATGATCCAGAATTTAGCTGCGCTATTGGCGCACTTGTAGGCCAAGTGCTTTCTCATAAGGAGAGGAAAATCAGAGGCCTGGTCACCCAAGGCAGCTTTTTTGCATCTCCCAGCAACCCCAGCAGCCGAGTTCTGTCTCGTACTGAGCTCCCCATGGAAGTGCTCCACGCCAACTTCATGTTTCTTAAATAAAACGGCTGAGCTGTGGAACTCTGCAGAGAGGGTTTGTACAGGCCGACTGGCTGGTAAATCATCCCAACTGGGGGTCAACCTATGGAACTTGCCATAGACGAGATGCACGTGTGGAGAAGCCAATGACATGGGACCTACCTGGTGGCGGAACTGCCCAGAAAACAGGCTAAAGCACCTGACAACTGAGTTCTGATGAAAGTTCTGATGAAATTCTGCCTCAGCTCATCTGCTGCTGAAATCCTCATCCATGCCTTTGTTACCTCCAGACTGGACTATTCCAATGCTCTCCTGGATGGCCTCCCACCTTGCACCCTCCGTAAACTTGAGCTCATCCAAAACTCTGCTGCCCGTATTCTAACTCGTACCGAGGCACATTCACCTATCGCCCCTGTGCTCGCTGACCTACATTGGCTCCCGGTCTGGGAACGCCTCGATTTTAAAATTCTCACCCTTGTTTTCAAATCCCTCTGTAGCCTCACCCCTCCCTATCTCTATCACCTTCTCCAGCCCTACAACCCTCCGAGATCTCTGCGCATCCCCGATTTTAATCGATCCACCATTGACGCCCGTGCCTTAAGCTGCCGAGGCCCTAAGCTCTGGAATTCCCTTCCTAAACCTCTCCACCTCTCTACCTCTCTCTCCTCCTTTAAGGCGCTCCTTAAAACCTACCTCTTTGATCAAGCTTTTGGTCACCTATCCTAATATCTCCTTATGTGGCTCAGTGTCAAATTTCGTTTGATAATCGCTCCTGTGAAGCACCTTGGGACATTTTACTACATTAAAGGCACTGTATAAATGCAAGTTGTTGTTGTTGAAAGGTCATCGACCTGAAACGTTAACCCTGATTCTCTCTCCAAAAATGCTGTCTGACCTGTTGAATGCTTTTATTTCAGATTTCCAGCATCTGCATTATTTTATTTTTTAAAAATCAAATCGATGCCCATTCTGACAGGCTCCTGGGGAGATGGGGGGTGGGGGGTAGTTACATAAAGTGACGAGTGACAGGAAGACCATGGAGAAGGCGTAGAGCAGTAAAAAAATACACGACTTTGGAAGGAGCATTACGAGGGAAGGACCTTCCAAAGTTGTAGACTGAATGGTACCGGGGCTAAAAGGGTTAAATTATGAGGACAGGTTGCATAAACTGGGCTTGTATTCCCTTGAGTAAAGAAGATTAAGGGGTGATCTAATTGAGGTGTTTAAGGTGATTTGATAGGGTAGATAGAGGGAAACTATTTCCTCCCTGGGGGACTCCAGAACAAGGGGGCATAACCTTAAAATTAGAGCTAGGCCGTTCAGGGGTGATGTCAGGAAGCACTTCTTCACATGTAAGGGTAGTGGAAATCTGGAACTCTCTCACCCAAAAAGCTACTGAGGCAGAGGGTCAATTGAAAATTTCAAAGCTGAGATTGATAGATTTTTGTTAGGCACGGGTATTAATGGTTACGGAACCACGGTGGGTAAATGGAGATAAGATACAGATCAGTCATGATCTAATTGAATGGCGGAACAAGCTCGAGGGGCTGAATGGCCTCCTCCCGCTCCTATGTTCCTGACCCACTGGAGTTAGCCTCTTTGAAGTGGCTGAAGCAATAAACAAGCTGAATAGCTGTTCTCTTTCTCCAGCGCTTTCTGCAGCCTGAACAACTGTTTTGCCTGCGGGGCCTATGGCTACAGGGGTCTTTCAGACGTTAAAAATGAAAAACAGCACCATTTGGAATCAACGTTATCCTGTTACCTTGGCCCTCCTGTGTAATTAGCCACGGCAGAGTTTGGGCTTCACTTCTGCCTAAATTGGCAATGGCAGTGTTTTGTTTATTCATTTTCAATTAAGATCAGCGGGAATGCGATGAGTATTCAAAAGTTGTTTCCATTTCTGTGTGGGGTTTTCACTTAAATACAGCAAAGTGCTTTAAAGCTGAAAGCTAATCTCTTCATGCCTTTCATTTTCACTTAACGTCAGAGGGAACGTGACCCGTTCCCAACACGTTCTCACGGTTTGCTTCGCTGTGCTCAGGTATTGGGCTCAACGGTGGATTCCATCCAAGTCTTTGTGTAGTACAGTGCACTCCGACTCAACACTGATAGATCGGACCTCCGAAGGGAGGCCACAGCGTGACCATGTTAGCAAATTTGTCCAAGTACATGGAGCCTGACCTGAGGAACCTCTTCCAGTGTGTTAGTGGCTGCCCAGTGCTCTGAATTCAGCCCGACTGCCATAGTCGGGTGGGTCTCAAACCATGGGCAACATCGTTGAAGGACCAACATATCACCAGCAAGTTGGAGTAAAGGAGGCCTTTCGGCCCACTTGATCTCCTCCGTCCAGGGTACCAACACTATCAGTCCCACTCCCCCGCTCTTTCCCCATAGCCCTACAATTTAATCCCCTTCAAGTATTTATCCAGTTACCTTTTGAAAGTTACTAGTGAATCTGTTTCCAGCAACCTTTCAGGCAGTGCGACCCAGTTCACAACAACTCGCGGTGTAAGAAAAATTTCCTTAAGAACATAAGAAATAGGAGCAGGAGTAGGACATACGGCCCCTCGAGCCTGCTCCGCCATTCAATCAGATCATGGCTGATCTTCGACCTCAACTCCACTTTCCCGCCCAATCCACATATCCCCTGATTCCCTTTGAGTCCAAAAATCTATTCATCTCAGCCTTGAATATATTTATCCACAGCCCTCTGGGGTAGAGAATTCCAAAGATTCACAACCCTCTGCGTGAAGAAATTCCTCCTCATCTCAGTCTTGAATGGCCAACCTGTTATACTGCGACTATGCCCCCTAGTTCTAGACTCTCTAGCCAGGGGAAACAATCTCTCAGCATCTACCCTGTCAAGCCCCCTCATAATCTTATATGTTTCAATGAGATCACCTCTCATTCTTCTTTACTCTAGAGAGTATAGGCCCATTCTACTCAACCTCTCTTCATAGGACAACCCTCGCATCCCAGGAATTAATCTAGTGAACCTTCGTTGCACCGCCTCCAAGGCAAGTATATCCTTCCTTAGATAAGGAGACCAAAACTGTATGCAGTGCTCCAGGTGAGGTCTCTCTAAAGCCCTGTACAACTGTAGTAAGACTCCCTTACACTTATACTCCAACCCTCTTGCAATAAAGGCCAACATGCCATTTGCTTTCCTAACTGCCTGCTCCACCTGCATATTAACTTTTGTGTTTTTTGTATGAGGACACCCAAGTCTCTCTGAACACCAACATTTAATAGTTTCTCACCATTTAAAAATTATTCTGTTTTTCTATTCTTCCTACCAAAGTGAATAACCTCACATTTCCCCACATTATACTCCATCTGCCACCTTCTTGCCCACTCATTTAACCTGTCCATATCCCTTTGCAGGCTCTTTGTGTCCTCCTCACAGCTTACTTTCCCACCGACTTTTGTATCGTCAGCAAACTTGAATACTTTATACTCGGCCCCTTCATCTAAGTTATTAATATAGATTGTAAATAGCTGAGGCCCAAGCACTGATCTTTGCAGCACCCCACTAGTAACAGTCTGTCAACCTTGAAATGACCCGTTTATCCCTACTCTCTGTTTTCTGTCCTTTAACCAATCCTCTATCCATGCTAATATATTACCCCCAACCCCATGAGCCCTTACCTTGTGTAACAACCTTTTTGTAGCACGTTATAAATACAATCTCATTCTTTCTATCATTCTCCAGCACAGTGAGCTCCTAATGCAGGGGGAGGTGGGGGAGGGGACATCATAAGGAGGCTGCTGAAAGGGTTCTAGTTGTTTCTCCATCGGGATTGAGGGACATGGGACAAAAAGAGCACAGACAAAACCAGCAGACAGGAACAACTTGACGTAAATTTGACAGATTTGGTTCCCAGTGATATGGTACCTCATTGGTTGTGTCCTTAGAGCTGTCTTAAGGCCTTCGACGATAGTGTCTCTCATTTCCATTTCCTCTTCATCAAAAGCAAACACTGTCTGCATCTGTGAAGAAGACAAAACATTTAACTGCTGAGCACCCATCTTGTACAATATGTGAACGCCTCCCTGCAGAACCACACTGGTAAAGGATTCTGGGCCTTTACATCACAGCGCTGTCACTGACAGCCAACTAATCCCAACTCACCTGTAGCAGCACCATTTTCAGGTGTAAGAGGTGGTGCCATTGCCTCTGGCCGGGGTGGGGGTGGGGGGCGGGGGTGATGGAGAAGCACCTTAGAACATGCAGTAGAAGCTGCCTTATTGATGAGCTTTGCCAGAGAAGTTTGCAGAGACGACTGAAGGCTCGGTCGATAAGGTGTGTTTTGAGGAGATGTTTAAAGGAGAAGTAGAAAGGTGAAGGAGTTTGGGAAGGGAGTTCCAGAGTTTAGGGCCTGGACTACTGAAAGCTCTACCACCAATCGTAGGAGGGGGGGTGGGGTCATGCATAACAGGCCACATTTAGAGGACTGAAGGGCACAGAAGGGTACACGGGGCTGGAGGAAATTGCGAAAGTGGGGAGGTGTGAGGCCATGATCAGATTTGAAGTCAAGGGCAAAGATTTTAAACTGGATGTGTTGGGGGTTGGGAAGCTAGTGTGAATCAGAGAGGACGGAGGAGAGGTGACTGGTCTCACAAAATATCTCACAAAGTACACGGCGTCCTGAGAGACAATACCTCTTTAAATCTCGTCTTTTGTAAGTAAACTGGTTCAGGTGGCGTGCTCAGCAAGATCACTCCTACTGCGAGCGGGCTCCAGATTGTTCCATGTGTTGCGTTGTGACTATCAAAGGGCTCCAGCTTCTCATAACAGCGGATTTGCAGAGGATTAAAATAGATGCAAGATGGGAAACAGAAATAAGCAAAGGAATATTTATTGCCTTCATACACACAGCGGCCTTCAGTGACCTCTCCGTGTGTGCACAAGGCAGGCAGGAAATTGCTGGGAGACACCAGTCAACTTTCCATAATGTCTATGTCAGATAAACAAGGGCCCAGTAAGTAATGGACGGCAGTGGCCAGAAGTCCTGCGTGGGTTTGATACACGTAGATGTCAACAGTCGGGGGATTAGCACCAACCATGCACGCTCTCCTTCCGATCGGAGTTTTGAGTGACAGTTTTATTTTTATAAAAAAGGTTTTACGGTGGGATGCAACGCTCACCCACATGTGTGACCACTACAGGTTGGGCGGTGTGGGGCGGGGAATGTAGGGCGTGGATTGGCGGATGTGGGCAGGGGGTGTGGGGTGTGGGTTCTGGGGTGTGGAGTGTGCGGCAGGGGGTGTGGGTTCTGGGGTGTGGAGTGTGCGGCAGGGGGTGTGGGGTGTGGGTTCTGGGGTGTGGAGTGTGCGGCAGAGGGTGTGGGGTTCTGGGGTGTGGAGTGTGCGGCAGCAGGTTTGGGGTCTGAGGTGCGGGATATGGGGGGAGTGGGATGGGGGGGGAGTGGGATGGGGGGGGAGTGGGATGGGGGGGGAGTGGGATGGGGGGGGAGTGGGATGGGGGGGGAGTGGGATGGGGGGGGAGTGGGATGGGGGGTGTGGGATGGGGGGTGTGGGATGGGGGGTGTGGGGTGTGGGGCCGGGGGGGTGGGGAGTGTAATTGGAGGGGGGTGGTGTAAAGTCCTGTGACCCTGCTGCTGGCTGCAAGCTACCGGTAGAGGCTTACACTCCTGACTCCTCGAGGTTCATCTAGAAAATGCACACACAGCAGTTTAGGCGTCGTCCAAAAAATGGTTGCAATGGAAGGCCCCCTCCCCGGCCTTCTGGTGATCTCTCTGCCTTAAGGCCGTGTCAAACTGGTTCAAAAATCAGAACTCTTTTCATATATTTTTTGGCATTTCTTGCCTTTTTTCCCCTCACATCTAAACATTTCCGGGTCCTTAAGCTCCTTCTAAACATCCTGACATGTGTCGATGGCCGTTCTTCTCTCTTCCCTTTTGCCCTCAGGGAGCTGCAGGACGAGGAGGAGATGCAGACGAATGAGCAAGAGCGGAAGGGTCAGTTGTTGGCCCAACAGTGCAACGGGGAATAATTCTTCAGCTGAGCGCAATCCAGAGCACTCGTTACATTCAGCACTCGGGAAATAAACTTTGTCTACAGTGGAGACTGGGTACGGCAGGGTTCAGACAGGGCCTTGGGATACATTAAAAAGTCATTAACCCTACTTCAGTGTTGTCCAATAGAAATTGCTGACTAGCCACATGTGGCTAAGGCGACACTGTTTTAGCCACAGACACTAATATTAGCAGAAAAGGCCTTTCATACAATACAGGTAAATGTACTTCACGTGTATATTTACTTAACAAACAACTACCACCATTCAGTGCAAAACTTTGCAGTCTTTCTCGTTCATAAAAGATTGCAATTTGGACATGAATTTATCAGGCACAACTCATCTTAGGTCAGCTTCTAGGTTTTTGTCTAAATGTTGTGAGTGGCACTTTGACTTCATCAGAGTGATTGCTGAGAATGTTGACTCACACAAGACGCACCAGACCCGCACCTGCTCTCCATCCAGTTGGATGCTGCTTGCCCTTTGCCATGACATGCCCTGTTGGAGCTGCTCATTAATGGTTGGGTTTGCTTTCCTCTGCTGGCCTGGAGTGGTTATTCCGATTGGTCGAGCTGGCTACGCTGACAGCTCCCCTCCCCATACAATGTTGCTGAAGTCCAGTGTTTTTCACCCGTGTTACACACAGTATTAGCAGATAACCAATAACAACAACAGCAACTTGCATTTACACAGTACCTTTAATGTAGTAAAACGTCCCAAGGCGCTTCACAGGAGCGATTATCAAACAAAATTTGACACTGGGCTACATAAGGAGATATTAGGACAGGTGACCAAAAGCTCGGTCAGAAGTAGGTTTTAAGGAATGTCTTAAAGGAGGAGAGAGCGATGGAGGTGGAAAGGTTTAGGGAGGGAATTCCAGAGCTTGAGGCCGAGGCAGCTGAAGGCACAGCCACCAATGGTGGGGCGATTAAAATCTCCACAATTGGAGGAATGCAGAGTTTTCGGAGGGTTGTAGGTCAGGAGGAGGTGACAGCAATAGGGCGGGGTGAGGCCATAGAGGGATTTTGAACACAAGGATGAGAATTGTAAATTCATGGCGTTGCTGGACCAGGAGCCAATGTAGGTCAGCGAGCACAGGGATGAGCTAGACTTGGTGTGATATCGGCAGCAGAGTTTTGGATGAGCTAAGTAGTAACCAAGGAATTAAAGCACACATAATGAACAAAAAGGACTCGCACATTCTGCTTTCCGTCTTACCATTTTATCAACAAATGCACAAAAAGGTTAAAGTACACATGCAAATATGAGTATTGAGGTCACATGCTCAACAATGGTGTCTATTACTCATTTTTTATTTACTGATCAAAACTGCAATTAGCCACATCTGGATTCCCAACCAGCCACATGTGGCTGGTGGCTAATGTATTGGACAACACTGCCCCATTTGAACACAACATGAATAGGACACTGGCTAGGCCGCATGTAGTCCTGGTTTTCCTGAATGCAGCAGGCCTGGCGCTGGCTGCATTCAGAACAACCCAATTTTGTACTGAAGGCCTCAAACAGGTGTTAGGCCCCTTATGTGCATATGCAATAGGGCCTAAGACCTGTTTCAGGCGCGGGTCCTGAACGCCTATATTTTTTCCTACACCAATATGGCGGGCACTTCCGGCTTGTATTGAGAGTGTGCTCCCTGCCCGCCACATTGGAGGCTTAGGCGCTTGTTTAGCACCTGATAAATGGGCGTGGCGCCATCAAATTTCCAGGCCAAAGAATAAAAATAAAAAATGCCACTAATACACGGTGCACCCATCAGCATTTGAGAGGTTAATATTTTGGGTAGAAACTCTTTGTTTAAACTGTTCTGACGAAGGGCCCTCACTCCAAACATGTAATTCCAGATTTCCAAACGTTTGCAGCTTTTTTCTTTAATCTCTTAAAAAGTTAAGAAGCTACGAGTCAAAAAGGAAGTCAGCTGAAAAAAGAAACACAGATAAAGGTTTAAAACAGCTGTAGAGCCAGGTACAAGGGGAGGTCATTGAGGCCCACAATGTGAATGGGTTCAAGGGGCAATTAGATGGGTTCGGAGAGTTTGAGGGACATGGTGAGAAGGCTGGGAGAGGGGGGGATGGGGCTTGTTCCACCCAACAGTTATATCCGGTCCCCGACTACTACAAGAGGATTCACATGACGAGATGGTCAGGTGGCAAATTATCTAGGAATTCCGAAAATGCATTCACAGAATCACAGAACAGTGATGGGAAGGTAGAAAGGATGTCACTTACTGCAGCCATGGAGTTGATACGGTCAATGTAGTAATCGGGCCAACTGGTGGCCTGTTTGTTAGGGTCATCCTGTTCCTGGAGAGCAAAGAGAGAGACTTTGAGTGGAAATTCAGATTATAAACTTTTTACACCCACACACAAATATCGAGCTACAGTGTTGTATAGAGTGGTATAATACAGCACGGTATAATACAGCACGGTATAGTACAGTATGGTACAGTACAGTATGGTTGTGTAGCATGGTACAGTGCAGCATGGTACAGTGCAGTGTGGTACAGTAGTGTGGTACAGTTCAGCATTGTATATTATAGCACAGTATAATATAACACGGTAAAGTACAGCACGGTACAATGTGGAACAATACTGCATGGCATCGTACAGTGTGGTATAGTACAGCATGGTAAACTACATGCTGTACATACTATAACCATGCTATACTGTATCATGCTGTACTGTACAATGCTGTATTATACTGTGTTTTACAGTACCATGCTGTACTATACCGTGCTGTCAACATGGATTTGTTAAGGGAAGGTCGTGTCTGACTAACTTGATTGAATTTTTTGAGGAGGTAACAAGGAGGGTCAATGAGGGTAGTACGTTTGATGTAGTCTACATGGATTTTAGCAAGGAATTTGAAAAAAGTACAAGCCCATGGGATCCAAGGGAAAGTGGCAAATTGGATCCAAAATTGGCTCAGTGGCAGGAAGCAAAGGGTAATGGTCGACAGGTGTTTTTGTGACTGGAAGGCTGTTTCCAGTGGGGTTCCACAGGGCTCAGTACTAGATCCCTTGCTTTTTGTGGTATATATTAATGATTTGGACTTAAATATAGGGGGCATGATTAAGTTTGCAAATGATACAAAAACTGGCCGTGTGGTTAATAGTGAGGAGGAAAGCTGTAGACTGCAGGAAGATATCGATGGACTGGTCAGGTGGGCAGAAAAGTGGCAAATGGAATTCAATCTGGAGAAATGTGTGGTAATGCATTTGGGGAGGGCAAACAAGGCAAGGGAGTACACAGTAAATGGGAGGATACTGAGAGGTGCAGACGAACAAAGAGACCTTGGAGTGCATGTCCACAGATCCCTGAAGGTAGCAGGACAGGTAGATAAGGTGGTTAAGAAGGCATACGCGATACTTTCCTTTATTAGCCAAGGCATAGAATATAAGAGCAGGGAGGTTATGCTAGAACTGTAGAAAACACTAGTTAGGCCACAGCTTGAGTACTGTGTACAGTTCTGGTCACCACATTACAGAAAAGATGTGATTGCACTAGAGGGGGTACAGAGAAGATTTACGAAGATGTTGCCAGGACTGGAGAATCTTAGCTATGAGGAAAGATTGGATAGGCTGGGGTTGTTTTCTTTGGAACAGAGGAGGCTGAGGGGAGATTTAATTGAGGTGTATAAAATTATGAAGGGCCTAGATGGAATGGACAGGAAGGACCTATATCCCTTAGCAGAGAGGTCAATAACCAGGGGCATAGATTTAAAGTAATTGGTGGAAGGATTAGAGGGAGTTGAGGAAAGATTTTTCACCCAGAGGGTGATGGGGGTCTGGAACTCACTCCTGAAAGGGTGGTAGAGGCAGAAACCCTCATCATATTTAAAAAGTACTTGGATATGCACTTGAAGTGCCGTAACCTACAGGGCTACGGACCAAGTGCTGGAAAATGGGATTAGGCTGGGTAGCTCTTTTTCGACTGGCACAGACACGATGGGCCGAATGGCCTCCTTCTGTGCCATAAATTTTCTGTGTTTCTATGTTGCAGCATAGTACAGTATAGTGTGGTACAGTACAGCATGTTAGTATGGTATTTACAGCACGGTTCAGTAGTGTGGTACAGTATAGCACGGTATAGTGCAGCATGGTACAGTGTGGTACATTACAGCACAGTACAGCATGGTGTGGTATAGTATGGTACAGTACAGCATAGTACACTGTAGTACAGTACAGCATATTATGGTACAGTGTGGTATAGTACGGCACGGTATAGTACAGCATGGTGTGGTACAGTGTGGTACAACAGAGTACTGCGTGGTACAATACAGCACCACGTGGTACAGTAGTGTACAACGTGGTACAATACAGTATGCTAAAGTTTGGCACAGTACAGCATTGTATTGTACAGTACTATATGTTATAGAACTGGATGGTACAGCACTGTTAAACACAGTACCCTAAGGCACAGCATGGAAGAGCACAGTATGACAGAGTACAGCACAGCACAGCACAGCAGAGGATGGTACAGGACAGCATGGACAGTGTAGCATGACATCGTACAGCACAGCATGGCACGGTGCAGTACGGTACAGGAACCAGGAAAATGAAGAGCTTTCTGATTCAAAAACAACCACCAGGGTTAACTGTCAGGAAATATCTGTCCTTGTTACATCCCACTGATTAGCCATTAATTGATGCATAAATAGATCATTTGTCATTTTTATACCTCTCCAGCTTTCCCTCTCCTGAAGGCCTAACTTACACTGGATTGCAGGCCCAGGGACTCGGTAGCTCACCCAAGTGGCCATTGTCCATGTGTGAGTCTAGATAGTGAATAGTCACAGGCTATTGAACCATGGAGGCATCGCAACCAATCCTGGATCTCTGTTTTTGCCTGATGAGGCTCTTTTCTCTAGAAAAGAAAAGGGGTGACCTGATAGAAGTCTTTAACATTATGAAAGGGTTTGATAGGGTAGACGTAGAGAAAATGTTTCCACTTGTGGAGGAAACCAAAACTAGAGGTCATAAATATAAGATAGTCACCAATAAATCCAATAGGGAATTCAGGTGAAAGTTCTTTACCCAAAGAGTGGTGAGAATGTGGAACTCGCTACCACAAGGAGTAGTTGAGGTGAATAACATAGTTACATTTAAGGGGAAGCGAGATAAACACATGAGGGAGAAAGGAATAGAAGGTTATGCTGATAGGGTTAGATGAAGAGGGATGGGAGGAGGCTCGTGTGGATCATAAACCAGTTGGGCCGAATGGCCTGTTTCTGTGCTGCAGACTCTATCTAACTATGATGTCACCGACACAGGCACTTTCCAGCAGAAATCATAAGAACATAAGAAAAAGGAGCAGAAGTAGGCCATCCGGCCCCTCGAGCCTGCTCCACCATTCAACAAGATCATGGCTGATCTTCTACCTCAACGCCATTTTCCTGCACCATCCCCATATCCCATGATGCCTTTATTATCTAGAAATCTATCTATCTCTGTTTTGAATGTACTCAATGACTGAGCCTCCACAGCCCTCCGGGGTAGAGAATTCCAAAGATTCACCATCCTCTGAGTGAAGAAATCTCTCCTCATCTCAGTCCTAAATGGCCGACCCCTTATCGATGGATAGTGTTGAGGAGCGGGAAGCCTGGCAGGTACTTATCCTATCCTAGCTCAGGGACATAGAGACCAATTGTAGTGACCCTCCCCGGCTGAGCTCTCCGAACTCAGCACAGACCAGAAATGGGCACAGGGACCTTCCTGCTCTGCATGGCTCTGTGCCAGGCCACATGGTGCGATTTGGCACTGAACTTATCATAATGTTCAAGACGGAAAATGTAACCACACCACCAATGACAGATGTTAATTCATCTCCTTGCTGCTTGTGGGGTCCAGCTGTGTGCAAAATGGCTGCTGGCATTGTGAGATGTGTGTGAGATGTTTTTCTGAGAGGCATGATGCTTTACATCAATTCAAGTTCTTTTAAAAGTTAATGTCAAAAATCTAGAAATGATGTACTGGGTATGTGGACTGTGGCAGCCCAGGCAACACCAGGGAGAGAAGGAAGCCTGTCACTTCAATCTACATTGTTGTAGCCAATTGACTGCAAACAGGTTAGGCCAGATCTTGCTGTGAGCGGTGAACGAGCGACACCAGCCATTCGCTAGACTTGCATTTACCCATAGACTTTCCATGGGGTTTTGTGCGACAAGTTACTGTCAGCAGCAGATCCAAACAGCACGGCGCCCTCTCCAGGGCATCTGGGACCTGTGTGAACAGGGCAAGCAACTGTGTGTCTCCTTAAACAATCAGATTGAAGAATCGTTAATGAACAGCGCAGGGTCTGAACCAGGAAGTGTAAGTTAGAATAGTGAATTCAGTGTCAGATCAGGTACAGAAAGCAAAACAAAGAGAGGGAAAGAAAGATTGGATTAAGAGACAGATAAAAGAGACAGAACGAAAAATTGAAAAAAAATGTTTATTTAAATTTTTTTTAAAATGTCCAACAACATTTAAAAGCTGAAGGAATGGAACTCCACGCTTATAAAAGTTAATTTTCAGTGCCAGAGAGGTTGTTTGGCAGTAATAAGACTTGCCATGCCATTAAAAGGATAATCGCATTGGAATGGACAAGCCCTATCTTTTTGTGGTGAGTTTAGTCCGTATCTATGATGTTAGTACAGGAACTTCATGCCGTTCAGGAAGCCAGACGGCGAGATGCCGTTTTCGAGCAGCTTATGGAGGGGCAGCGCATCTCGGACTGCAGCTTCTGGATTCTCACGTTTAACTGCGCATGTGCACTCGCTGGAAGTTGTTGTCTGATTTATGCATAAATAATGGTGAGCGTTGTTAGCCTGACCGTTATTTTCACGGCAATATCCGGCCCATTGAGAATTAAGAATGTTTCCCTACATTACAATAGTTCATAAACGATTCATTGACTGTGAGAAGCTTTGGGATGTTCCATGGTCATGAAAAGTGCGATATAAATGTCAGTTATTTCTTCCTTTCTTCTTTCCATCTCATTAAGTGACATTTAGACCAATGTATATCAAGCATTCGGGAACATTATCCTGTGTGTAACACACTCCAGCCTCTGCATTATCCTGATTGAACACAAACCGCCTTTTAAAAATCTGTTCTGACTGGCCCTGATTAAATCATGTTCCTCCGAAATGCTTGGTAATTTCATTGCATACTTATAGACTTTGGAGCGAGTTTTAGGCTCAGTGGTAGCATTCCCAGCTCTGGGTCAGGAAGTGAGAGGTTCGAGCCCCACTCCAGACAGCCCTGGTGAGTGGTGATTATAACATGGTCCCTAAATACTGGGTTGACATCCAGCGGGACACTGACGACTGGACAGAGTGCCTACAGGTTCAGTGGTGGTATTCCCGTCTCTGAGTCAGAAGGGTTGGGTTCGGGCCCCACTTCAGACAGCCCCAGCGATTGGAGACCAGAGCTTCAGCTCCGAATACTGGGTTAACGTCTGATGGGTGAGGGTGGATCTCCAATCATAAAGGGTATGGTTGCTGCCCACCTGGGAAAAAGTACTCCGAAAATAAAAACCATAGGGAAGGCAATGGGAAACTGCCTCAGCTAACTCTTCCCTAGTAAGTGGCTCAAAATCTCATGTGAGAGACTAGAGTTAGGACTTGCCCCAAGGCAGAACACCACCTACATATGGATTAGAGACTCTAAAGCCTACGAATAAGATGCTTTACCTCCTCTGCATTTTCTGGCCATAGAGGGGACAGGCTGGGATGCCCATTCACCCCCTGCTGTTTGCCCTGAATAGAGAACCTCCAAAAATGGCCACCAGGGTGTACTCACACATCCGTGGCTTGCAGGCTGGGGGAGATAAACACACCTCTTGAGATACTGGCCCTCAGATACTGCACCTTGGAGAAGCACTAAAATATGAGAAAGAAAAGGTGCGTGTAGGCACAATGTGAGGAAAGAGTAGGTTGGCATATGTTCGCTTTGGAGTTGCTTGTAATAATGGAGAAAGTGCATTTAGTTCCTGCTCAGTTATTCGTGCAGACTATAGAAAGAAAGAACTTATATTTCTATAGCACCTTTCACAACCTCAGGACGTCCCAAAGCGCTTTACAGCCAATGAAGTACTTTTTTTGAAGTGTACTCACTGTTGTAATGTAAGAAATGCAGCAGCCAATTTGCGCACAGCAAGCTCCCACAAAGAGTAATGTGATTTCATTGGAGTTCAGAAGAATGAGAGGCGATCTTATTGAAACATATAAGATTGTGAAGGGGCTTGATCGGGTGGATGCGGTAAGGATGTTCCCAAGGATGGGTGAAACTGGAACTAGGGGGCATAATCTTAGAATAAGGGGCTGCTCTTTCAAAACTGAGATGAGGAGAAACTTCTTCACTCAGAGGGTAGTAGGTCTGTGGAATTTGCTGCCCCAGGAAGCTGTGGAAGCTACATCATTAAATAAATTTAAAACAGAAATCGACAGTTTCCTAGAAGTAAAGGGAATTAGGGGTTACGGGGAGCGGGCAGGAAATTGGACATGAATTTAGATTTGAGGTTAGGATCAGATCAGCCATGATCTTATTGAATGGCGGAGCAGGCTCGAGGGGCCGATTGGCCTACTCCTGCTCCTATTTCTTATGTTCTTATAATGACCAGATAACCTGTTTTAATGATGTTGGTTGAGAGATAAATACTGGCCAGGACACCAGGGAGAACTCCACTACTCTTCTTCGAATAATGCCATTGGATCATTTACATCCACCTAAGAGGGCAGACGGGGCCTCGGTTTAACGTTTCATCTGAAAGACCGCACAGCACTGGAGTGACAGCCTAGATTTTGTGCTCAAGTCTCCGGAACAGGACTTGAACCCACAGCCTGTTGACTTAGATGCAAGATTGCCACCAACTGAGCCATGGCCATTATTCATTGATATTATGTAGACTTATGTATAGTAATGAAGGGTCAAAGAGGTCTGATGTGATGTTCTAGGATGGATTGAAGTATCATCTAGAATACTGTGTCCAATTTCTGGTCCCCTCACATGGTGAATGATTTTGAGGCTTTGGGAACGGTTCAGAGGAGGGCCAGAAGAATGATTCCCAGTTTAAAGCACCTTGGCTACCCAGATAGGCTGAAGGAGCTGGGTCTATATACTATAAAGAAGTGTAGTCTTAGGGGCAATTTGACTGAGGTCTATAAAATAATGAAGGGACTAGATTGTTACATGGAGTTACATAGAGTCTACAGCACAGAAACAAGCCATTCGGCCCAACTGGTCTATGCTGGCATTTATGCTCCACATGAGCCTCCTCCCACCCCTCTTCATCTCACCCTTTCAGCATATCATTCTATTCCTTTCTCCCGCATGTGTTTATCTAGTGTGTGCACATTGATAAATTATTTCAATTAGATAGGTTGGGAAGAACCAGAGGTCACGCGTATAAATTACACAAGGGAAGAAGTAGTTTGGATGTTAGGTGGTTCTTCTTCTCCCCACGAATAGTAGATCTATGGAACTTGTGTGATGGGTGCTGATACACTGTGTACCTTCAAGAGAGAGCTAGACTGGTTCCTGGCTGGGGCAGAGATTGCATCATACAAGAGGTAGGTACCCAATAATATAAGTGGTCTAGTTTCGATTGCCTAGAGGGAGCGGAGGGGAATTTGCCAGATTTCTTTCCCCTAATTGGGAACCCGTGCCAACTAAAATGTGAACAAGTTTATCTCACCATTCAACGTGAGTGCTAAGTACCCAGTGCCATTTTGAAAGGGTGTTGGTTCACAGAGCGTGGTACTGAGATACACAGGCCAAGCAGGTCTCAGATTGCATTCCCAATCTGTGCTGAAATGAGTTGATATCAGCCAGGGTGACAGTAGGGGGCGTCGCAGGTGACCTCATTGCCATGGGCCTAAAAAAAAACAGCCAAGGGTTCCCACTCCTGTTCATCATTCAGTGACCGCACCCCTGGTGGAAAGTGCACATGTGTAAAAAGTCATGAGGGAACAGGCTTGGCTGTGATGCTTCCCATGCTTGAACAGCCTGTCAACACTCACTGTTTAGTCTCGCACATGAAGAATGGTTAGATGCATGAAGTCTCAGTTCTCTATAGTAACAGGTTCAGGATTTGATCGGATTCCTGAGAAACATTGTACAACTTTATTACATAGAGCAATTTATCTCTCAAACACACCCGTAAGATAAAAGCTCCATCAGGGAACATTGAAGGGCCAGAACAGTCGGGTTTTTTCCTGTTTCTTCCACCGTGACTACCAGCTGATTCAGATAAACCTCGGCTGTTAAATTGTTAGTAAGGGACACAGCGCTTTTGATTAAACTTATTTGCTGTACTGTGTGGTAATTTGCAACACTTTCCCACCATTGTCTTAAAAAAAGACCCCAATCAACATCGTGAATGAACCATGTTATAAACCGTGAGGTAATTGAGATCACCCGCTCTCACCACGCAGCTCGCCAAGACTGCACTGTGGCAGCAAAGGTCAGCTAGAGAGTTCAAAGGAATCCTCCAAGATAAGGCCCTGCAATGATATTACTCTTCCGTGGCTCAGTGGTAGTACTCCCACCTTTGAGTCAGAAGGTTTAAGTGGGTTTAGGTCTCACTCCAGAGACTTATATCCAGTTATATCGAAACTACAACACAGAAACAGGCCATTCAGCCCAAATGGTCCATGTCGGCATTTATGCTCTGCATGAATCTTCATCTAACCCTCTTCTATTCCTTTCCCCCTCATGTGCTTATCTAACATCCCCTTAAATACATCTATGCGCATTCAACATTCTTACCACTCTTTGGGTAAAGAAGTTTCTCCTGAATTCCCTATTGGATTTATTAGCGACTATTTTATATTTATGACCTCTAGTTTTGGACTCCCCCGCAAGTGGAAACATTTTCTATGTCTACCCTATCAAACCCTATCATTATCTTAAAGACCTCTATCTGGTCACCCCTCAGTTTTCTAGAGAATTCAGCCCCAGCCTGTTCAGCCTTTCCTGATAAGTGTTTCTCTCAGTTCTGGCATCATCCTTGTGAATGTTTTTTGCACCTTCCCCAAAGCCTCTAAATCCTTTCTATAATATGGAGATCAGAACTGTGCACAATACTCCAAGTGTGGTCTAACCAAGGTTCTATACATGTTTAACATAACTTCTTTGCTTTTCAATTCTATCCCTCTAGAAATGAATCTTAGTGCTTGATTTGACTTTTTTTTGGCCTTATTAATCTGTGTCGCTACTTTTAGTGATTTGTGTATCTGTACCCCTAGATCCCTTTGCTCCTCTATCCCGTTTAGACTCTTATTCTTCAAGCTGTATGTGGTCTCCTTATTCTTCACACCAAAATACACCACCTCACATTTATCTATATTGAAATTCATTTGCCAATTACACATTCTGCAAGTTTATTAATATCCTCTTGCAATTTGACGCATTCTTCCTTTGTATTACCTACACTCCCCAATTTGGTGTCATCTACAAATTTTGAAACTGTACTTCGGATTCCTGAATCCAAATCGTTAATGTAAATTGTGAACAACAGTGGTCCCAGCACTGATCCTTGTGGAACACCACTTCCCACCTTTTGCCAGTCTGAGTAGCTACCCTTAACCACTACTCTCTGTTTTCTGTTTTGTAGTCAGCTTGCTATCCATTCCGCTACCTGTCCCTTGACTCCACAAGCGCTGACCTCAACCATGAGTTTACAATGCGGTACCTTATCGAAGGCCTTTTGAAAATCCAAATATATTACATCTACTACATTACCCTTGACTACTTTTTCTGCTACTTCTTCAAAGAGTTCAATAAGGTTGGTCAAGCATGACTTTCCTTTCTGAAATCCGTGCTGACTATTCATTATTATATTTTTGTTCTCTAGATGTCTTTCTATTACAACTTTGAGTAAAGATTCCATTATCTTTCCTACCACCAACGTTAAGTTAACTGGTCTATAGTTCTCTGGACTTGTTCCATCTCCCTTTTTGAATATAAGAATAACATTATCTGAGCACATAATACAGGTTGACACTCCAGTGCAGTAGTGAGCGTGTGCTGCACTGTTGGAGGTGCCATCTTTTTGATGAGATTTTAAACTGAGGTCCCGTCTGCCCTCTCAGGTGAACATAAAAGATCCCATGGCACAGATGAAGAGCTGGGGAGTGCTCCCTGGTGTCCTGGCCAACATTTATCCCTCAACCAACATCACTAAGAAGTTATTATCTGGTCATTATCACATTGCTTTTTGTGGGACATGGCTGTACGCACATTGGCTGCCGTGTTTCCTACATTACAAGTGGCTGCACTTCAAAAGTACATTATTGGCCGTGAAATGCTTTGGGACGTCTAAATTTAACTTCTCATCTGAAAGACTACACCTCTGACACTGCAGCACTCCCTCAGTACTGCACTGGAGCGTCAGACTAGATTTTGAGCTCAAGTCTCTGGAGTGGGACTTGAACCCATAACCTCAGAGGCGAGGGTGCTACCACGAACCATGGCTGAAACCGCCAACAGTCCCATCACAGTGTCTTCAGGGACCCGAGAGAATATTTTTACCTCTATTGAGCACCTCCTGCACCAGCCTTTTTAGATCACATATTACTGCTGGATCAAAAAGGTTTTCTATGGCGATCTCTCTTCAACACACGCATAGACTTTCCCTTCTTTCATTATATTCACTTCTTCTGAGTTCAATCCCTAATGGGGGAGGAAAGCTGCATGGTTTTAGTTGGTTACTCTCCAGTAGTACCCCTGTTCTTGAGGGTCTCCAAGTCATGGCTCTGCACCAAAACTCTCTGGACTGAGGTAAGTAAGTTATGTCCCCGTGGGGAGAGACTGTGACCTTCGTGTCGTGACTTGTTGAACATGGTGGTGGATTTCTTTCCATGTCAGACACCTGCCTGACTAAACCAAAAATTGTGCCAATGAAACCTTATCATCCACCTGAGCTACCAGAACAGCAGCCCCTCAATACTGCACTGGAAGGTCGACCTAAACTATCCTCTCAAGTTCTAGTTAAGGAGCTCAAGCTCACAACCTTCTGACCTAGAAGATAGATACTTTCCAATATGCCTGTCACATACACGAACAGTGGTTGAAGCTGCCCTAGTAGCTTCTCAGAGACAATGAAGCCCTTTAATGTGTGATTGATGCCTAGATTAAGTTTGTTAAGTTTCTCAAGTTTACGTGTATCAAAAATTAATTACTTTGCAGCCTTCTAGTCTTACTATTGACTTTTAATAACTTCAGACCTTAAAGATAGTTCCTGTTTCTTTCTTCAGCAGGAAGTGCTGACAATGTGTGATGGGTGTTTCGGGGCAAGAGGGATGAGTTGATGCTTGGGGTGGGAACTCTCCATCAGAACACCATGCTGGCGGGGTGTCTGCATCCTTGGTGTCAGCTTGATTTGTTCTCCTCCCAGGATCCTGGGCCATTGGAGCCTGCTCTGCTTTGCCAGATTTTCCTATTTTCATTTTTTCCTACCTTGCCTCCCCCCTCCTGAGCTATTTGCACATTCTGCCAGAGGCAGTAGTAGAGGCGGGTACAATTTTGTCTTTTAAAAAGCATTTGGACAGTTACATGGGTAAGATGGGTATAGAGGGATATGGGCCAAGTGCAGGCAATTGGGACTAGCTTAGTGGTATAAACTGGGCGACATGGACATGTTGGGCCGAAGGGCCTGTTTCCATGTTGTAAACTTCTATGATTCTATGATTCTATTCTCGGTGTCTCATAAATGTCTTTAATTTCTCTCATTATGCCTCCTACTATTTCATGCTAACTTCTCCCATTTAACCATCTACTATTTTCCCTTTATGCACTTTACAAGTCGTTCTATTTCTTCTGTCGTGTATGTATGTACGTGTGTGTACGTGAGTGTACGTGTATATGTGTGTGTGTTTGTATGTATGCGTGTGTGTATGTGAGTGTTTATGTGTATATGTGTGCATATGTGTGTGTGTTTTCTCTCCCCCTTTCCTTTGTTCTGTTCCTTTTTAAAACCCGCTCCTCTGTAATTTCTTTCAGTTCTGGCGAATGACTTATACCTGAAGCTTTAACTCCTCTCTTCTCTCCACAGGTGACCTTTTTCTGTTCTTGGTTCAGCATCTGCAGTTTCTTCCCCTGTTATTTTCCATTTCTCTGTGGTAATTCCACTGCCCGGACATGAGCTGGGCTCTGAGACTCGGCGGCAATTGGCAAAAGTACCTTTCAGTAATACTGAAGCCATTGTGACCTGCTAAGTCAGGATGCAGTTTCCCAGCGTATTTGGAAAAAAAAATCTTTTACATAAACAGTCACAGCTCCCAAAGAAACCAATTAAAAACCCCACAGATAAGAGCAAAATTTGTTTTTGAAAGACCATGGGGATAATTTTGACTTTGGACGATAGTGTAAAATGGGCGATATTGGAACAGCCTCCCGTTACGTATCTCTCCAGGTTTTCATTTACATGGACTTCAATGGAAATGAAAATCGGGAAAGCTGCATAACGGGCAGCTGATTGGATATCACCCGTTTTACACTATCCCCGAAGTCAAAATTGCCCCACTATTCAGGTAATACGTAAGCCATAATACGTAAGGTCCTTTTCCCTCGAGTTAACCCCAAACCTTGCCACTTTGCCCCTTCCCTTCCTTACTCTGACTGATCCCGGCAAATGTTTCCGTCTTTGGCTTCTCAGTTTAATCTGTGCAACACATTTCCACAGCAAGAAAAGTTCGACAAGGGGGCCGTTTGAATGTAGGTTCTGAGACGACTTAATCCTGGAAGTCTGACTGACAGCTAGAAATGGGACTTTGTGCCAACTCAAGCCCAGTCAGCTGCAGTTTTTTATTTATTTAACAAAACACATATTCCCCTCCCCAAGAGAGAAAAGCCCTACAGATCCGAGGCCAAAAAAATTTAAATAAATATTAATGGTATCATATTAAAATATATCTCCTGCCTATTTTATATCATTATATTGGAGAGGCTGGTTGGCTCCAGTGCTCACAATATTCTTATTAAGAAAACACCTTTCTCAATCCTGCTCTGCAGTGCCAAGATTCTGAAATGGTTACAGATGTTGTGTGAGGCCTATCATGTGGTAGCGATCCTGTCTTGTGTCTTGGCGAATGGCTGGTGATGTTTTATGAGCTCCATTTTCTTTCGAAATTATTAATTTTTTTTGCTGAATACTCGCATTGCTCGAGATGAGGAATGCCAGTGCTGTGGGGAACTGAAACACGTTTTCACATTAGGCACTCGCAGGTCAGGTCCGGCGCAGTTAGACGTAGGGGAGTGCTCCCCTCTCTGTCACCTCATCTCGGGAGAAGCGCCAGTGTGAGAATTGGAAATGTTCAGATCTGGTCATCGTTTAATCTCTCAGCTAACGTCAGACCAAGGTCCTATTTGCCTTTTTCCAGTGATGTCAGGCGGAAATTAAAGATACAGCAACAAGTTGCATTTATATCACCGCCTTTAACAGAGAATAATATCCCAAGGTGCTTCGCAGAAGCGCATTACAAAAAAATGGAAACCGAGCCAAAGAAGGAGATATTAAGAGGGGTAACCAAAAGCTTGGTCAAAGAGGCAGGTTTTAAGGAAGCTCTTAAAAGGAGGAGGTGGACAAGTGGAGGGATTTAGAGGGGGAATTCCAGAATGTGGGGACTAGGTGGCTAGAAGCCCAGCCAACAATAGTGGGCTGAAGGGAGGGGTGGATACGCAAGGGCCAGAGTCGGAGGAACAGGGAGTTTTGGGGAGGGGAGGGCTGTACAGAGGAGAAGGTTATAGAGATAGGGAGGGATGAGGCCGTGAAGGGAATTAAATGCAAGGATAAGAAATTTAAATTTGAGGTGTTGGGGTATTGGGGGACTGGGAACCAATGTAGGTCATCGAGGACATGGGTGATAGTTGAGTAGGACTCAGAGTTTTTGATGGGCTGAAGGTCAGGGAGGGTGGAAGATGGAGGCTGGCCATGAGAGGATTGGAATAGTCGAGTCTGGAGGTAAAAAAAGCATGGATGTGGGTTTCAGCAGATGGGGTGAGGTAGGGGCGGAGGCTGATGATGTTACAGAGATGGAAATAGGCTGTCTTTGTGATGGAGAGGATATGGGGTTGGAAGCTCAGCTCAGGGTCTGAAGTTCTGAACAATCTGGTTCAAATTGAGACAGAGGCCAGCAGGGGTGGGAGATTGAATCAGTGATAAGCGTACAGAATTTGTGGCCAGGGTGGAAGATGATGGCTTTGGTCTTCCCAACGCTTAACTGAAGGAAACCAATGGCAGGCAGTTCTCCTGGTCTTCTGCCTAACATTCCTCCCTCAACCAACACCACTTAGAAAAAAAGTTCAGCTGGTCAATTTTTCCATGGCTTTTTGAGAGATGTTGCTGGTGAATAATGGCTGCCATATTTGCCTATGTAACAACAATCACTAACCCTTCTCTCTCCACAGTGCATGATACTGAATTGCAAGCACTTGCTTCCACTGTACAGCATTCGGAACCTGTGCACGAGGCTCCAATGCTAAATCACGACCCGAGCAGAAAAAACATAACCCAACTGTGGGCATGTAGTCAATCCGCTGCCAGATCTTACCTGGAGACAGCGCACATAGTGGACAACTGATAGCTTCAGTAGAAATGATACGCTCATTCATTCTTGGGATGTAGGCATCGCTGGCAAGACCGCCATTTATTGCCCATCCCTAGTTGCCCTGAGAAGGTGGTGGTGTGTCTTCTCCTTGAACCGCTGGTAGTTTAACACAACTGAGTGGCTTGCCTGACCACTTCATACGGCAGTTAAGATTCAAGCACATTGGTGTGGGACTGGAGTCACCTATAGGCCAGACTAGGCAAGGATGGCAGGTTTCCTTCTGTAAAGGACGTCAGTGAGCCAGTTGGGTTCTTACGACAATCCGACGGCTTTATGGCCACTTTTTATTTCCAGGTTTTTTTTTTAACTGAATTCAAATTCTCAAACTGCCGTGATGGGATTTGAATTCATGTTCTCTGGATTATTAGTCTAGTAACATAACCACTGGACTAATAATCCATTCTGATTGAATCACTGAATCAATGGATGATTAAAAGAGCTGGGATGTACAGATCTGCTCTTAATATCAGCATTTTACACACCCCTTGATTCAAGTAAAATCCTGATCCGTGCAGAACATTCCTGGCCAAACTCCCCCCTTTCCCCACCACCTCCCCCTCCCCCCCCCCCCCACGTTTACCACAACTCGGCCACATTCCCATTTCATACCTTCTTCTTGCTGCAGTAGATTTGCCATTTCTTCTCCGCAGGCAGTGCAAACATAGCATCTCGGTTCTTGTCAGTGAGATCCAATTCATCCTGGAAACGAGAACAGATAAAGGAATCAGTTACCTCACCAGGGAGTAGGGTTGGACGTTTTCCTGGAGGTTTCTTCACAAGCCCACTCACCTCCAATGGCCCTGCCCAGTCAAACAGCCTTTTCTCCCATTTCCAATACATTTATAACTAATAAATGAAAGTGTTCAAAGAAAATGGGGGAAAAAAATGTTTTTCTAATGCCCCTGTCTATGGTATAACTCCCGGGTTGCTTGCAACAGTGTCTGGGAGATTAATCATTAATTCCTGGAGACTTCAGGACAATCCTGGAGAGTTGGCAATCCTACCACGGAGCGAACGCTCCTCGGAGCGCCTGATGGGATTCTCCTCGGCCTCACGGTATCGAGCGGTATAAGCACCGGTGCAGCGGTGTGGTGCGAGCCGTAGATCTGACACGCACCGTGTGGTAGGGTGTGGGCTTCACCCTAATTACCCCTCAGGTTGAGTCGCCAGCGTCAGCCACGTTGTCGTGGGGAGGCACCATGGAGAGGCCAAGAAATCTCCCTAATGGAGGGAGGCCCAATCAGAGACTGCCAGTTAAGACCAAATTAACGGTAGACTTACGCTTTGCATCCATACCCAGTACGGCCTGGATTGAGACGTCCCAAATTTATTCCCTACAGAAGCCTACAGCCAGCAGAGAGAGGAGGCTCTCATCCATCATTCTGGTGAAAAGTGTTCTCACTCAACTGCTTATATTACAACAATAACAACTGCATTTATATAGCGCCTTTAATGTAGGACAATCTCCCAAGGTGCTTCGCAGAAGCTTAATCAAGCACAAATTGACACCGAGCCAAAGGAGATATTAGGAAGGATGACTAAAAACTTGGTCAAAGAGACAGGTTTTAAGGTGGGCTTTAAGGAGGGAGATGTGGGAAAGGTGGAGAGTTTAGGGAGGGGATTCCAGAGTTTAGGGGCTTAGATGACTAAAAGTATGGCTGCCAATGGTAGGGAGGAGGGAGTGGGGGGATACATAAGAGGCCCGAGTTGGAGGAATACAGAGTTCATGGAAAGTTGTAGGGATGGGAGAGGCCACGGAGAGATTTGAACACAAGGACGAGAATTTTAAATTTGAAGTGTTAATGGACCGGGAGCCAATGTAGGTTAGTGAGCACAGGGGTGAAGGGTCAATGGGATTTGGTGCAGGTTAGGATACTGACAGCAGAATTATGGATGAGCTCAAGATCATGAAGGGTGGAGGACGGGTGGCCAGCCTAATAACTGATCATATTACTGTGAAACACAATAAAGCAGGGAACAAGAAAAGGCAACTCAGCCCATCTAGCCTGCTCATTCCAAAGCCTATCGTCAAACCAATTCCATCATGGACTCAAATCCATTTAGTCACTGAGGAAAGGTTCTGCAAAGCTTCTCCTCGCGACAAGGGTAAATCAGGTCAAATTCCAGAATATTTACCCCACCTACGTTCTAGATCCTTAGCCTTCCTTGGGGCAACGTTTTCACAGCTCTGTAAACTTCCTCTGGTCAAAGTAAAGAGCACAAGGTTTCGAGGGAAGGGCATCTGCTGAGGAAAAGTTGGCAAATGGAAATGCAGCATACCCGGAAAGTGACGGTTACATCTGCAGGGCTATGGGGAAAGAGCAGGGTGGGGGTAAGCAGGACTAATTGGATAGCTCTTTCAAAGAGCCGGCACGGGCACGATGGGCTGAATGGCCTACTTCTGTGCTGTATCATTCTGCAATGATTCTACATGAGTTTGCTTGCTGTGCTAACTCCAGCTGTGGTATGAGAACAAGGTTCAAGTTGGGTGCTGACAGTGGAGGGTGTTTTTGGAACACTTCTGTAGCGAGGCGCTGAAAATAAAGTCAACCAAGTGTGATGCCTTCTAATCTTCGCCTCCACCCCCCACCCTCAACCCCCCAGATGCCATGTTGCCGCTGCTTAAAAAACACATGGCTCGACAGTTCACGCAACTGTGTGGGATCGATGCAAGCTTCCTGTCTTTGTGCAACTACTGTATGGGAGCCTTTATTCATGGGCAGTGATACCAGCTGTAATAACAGGTATCCTGCAGAAAGGTTCCATTAACAGGTAGTGTGGACCAGACAGTGTGCTGAAAGTACTGAATATGTGTTCTGTATAAAACTACCCACCATGAATGGAGGGGGAGGGGGACATAAGAATAAGCTGATCCAATCAGTCCAGCAGGGGAAGAACACAATTGAACTTTTATCAGCTGTGGTTCAGTGGGTAACACTCTTGTCTCTGAGTCAGATAGTTCATGGGTTCAAGTCCCACTCCAGAGACTTGAGCACATAATCCAGGCTGACACTCAGGTGCAGTACTGAGGGAGTGCTGCACTGTCAGAGGTGCTGTCTTTTGGATGAGATGTTAAACTGAGGGCCCCGTCTGTCCTCTCAGGTGGGCGTGAAAGATCCCACGCCCACCTGATTACGTAGAAGGAGAGCAGGGGAGTTCTCCCAATATTTATCCCTCAACCAACATCACTAAATCAGATTATCTGATCTGTAGCTCATGGCTGTTTGTGGGATCTTGCTGTGTGCAAACTGGCTGCCGCGTCTCCCACGTTACAACGGTGACTACACTTCCAAAGCACTCCACTGGCTGTGAAGCACTTTGGGACGTCTTGAGGTCATAAACTGCACTGTATTAATGCAAGTTCTTTCTTTTTCGCATGCACGATAGTACGGCATGCAAGCCTGCGACATGTGGGCCATGGCGAGACAGAGTATGCATTCACATCTGTGATCTTCCACAACCTCGGCTGGTCCACTGTGAGGATTGTGTAGGCTCTTCCCTGGAGGGGTAATTGGTAATTAATTGGTCCCTGGCTTCCCCCCAATGGCTGGTTTCAAAGCACCACTGCTGTATACCGGTGAGAGAGTCAAGGGGAAAGAGAAAGTGAACCCAAACACACCATGGCAACAATACAAGAGGGCACAGGTTCAGCATTGTGATGTGTCAGTTTACGACAGATGGCAGGAAGCATTTCTTTACATAAAGGGTGTTTAACAGCTGGAACAAGTGTCAGGAAGCTCAGGGCTCTGGATTCATTTAAGAAACAGCTGGATGCAGTAATAAGAAGATGGTAGGCTTGGTTTCTTGGAAAGATTAGATCAAAAAAGGCTCAAGGGCCATCTTCATCCAAACCAGCACCTGTGATCTCGTAATGCGCATATATCTGGGATAATTCTCTGAATATCAGCTGCTGTTGTTTTTTCCATTTATATTTCCTTACAGTGGTGCAAATTGAGCAGAGTAGAATAACTCTGACATGTCCCTGGGTAGCTTAAGTACAGAGATTCTCCTGTGGGGTTATCTAGCTATGATATTAATGAGATCAGCTGTGGCTCTGTGGTAGCAGTCTCGCCTCTGAGTCAGATGGCTGTGGGTTTAAGTCCCACTCCAGAAACTTGAGCACATAAAATATGCCATGACACCATTTCGAAGAAGAGCAGGGGAGTTCTCCCCAGTGTCCTGGCCAATATTTATCCCTCAACTAGCATCAGTAAAAAAAAACCAGAATATCTGGTCATTTATCTCACTGCTGTTTGTGGGAGCTTGCTGAGTGCAATTTAGCCGCTGCGTTTCCTACATTACAACAGTGACTACACTTCAAATATAACTTTCAAAAGTACTTCATTGGCTGCGAAGTGCTTTGGGTCGTGCTGAGGTTGTGAAAGGCAAGATCTTTCTTCATTAATAAGGTTAAGTCAGTTAGGTATCATGTGCAAAACTGACCAGATCGGGGAGCGATGAGCGAGTAAGTAGTAGGGGGGGAGGTGGTGGCAAGGCAGGGGCGGGGGGGGGGGGGGGGTTGCAATGTTGACTGCTGGTGATTGGTTACAGTGAGAACCCGCCAGGCTGGGGACACAGGTGGGAGCCATAAGAGAGGCACCTTGGGATAAAGTGCTGTTGCTGTCAGTGATCTTGTCGAGTCAGATCCAACAGAACAACTTTGTGCTGAAAGCATTCTCCTGTGACCCGAGGTGACCCGAGTCGTAAAGTGTATGGGGCACACCCTGATACCACATCTCCACAGTTTTATCAGCTCCGTTCCCAGGAGGAACGCTTCAACCATTTCCCACAGAACAGGATGTGCCAGGCCCAACAGTAATCACACATTTATCATTCACCACCCGCCCCTCCCCCGACACACTCGCTCCGAGTATCATTAATTCCACCGTCGGATTCTGTTTCCTCCCCAGCTGGACGTGGGAATTCGGAGCTGCCTGTTCTTTTGTTTTATCCCCCGAGCTCGCGTGCTTCCTGACGTGGTCACCTGAGCACGTCTCGTGACGGAACCTATCGCTGGCAAGAGAAAGCTCTAGTGTTTGTTAAAAGGAACTCTCGGCTTGATGCTCTTGTTTCTCTCTGTGGGTTTTCGCTCCGCCAGTGCTGGGGAACGGAAGGTCTTCCCACTTCAGGCACACCCAGTCCAATGTCACGTGTGGCACAGCCAGTTGCTTTCTCCTTTCGGCCCCCAACCCCCACAACCTCCCCCCACCCCCCCACCACCACCATGTGTCTCAGCCCTGACAATCTGAGCAGTACACCAGTCTGACGTTCCCCGTTCTAGAAATTTTACGGCTTCTCTGAGTGAGATTGACCATTTTGTGCCAAATTGGGTACAGTTTTATACTGTGGGCCCATACCCATGGGGAACACTGAGACCAACCAAAGTCATTTCACATAGGACCCCATGGGTCCACCATTGGGGAAATAAGTTCCCACTTTCCACAGACAACAGCCCTACAGGCCAGGCCTCCTGATATAAGAAAGAACAATCACTTCCAAACAGGTGTCTAAATATCTTGAATGGATTACACATTCAAGTCTCTGGAGTGGGATTATGAACCCAAGACCTTCTGACTCAGAGACAGGAGTGCTATCCACTGAGCCACAGCAGAGAGTCAAACAGCCTGCCAGCACTCAGTGCCACTGCTCACGCGATGTCCCCCGGGGCGGGGAGGGGGGTAACCCCGTCAGAGGAGCCGTAACCCTCAAGAGTCCGGTGCCTCGGCAGAGAAGGGGGATAAAACTGGTAAAAAAAAATCAGACAATTGGACAGGCCTCACGGTAGAAATGAGGATTGAACGGCAACTGTGACCGCAGCCAACAGGCAGCCCAGTGCTGGCAGCGTGATGGATTACTGCACAGTAATGCTACTGTTGGTGCGTTGGCGGAGCCACTGGAATGAAGATTGGCTCAGACTGCTGTGCCTGGCTCAATGTGAACAAGGGCCCAATTGTACAGACTAAGTAGGAAACAGAACGGGCCACTTAACGTCAGCAAGCTACCTGCCAAAAGAGGGGAAGTCGCAGGATTAATCTGAAATGTTTAACTTTGTGTAATTAGTTCTCCCCTTAAATACTGACATTTCTAGACTGCTCGAGGGAGGGGAGGGGGTGGGGCAGTTTTCTTGCTAAGAGGCTCGCCTTTTCCATTGACTGTAGGTAATAACGTTGACAACTGTCATCTGACTTGAAGGGAAGGATCGGTTTGAGTGAAAATTGAGTTTGGTGAGTTAGAACTGCTGGGAAAAGCCATTTCTTTATTCAACGGTGAAGTATTTCTTTACCTTTTTTAAAAAAAAAGTCCTGACACCAATCTAATGTGGTTTTTCCTTGGCTCACGCTTCATTTCCGATTGCTCAGGAAGAGGTGCTGAGTGCAATTAAGGCTCTTCCATAGGGCGGGGTTAAATGGGGTCACCCCTAGCCGGACTTGTGCACCTCCGAGGGACTGGAATGCATTGTCAGGAAGAGTAGGATGTCGAACTAATTTAAGAAACAACTCGACGCTGTAATGGGAACACAGCAGAGTTAGAATTCTCTGGAAAGGTAAGGTCAAATAGGCCAAAGGGCCTTCTTCATTTGAACCCATCTTGCGACTAAAAGAAATAGAGATTTCAGATAGGCTGAGGAAGTGAAAGGAAGATAAGGCCTCAGGTCGTAATGGGCTTCATTCGGGGGTACTTAAAGAAACAGCCAGCAAAATATCCTTTGGTCATGTCCTTGTCACTATCTTTAGAGAATCATAAGAAACGGGAGCAGTGCCTGAGGATTGGAATGTAGCTAACACAACATCAGTCTTTAAAAAGGGGCAAAAGGACTTAGGAAACCACAGGCCACCTGGTGTAGGAAAGGTATTAGAAGGTGTGGTGAAAGAGTGGATAATGAAACCACTAGGTATGGCATGGTGAAAGGGAGGCAGCGTGGACTTTTGGGAAGGAGGTCTTGTTTAACAGATGTACTGGAACTCTTCGAGGAAATGAGGGGGCCTTGTTGACAGCGGACACTGTGTGTATGTGATATATTTATGATTTCTGCAAAGCTTTTGATATTGTGCCACATAGGCGATTAATCCACAAGGTATTAAGGCAAGATGTAGGAGGCAAACTTGTGAGGCGGATTGGCAAAATCACAGAAATCAATGGACAGCTGTGATTGAAACTAGGTTAACATGGCAAGTGAGTTTCCACAGTGGGAGGGGGACATTGCTGTTTACACTGTGAATAAATGATTTGGTGCTGGGGGACAGAAATAAAGGTGTTTAAGTTTGCAGATGATACCAAATTTGGGAGCAAGTTTCAAACAACAGGGCACAGCCAGACCAAATTGGGATTGGGATAGGTAGGGTAAGTAGGCTGATGAGTGGCAAATGGCACTTAATGTGGCTTAATGCAAGGTAATGGGACTGGAGATGGGACATAAACAGCGGGAATATAAATTACCTGGCTGTAGGCTCCAGGACACAAAAAAAGGAGGGATCCAGGGATATTGATGGATGGCTCACTGAGACCAACAGAGCAATTTGTGGTAGCAGTAAGGAAAGCTAACCAGATCTCGAGATGGATAGTCAGAGAGATTGTCACCTCCTGGGATTGGTGTCTATGAGGCTTGTAACACGGCACTGGGTAAATCACAACCTGGAGTATTGCGTACAGGTCTGATCACTGCACTTAAACAAGGTTAACTGGGCATTGCAGGGAGTGCAAGAAAGGGAAAGCCAAACTGATACCTGGCCTAAGGCAGCTGAGCTGTGAGGAGGGGTTGAGGAGCCTGGGATTGTTTACTGTAGAGAAGAGAAGGCTTAGGGGAGATATTGTCTAGGCATTCAAGACCATTATTGGAATAGAATAACTGAACCCCGATAATAAGTTGGAGATCGCCACAAAGCGCTTGAACTGCGTAAAACATTGGTTAGGCCACAGCTTGAGTACTGCGTACAGTTCTGGACACCACATTACAGCAAAGATGTGATTGCACTAGAGAGGGTACAGAGGAGATTTACAAGGATGTTGCCAGGACTGGAGAATTTTAGCTATGAGAAAAGATTGGATAGGCAGGGGTTGTTTTCTTTGGAATAGAGGAGGCTGAGGGGAGATTTAATTGAGGTGTATAAAATTATGAGGGGCCTAGATAGAGTGGATAGGAAGGACCTATTTCCCTTAGCAGAGGGGTCAATAACCAGGGAGCATAGATTTTAAAGTAATTTGTAGAAGGATTAGAGGGGAGCTGAGGAGAATTCTTTTCACCCAGAGGGTGGTGGGGATCTGGAACTCACTGCCTAAAAGGGTGGTAGAGGCAGAAACCCTCGTTGCATTTAAAAGATGTTTGGATGTGCACTTGATGTGCCGTAATCTACAAGGCTACGGACCAAGAGCTGGAAAGTGGGATTAGGCTGGATAGCTCTTTTTCGGCCGGCACAGACACAATGGGCCTCCTTCTGTGCCGTAAATTTCTATGATTCTATGAGATTCTAGAATCAGGGGACACGAGCTCAAGCTTAGAAAAGGGAAGGTGCACAGACAGATTTGATTTAATTACTTTACGCAGAGGGTGTGAACTTGAGCGATAGACTGTCCAGGGAATCAGCGGAAACAGATAGTGTGGAAAATGTTAAGGGGGAATTGGACTGATATTTGAGGGACTGGGGGAACCGAGAAGTACTGGTTTGTGGGAACAGCCGGGGTCTCTTCCAGTCCCGTGCTTTCATGCACTCCTATAAAAATGATGGGCTCTGTGCGTGATTTCTGGATATGTGCTCCCGACAGGCGAGAATCTGCACTGGGTGCAGGCAATTGAAAAATTGACCTTGTAAGCACAAGTTGCACTGAGTTTTATGGAGTTTGTGGGCTAGATTGCCAGGGCCTGCAGGCTCAAAGACCATAGTTTGGAACCCCCCCTGCTTTATATCAATGTATTGCTGTCACACTTCAGTGCAGACCAGGCTCCACTCTATCGAGGATGAGTAATCTCACTTCAGTTTTGGTTTTCACCTCAGCTCGACCTAAGCTGACCCAGGGCCATGGAGCGTGAAGCCAGATCGGATTCAGTGCAACTGCTGAGTGAGTGAACAGTGGAGGGAACCCTTGGCATTGAAGTGATTTCATGCCTCCCGATCTAGTGAATGATCGAAAATGTGTTGGGTAAGCAGGGGCTCTAATCCTATCAGATATTTTAACTGGGAATGGCAGTGCAGTGGGATGGGTAATTGAGCCTTAGATGTGGGCCACCACTGAGGGTAAACGCCAGCGCTGTTTTTCTTTCTCCTATTTTAACATGTGTTCGGTACAAACTCCCTCTGTGCATACCACTTTCGTTGTTCTGCCATAGCTTTCATCTCCTCCCATCGCGAACAATATGTTTTTTTTTATTTTTTCATTATGCATTTATTTTCTGGATTCCTGGCGGGAAGTGTACATCCAAAGGAGCGATGGTTTCCTGGTCAGCACATGCCAGGAGTGTAACTGTTCACTGACAATTCTACAGCTCTAATTTGTAACTCCTCCAATAATGCAGTGGCCCATGCTGGCCGACAGCAGCACTGGGACAACATCCAGGCTTAGGCTGACAAATGCCAAGTAATACTGGCACCACGTAAGTACCAGGCAATGACTGTCTCCACAAGAAAGGACTCAACCATCTCCCCCGACCTCCAGTGGAACCACTATCAACCACTGTCAACGACCTGGGCGGGGTCACCAATAATCAGAAGCTTAACTGGACCGGCCATATCAACTCCGTGGCTACACAAGCAGGGCAGAGGCCAGATATTCAATGATAAGCCACTCACCTCTGACCCCTCAAAGCCTCTCCAACGTGTGCATGGCTCGTCAGGAGTGTAACAACATCAGTCTATAGGTTTGACACGGTCCTGGACACAGCAGTCTGTTTGATCAGGGACCTTGCCTCTAGACTCATTATCCACCCCCTCCACCACTGCCACACTATGGCTGCAGTATGTACAATCTCCAGGGTGAACTACAGGAACTCAACAAGCTTACTTCAACAGTGCCTCCCAACCCCACCACTTCTACCACTTAGAAGAATAAGGGGAACTATCTCCTCTTGCGGGGGAATCAAGAACAAGGGCACATATATGGGAGGCTTTATTCATGGGCCGTGATACCAGCTGTAATAACAGGTAACCTGCAGAAAAGTTCCATTAAGAGGTAGTGCGGGCCAGACAGTGTGCTGAAAGTACTGAGTATGTGTTCTGTATGAAACCATCCCCCATGAATTTGGGGGGGAGGGGGGAGGAGAGAGTGGGGCAGAGGGCATAAGAAAATGCTGATCTCATCATTCCAGCAGAGGAAGGACAAAATGGAACTTTTGTCAGCTGTGGCTCAGTGGGTAACACTCTCACCTCTGAGTCAGAAGGTCGTGGGTTCAAGTCCCACTCCAGACACTTGAGCACTTAATCTAGGCAGAGGCCAGATATTCAATGATAAGCCACTCACCTCTGACTCCTCAAAGCCTCTCCACCGTGTGCAAGGCTCGTCAGGAGTGTAACAACAACAGTCTATAGGTTTGACACTCCAGTGCAGCACTGAGGGAGTGCTGCACTGTCAGAGGTGCCGTCTTTCAGATGAGACGTTAAACCAGGGCCCCGTCTGCTCTCTCAGGTGAACATAAAAGATCCCAAGGCACTATTTTGAAGACGAGCAGGGGAGTTCTCCCCGGTGTCCTGGCCAATATTTATCCCACAATCAACATCACTAAAAAACAGATTATCTGGTCATTTATCACATTGCTGTTTGTGGGACCTTGCTGTGTGCAAATTGGTTGCTGTGGTTCTGGCATTACAACAGTGACTACACTTCATTGGCTGTAAAGCGCTTTGGGACGTCCTGAGGTTGTGAAAGGCGCTATATAAATGAAAGTCTTTCTTTCTTTCCCTCCCTCCTGCAGTCAACAAGTTTTTAAAGCCTAAGCTCAGCGGTCATTTAGTCACTTTCTCAATTTGCCATCGGGCTGATTTTAGCCATGCCCGTCCGGCAGAAACCGGACAGTTAAAATCCCACTCAGGACTTACCCGCCGATGTCCTGCTGCCTTCCCGCGGGTCTTGATCTTCTGAGCCGGAAGCCAGCGGGTCCTTCTTTAAATATGCAGATTGAGCACCAATGGCACCGACTGCAATTTTAACCGGAGGCCTGTGCAGGGAAGGCACAGTGACTTCCCCGCCAGGTCAACCTAGCGGGAAGAGGAGCCAGAAGAGGCCAATAAACGTAAGTGGTTTTCCTCTCTTTTATGTTCCTTGTGGGGCCACGACTGCATCCTCCGAGTCCCCAAGCAAAGTTTAGGCCTTCCCTGCCCTGGGGCTTCCCCTTCCCCGACTGCAAGGGCCCTCCCAAACCCACTCCCAACCACTTGAGTGCCGAGGACCATTTCTTCGGTCCCTGGTTGGGAGGGGGCGGGGTCTCCTGCCTCCTCACATTACGCTCATGCCCACTGGCCAGCTGCCACCCCCGGTTGGTATCGGGCAGGAGGTTGAGGAGTTAAAATCTCCTGGGCCTCACGCTGCCGAGGTGGGGACTTTTCGTCTCGGCCTACCGCCCCCTGTCACGGTACCCCTGCCCTGGGTTAAAATCTGGGCTCATGTCTTTTGACCCTTTCAATCTTGATGGTGCCCTGTACTTATGGGCCTAGGTTTCCCCTCATTTAAAAGAAAGATAGATTTTTGTGCCTGCTTCTGTCAAAGAGACAAAAAAAAAAGGAAAGGAGACCTGAGTGATTAACCCGGGGATTGATCTCTATGCATCAGCTCTTGGACATGTGTGCACGCTGTTGGCATGTGATTGGAAGCAGCATGAAAGCAGTACAACACTGGCAATTAGGACTGTGTGGTCTTTCTTCAGATGCGCCAGTGCGTGGGCGCTCGGTAATACGATTCTGTTCAATGGGGAGTTGCAGTCATGCTGTGGGAGGGCTGGAACAGGAGGCTGCTGTTACTTTGAGACACATGTGCGGGCCATGTGTCAGTGGTCAGTAGGCGGTTGTAAAAAAACATCTGAGCTACCTGGTGGGATTTTCTTCCTTTTTTTTTTATGAGGGAATGTTCTTAGAGCTGATTGTGGCAATGGCTGCCAAAGCTGGACACCCACAGGCATTGAGAAGTGTGCTGATACTGGGATGAAAGATCAACACAATCCTGCTGTATAGAGGAGTGGGAGAATTTGACTTGTATATAAATTGCTCCAACATAACCTAACTGTCACCTTCTTGGGAAATTCCAATTCCCACAGGGAGCAGCAACTAATGGTCACTGAGGGCCAGAACCCCAACCCTTGTCTTGCTTGAGAGCTATGGGTTAATGGGACTTGGGCCTGGGCCTTTGTTGTTATACTCCAGTACCATGGCTTAATGGGACCTGGGCCTGGGCCTGTGCTGTTATACTGCAGCACCATGGATTAATGGGACGTGGGCCTGGGCCTGTGTTGTTATACTCCAGCACCATGGATTAATGGGACCTGGGCCTGGGCCTGTGCTGTTATACTCCAGCACCATGGATTAATGGGACCTGGGCCTGGGCCTGTGCTGTTATACTCCAGCACCATGGCTTAATGGGACGTGGGCCTGGGCCTGTGTTGTTATACTCCAGCACCATGGATTAATGGGACCTGGGCCTGGGCCTGTGCTGTTATACTCCAGCACCATGGCTTAATGGGACGTGGGCTGGGCCTGTGCTGTTATACTGCAGCACCATGGATTAATGGGACCTGGGCTGGGCCTGTGCTGTTATACTGCAGCACCATGGATTAATGGGACCTGGGCTGGGCCTGTGTTGCTAAACTCCAGCACCATGGATTAATGGGACCTGGCCTGGGCCTGTGTTGCTATACTGCAGCACCATGGATTAATGGGACCTGGGCTGGGCCTGTGCTGTTATACTGCAGCACCATGGATTAATGGGACTTGGGCCTGGGCCTGTGTTGCTATACTGCAGCACCATGGATTAATGGGACCTGGGCCTGTGTTGCTATACTCCAGCACCATGGATTAATGGGACCAGGGCCTGGGCCTGTGCTGTTATACTGCAGCACCATGGATTAATGGGACCTGGGCCTGGGCCTGTGTTGTTATACTGCAGCACCATGGATTAATGGGACCAGGGCCTGGGCCTGTGCTGTTATAGTGAACTCCTGATTTCAATCATGTGGGTGCATCCCAAAAGGCTAGCTTGTAGGCCCCTGTCTTCCAATGCTCCTGTTCAGTTGCGGCAGTGTATTGCTATCTCTGTTAGATACAAGTCGGGCTCCAGTATATCAGGGACCTGCCCTCAGTTTCCATTTTCAGCTCAACTCAAACTGAAATGACATCCCCCACCTAACCCCCCACCACGATCCGATCCAAACCACTGAGTCAAAATCAGTAGTGGAAGGAATCCTTGGTTCAGTCCCATGGTTTGTTTTGCTGTCAGAATTTCTTGCTTATGCTCCAATTTTGTATGAGAAATTATAGCCCAGTGCTAAACGTGCATATTAAAGAGGTATTATCTGTAGGAAAATGGATCTGACGTCCTAATCTTTTTTTGTTTGCTTGCAAGCAGACAATATGGTGGTAGAAATGGCACCAAGACAAATCAGCAGGTCATGTGTATGTCAATAAAATGGCACACACATCATCCAACTCTTCTCTCTCCCCAAACAATTAAAAAAAAAGTTTAACAAGTAGGTCTTCATGAAGGCAGTTCTCCTTTTAAAGCCGGGTTAAGACCTCACATGGAACTTACTTAGAAATTACAACACAGAAACACGGCCGTTCAGCCCAACCGATCGTACTGCTGTTTATTCTGCTTTTGAGCTGTTGTCCTGATCCCATGTGCCTGCTCTGTTCCCATATTCCTTTATTCCCCCTTTCCTTCAACCATCTATCTAACCTAGTCTTAAACATTGACATGGTCTCTGCTTCAATCACTACCTCCAGTAGTGCATTCCACAGGCCCACAACCCTCCATGTAACAAAGGTTCTCCTGCTCTCTGTCCTAAATCTCTTACATTTAATCGTACATCAATGCCCTCTTGTTCTAGACTCCTCAATCGCTGAAAGCAGTCTGTTTCTATCTACTCTGTATTACCCCCCCTTATAATTTTAAGCACCTCTAACAATTCACCCTCCAGCTTCAAAACAGTACAGCTAATTACAAGCCTTGGTCTTCCCTTCCTTAATAACTTGCATTTATATAGCGCACTTAACGTAGTAAAACATCCCAAGGTGCTTCACAGGAACATTATCAAACAAAATTTGACACCGAGCCACGTAAGGGAATATTAGGATTGGACAAAGAAGTCGTTTTTAAGGAGCGTCTTAAAGGAGGAGAGAGAGGTAGAGAGGCGGAGAGGTTTAGGGAGGGAATTTCACATTTTAGGGCCTAGGCAGCTGAAGACACGGCCACCAATGGTGAAGCGATTAAAATCGGGGATGTGCAAGAGGTCAGAATTGGAGGAGCGCAGAGATCTCGGAGGGCTGGAGGAGGTTACAGAGATAGGGAGGAGTGAGGCCATGGAGGGATTTGAAAATAAGGATGAGAATTTTAAAATCGAGGCTTTGCCAGACCAGAAGCAAATGTAGGTCAGCGAGCACAGGGGTGATGGGTGAATGGGACTTGGTGTGAGTCAGGACATGGACATCAGAGTTTTGGATGAGCTCAAGTTTATGGAGGGTGCAGGGTGGGAGGCCTATAATCTATATATTTTCAAAACCCAAGCTTGGTGTCATCTGAGATGATTTACCTTATCTTCTCTTGCTGTCAATCTGTACTGTGGGCCTTGGCCTTTGAACTTTTCTCAAAAAGAAAAATCTACAGAGAAGCATGCGCAAAAACAATCAGTGCCACAAAACCATTAATTCTGCTCTCGCCATCAAAGAGCTCCTGACTGGAGTCTCTAAGGTATTAATGAACATCGAAATTTATAAGTAAAAGCGTCTTTGGTGAGTGGGTGACGCTGTGGGTGAACAGTCTGTTCTTTCAACTCGAGGCACAGGCCCTGTAGTCTTTGAATATGAGCAGCTACTGGGCGAGGGTCAACGCCTCTAGTGGGCACTCGGAGGATTGTTCCCGTTAGCCTCGCTTCCGGAGGAAGTGCTATAATGTAAACAAGGTGGCGTATTTCCCTTTGGAGAGATCCGCAGTTAGGTTTGATCCCTGCCTCTGGAGGCAAAGTTCAACCAGGGGCAAACGAAAATGTTCACCAGTACTGGAAGCAGGGTGGCCATTTTGTTCTGGCCACGAGAAAGCTGAGCTGTCAGCCTGCCTGTACAGGCCTGAAATGTGTTCTTCACTTTATAGGCCTGTACAGGTCCTTCATTGACATTATAGGAACATAGGAACAGGAGTAGGTCATTCAGCCCCTCAAGCCTATACCGTCATTCAATTAGATCCTGGCTGATCTGCACCTCAACTCCATTTACCCGCCGTAGCTCCAGTGACCCCTTGATACCCTTACCCAACAAAAATCTATCTCCAATTGTCTTCAGCATCCACAGCCTTTTGGCGGAGAAAGTTCTGGAATTCCACACCCCTTTGTGTGAAAAAGTGCTTCCTGATTTCTCTCCTAAATGGCCTAGCTCTAATTTTAAGATGATGTCCTCTTGTTCTGGATTCCCCCATCAGAGGAAATGGTATCTTCGTCTCTACCCTGTCGAATCCTTTTAGCATTCAACGCAAGTCCATAACCAGCAAATAAAGGTCACAAATATGACCTGGAAGCAAATGTGCACTCTCAATTGTGGCCACCCATGGATGTTTCTCAGTTGCTGTCGGGCAAGTATAAGTGAAGACAGGGCACAGAGAGCAAACACACACACTACAGAATCCCCTTCAATTAGAAACAGTTCTGTAATGTAAATGGGAGTGCCAGTGCTTGAAGTATAGAACTCTGTATCAGCGGGCAACTCGCGGGTTCACATGATCACACTTCATGTTGGCCAGACACTTTGCATTCCCACACGCACACATTAGGCCACTGTTCCTGCAGAACTTCTATTTTGAAAGCCTGTTATGCATTGATGCTTATGGCTTCAAGATAAATGAGGCTAGAAAATGCGTTTTAAAAAAAAAGGGCAAGCCAAAGAAACTCATGGTCAAAGAAACTTCTGTCTGAGAAAACAAGCAGTCGGAACTTAATGTGCCATCACCTTTTCCTGCATTGGCACGTTGGCGTCTCTCACTGTGAAAGCCGCAGGGATTCTAATCGCACGTCCTGGATGCCGACTTCAGAGCCCTTTGTTTCTATACAATGCTACCAGATGTATAATGCCATCATAAATCCGTTTTTTTTCATGCAGTTGGTCTGGGATGCCTGAAAAGTGATGATCGAGCAGAGGCATATGGACCTGCAAACACTGCTTCTCCCATCTTTCCACATGGGCACATCGGGGCCACTGATGGCCCAATTGGGCAGCGGGTGCATGTCTTGCATGGCATATGACTGGTGCTACTAATTAACAAGGTGGGGTCATCCTGTCATTCTGTTCCAGGTACATTTCCAGCACCTTCTATTTAATGAATGAAGCTGCTTAATTTGCTACTTTCTATTAAATGAATGACAACACACACCTAATCTGAATGTTAAATGTATGTTGTAGACAGCCTTGAAACACGTTTTCAACTACACAAAAAAAAATGTCTGTTTGCCTAGTCCTGCTCCCTGGGATGGAAGGCAGATTCCTCCACAGATCAGCCATGATCTTATTGAATAGCAGAACAGGCTCGAGGGGCTGAATGGCCTACTCTTGTTCCTATGTTTTCTATGTTAGGTCCCAATAGTAGCGTTTCTCATTGCTAAGTTGCAAGCTGGTGAGTTGGGGGATGAGCCTGTTAGAAGTCATGTTCCCATTAGGGATACTTCAGTGGCTGTAAAGTGCTTTGGGACGTCCTGAGGTCATGAAAGGCGCTATATAAATGCAAGTCTTTCTTTCTTAGGGATAAGCATTGAGGATTTGTCTGTGATTGATCCTATGAGGAGCAAAATTTAGAAACAACTTAGATTTCCAGTGTAGTTGGGCCTGTTCAAAATAAAAGTGAAAAAACAGGTACATAGTGTACAACAAGACTGTTTTCCACTTGTTTATCTTTTTGTTACGGGCATTTTAAAATCTCTACCTGTAGATTGAAAGAGGAAAGGAAGATTAAGGGTTCAACCTGTAGATCGTAGGAGTAAGGGAAGATTGAAACAACAGCCTGTAGATTATAGGGAGATGGGAAGATTAAGGAGATAGCCTTTATAGTGTGGGAGGGAGAACATTGATGGTACAGCCTGGAGATTCTAAGAGAAAGGGAAGATTGAGGGAGGTTTCACGGTTTTGAGACCCTAGGAAGAAATGGATTGGAGTAGGAGACAGGGTGATGAATTTTGATTTCGACAAAGTGAGGATGCAGGGAAGAGTGAGAGCTTGTAGGACAGGACATTGGAGTTCAGAAGGAACAAGAGTTGGAAAACCTCACCGTACATATGGCCGACAGATCCGAGTGTCCAGTGGGGCTTCTGACTGTAGCGTTGTCAAGCGTTCAGTCTAACTTGTTGTGGTAACAAGCTGCTGTTAGATGGGAATTGGGGTAGAACAAGGTCACTTGAATCATTGTGTGTCTAAACCTCTCTCCTCTTGCTATCACTTTCTTTGAACAGCTGTGTAAACTAAAACCCAGAAAATACAACACTTGACTCTAATTGGGCCCAAAGGTATTTCCTTTCATCCAATGTTCTCGTTATTGAACATCAGGCATCTCTAATATCATCAGGAGCTCCACAAGAGTTGCTGGGATTCTTTGAGATATTGATGCACCTAGTAACTGCAAATCGCATTATAGAGCTGAGCTTCCAAGTGTTGCCACTGTCGGGGAAACTTGGCCGTGGGTTTTGCGTATCCACAAAATCATGGGCAATTTCCCAAAATGCCCAACTGATGGGCAAAGTTCTCAGCAGGAATACATGCTCAGAAAATTGGCCCAATATTATTTTAAGAAAGACTAGCATATATATATAGCGCCTTTCATGACCTCAGGACGTCTCAAATCGCTTTATAGACAATTAAGTGCTTTTTGAAATGTAGTCTCTATTGTAATGTATGAAACATGGCAGTCAATTTGCACACAGCAAAGATCCTACAAACAGCAATGAGATAAATGACCAGATCATCTGTTTTAGTGATGTTGGTGTGGATAAGTATTGATCAAGCACCAGGGAGAACACCTCTGTTCTTCTTGGAAATAGTACCATGTGATCTTTTGCATCCACCTGAGAGGGCAAACGGGGCCTTGGTTTAACATCCCATTTGAAAGATGGCACCTCCGACAATGCAGCACTCCCTCAGTATTGCACTGGAGCGTTAGCCTAGATTTTGTGCTCAAGTCTCTGGAGTGGAATTTGAACCCACAATCCTTGACTCACAGGCGAGAGTGCTACCAACTGAGCCACGGCTGACACCAATATTATTTTACCTGCAAATCCAACGTTGAAATGTTTTTCACCTCCCAACGTGTCTAAACTCTCACTGCCTCTCCTCTGGAGAGGTACTGCCAGGCTCTGCTCAGCTTCAAAGGATGACAATGAGCAGGTGGCTCGGTTGGTAAGTGCACTGCCTATTGTGGAACCGAGCCATACAGACCTACAAGTTCTCAGGCATGATCCCTGCCCTGCACTGGGTCTATAGTAGACTAATTGATTAGAGATTGATTGCTATGATTAGTCAACGACTCCATTATCGTTGTATCATGCCACTACCAGGATGGTAGAAGGTGAACTAGATAGACCTTGGTCTTTTCTTCGTCCAACAATTCCTATGTTCCTATGCAGTGTTAGCCTGTCTCACTAGCTGTGCTACCATTAGCCTCAATGCCGCTAGGCTAGAGATTGGAAAAATCTCTTCCCCACTCTCAACTGCCCCTGGGACCACTGCTGGAAAGTGAGTGAGTGTGGACGTTCGGTGGGGACTGGACTGGGCTCAGCAGTGATGCCCTTCACAATCAAATACCCCATAAATACTGCCTATCTGGGTTCACAAGTGAAGAATGGGCACTCAGCTGAGGTCTGTCAATACTCTGTGGAACTGTGACCCAGAATGAGTCACCATCTTTAGAAGAGGAGTGGGGAATTTTCTCCTTTTTTTTTACTTTCTTTAGAAAATCAATCTTCTTCAATGCTGTGGCTGCGTCATCCAACAGCTTTGATTCTGAAAGAATGAGGCTTTTCTTTTCAACCATTCACTGCAGGACTGACCTTCAACACTCAGCGCTGCCTGTTTCCATTTATTGTCAAGTTCTCGCATGTGGAGCCTCCAAAGAGTGTTAGCGTTCCAAACTCTCCTGCTTATGCCAGACGCTCAGGGAGTTGATTTGGAAGAGAATCAGGATAAACACACAGAGTGAGAGAGGCAGCGGGCGGGGAGGTCACTACATGTGCTGGCCTGGAAAACTCTGCTGCCCCTCTCCTAACTTGCACCAAGCCCCGTTTACCCATCACCCCTGTGCTCGCTGACCTACACTGGCTCCTGGTCCACCAACGCCTCGATTTTTAAAATTCTCATCCTCATGTTCAAATCCCTCCATGGGCTCGCCCTTTCCTATTTCTGCAACCTTCTGAGAACTCAACATTCTTCCAATTCTAGCCATTTGCCCATTCCCCACTTCCTTCACCCCCACCGTGCCTTCAGCTGTCTAGGCCCCAAGCTCTGAAATTCCATTCCTAAATGACCCCACCTCTCCATCTCTCTCTCCTCCTTTAAGACCCTCCTTAAAACCTACCTCATTAACCACGGTCATCTGTCCTAATGTCTCCTTCTTTGGCTTGGTGTCAATTTTTGTCTGATTACACTCCTGTGAAGCACCTTGGGATGTTTTCCTACGTTAAAGGCATTATATAAAAGTAAGTTGTAGTTGGTGTTGTTGTTGGAGTTTCTCGATAACACTGCTCCCCACCAAAACTGAACGGACTCCCACCTGTCTTTGGACATCACCCGAATCTGTCCAAAAATGGTGGACCACTGTAGACAGTTGTACCAGTTCCTCAGCAATGTGACACTGACCTCCTTCCATCCGACTCTCTGCTTCCGATGTTTAGATTATCACCGTTATCGTATTATTTGATCTGTCCTGATAACTGATTTGGTAAGTGTTCTGCCTGGGATGGTACTGAGCCACACAGACCTAGAATTGCCCCAGGTGTTATCCCTCGTCTGTTCATCTGAGCTATGGTGAAGTGGGAATGCTGCAATTGACCTTCGGGTCCCTGAGCTTCCCGTAGTTCATCACTATCCAGTGACCCGCCCCCCCCACCCCACCCCGCCGCTGCTGCAAAGTGAATGTGGATGTCGGATGGGGACAGGATAGGCCTCGATCCTAATGCTCCGCCTGATTGACTAACCTGCCGACACTCACTGCCCAGGTTCCCGCATGAATACTGACTGGAGGACTGCCAGTATCCGCAAAATCCCCCACCATCAACATCCTGGGGAGGGGGGGCCGTTGACCAGAAACTCATCTGGACCACCCACATAAATGCAGCGTCTACAAGAGCAGGTCAGAGGCTGGGTATTCTGTGGCGAGTGACTCACCTCCTGACTCCCCAAAGCCTCTCCACCATCTACAAGGCACGAGTCAGGACTGTGATGGAATAATCTCCACTTGCCTGGATGAGTGCAGCTCCAACAACACTCAAGAAGCTCGACACCATCCAGGACAAAGCAGCCCATCCACCACCCTAAACATTCACTGTGGCTGCAGTGTGTACCATCCACAGAATGCACTGCAGCAACTCGCCAAGGCTTCTTCGTCAGCAATTCCCAAAGCTGCGACCTCCACCACCTCGAAGGACAAGGGCACCAGGCACATGGGAATACCACCACCTGCATGTTCCCCTCCAAGTCACATACTACCCTGACTTGGAAATATATCGCCGTTCCTTCATCGTCGCTGGGTCAAAATCCTGGAACTCCCTACCTAACAACACTGTGGGAGAACCTTCACCCCACGGACTGAAGCGGTTCAAGAAGAAGGCTCACCACCACCTTCTTAAGGGCAATTAGGGACTGGCAATAAATGTCGGCCTTGCCAGCGATGCCCAAGAATGAATAAAATTCTACCCCCGCTTTTCAGTGCCTTTAAGAGACGAGGGGAGAAAATCGGGGCTGAGGGAAAACTGTGGCAAAAGGATTGGATTGGGCTCGGTGCTCTGAACGGCACAGAGTTGGTTCCGAGTCCTGAATGGGTTCCTGTCTGCCGAGGTCATTCGCTCAGTAACACTTACAACGAGTTCTGCGAACCTGGCGTTGAGTTCATCGGCGGGCGGGATTGGCAGGGAGAATTCCAGAAGCTGTAGCGGCACACTGCTGTCCTTGAAGGTGATCTCTGGGTGCTCGCTGCCCCGGAAGCAACAAAGGAAACCCAATACATGCCGGTTCCGTTTCCGTGGTGCCATGGTCACCGTCTGTCGTGCTAGCTGCAGCTCATGATCTGTAAAAAGATAGAAAAACAGGAGCGGTGAATGAATATCATACACTGGGCAACATCTTCAACCTGAATTTGTGTCAAGGGTGTTCCTAAGAGAAGTAAAACTTGGTTCATATGCACATACAGACATGATAGTGTAATGGTTACGTAATTGGACTATTAATCCACAGGCCTGGACTAATAATCCAGTATGAACGTGAGTTCAAATCCCACCCTGGTAGTTTAAGAATTTGAATTCAGGTTTTAGAAAGCTGGTATCAGTAAATGTGACCATGAAGCCATTGGATTGTTGTAAAAACCCAACTGGTACACTAACTACCCAACTTCAGTGAGTTCTTCAAAAAGTATTTCATTGGCTGTAAAGCACTTTGAGGTGTCCTGAGGCTGTGAAATGTGCTGTATAAGTTCTTCTTTCTTCCTAATGTCCCTTTGGGAAGGAAGCTGTTGTCCTTACCCGGTCTAGTCTATACGTGACTCCAGTCCCACACCAAAGTGGTTGTTTCTGAAGTGGCCTAGCAAGCCACTCAGTTGTATCAAACCGCCACCAGCAGTTCAACAAGAAGGCTCATCACCACCTTCTTCAGGGCAACCAGGGTTGGGCAATAAATGCCAGCGTCACCCACATCTCGAGAATGAATACATAAAAAAATCACTATGCAAGGTTGAAGAGAAGGAAAAGTAGGTGCTGGGTACAAATAAAGGCCAGATGCCAACTTCCCATCTCTACAAGAGTTTCTGTATTTTACAGGAAAAGAGACCTGTATGGAGATTCAAGGAAGGTAAGCCTATGAGAGGATGAGACAGCCGATGAGAGGGTGAGACAGCCGATGAGAGGGTGAGACAGCCGATGAGAGGGTGAGACAGCCGATGAGAGGGTGAGACAGCCGATGAGAGGGTGAGACAGCCGATGAGAGGGTGAGACAGCCGATGAGAGGGTGAGACAGCCGATGAGAGGGTGAGACAGCCGATGAGAGGGTGAGACAGCCGATGAGAGGGTGAGACAGCCGATGAGAGGGTGAGACAGCCGATGAGAGGGTGAGACAGCCGATGAGAGGGTGAGACAGCCGATGAGAGGGTGAGACAGCCGATGAGAGGGTGAGACAGCCGATGAGAGGGTGAGACAGCCGATGAGAGGGTGAGACAGCCGATGAGAGGGTGAGACAGCCGATGAGAGGGTGAGACAGCCGATGAGAGGGTGAGACAGCCGATGAGAGGATGAGACAGCCGATGAGAGAAAGCACATGAAAATGTGAGAGGAGAGCAGAAGGAGAAGACAGAAAGACGGCAAGAGAAAGAGAGTGAACACCAGCAAGAGGAAGTGCAAGAGAGAGAATGAATGAAAGTGAGAGAAAGTGAGTGAGAGTGGGAGAAAAAAAATGAGAAAAATCGAGACAGAAAAAGAGAAAAAGAACAAGAGAGTGAGAGAGAAAGAAGGGGCGTCCTATTTATTGCCCATTATCTGGTTTCAATTATTTTAAAGCTTAGACTTTACAGGTTGTGTAGAACAGAGCTTGGCAGGACATATGCATCTTTCAAGGGGATGTAAGCAGTATGAGCAGGCTAATCATTTTCAATGCATGGCACAGATTGCAGAAGTGCCACTTGTGGGTTGAGAATGTACGGCAGTGTCAACCAGGTGGATATCAGATGAATACAGGGCAAACAGTGCAGCGGGCATACTGCCCACCCAAGACACGAGGGTGACGAAATTCCAGCCCAGATCAAAGGCAGAGATCGGGTGGATCAGCCACTGCCGGACAGAAATTCACCCGGTGCGCTCTTATGAGGGGTCTCAGCTAAGAGCTGGCACAAGTTCCACTGAAGCCTTTTGAAAGGCCCCAAAACTTTAGAAGGGAAAGGTAATCGTTCCCAGAGGGGATCAATTACCTTTCCAAGGTACCAGAACGCTGCTTGTTTCTACAGGAAGGGCCTCGGGCACCTCAGTCAAGTGGCCTTGGGATGCTTTGCCTTTCAGGGGCTGTTCCAGTGTTGCTAAAGCCCCTCCGCAGGCGCCAGTGGATCTCCCCGACTTTGCAGGTGACCTTATCCCTGCAATTTGGAATGGGGTTAGTGTCTTGGGCCTTGAACATATCCAGGTCCTGCTCTGCCTCATTTCCACCAGTGGAGTGGGGGCCAATTTCCGGGCCCAGCTTTGTAACATCGAGACAGATGAGGCAGGGGAGCAATATCTGAGATACAGTATCCAGTGCAACCGGGCCTCAAATTGTCCACCATTTTGTTCAAGGGTATGCTTAAAGTTCTTCAGCTGCCGTCAAAAATTTCTCTTCCGGTTCTCACTGACTGACTGACAGTGAACTGTTCCACTCCGTGACTTGCACGTGACTTTAACATTTGGCTCCTGATCGTAATTTCTTTTTAACAAGTTCTTTTTTTTCTGTGCTTTTTAAAAAAAAAAAAATTCTTCCTTTCTCTCTTTTGTAGGTCTCGCTGGTACAGCCCATCGTACTCCAACTGCCAGGGCGGTGAGCTGGCACAGCCCATGACAGGCCATCTACACCAGTTGCTGGGAGGTACATAACAGCTGGTACATACCTCCAAACAGCTCAGAAGCCTTGGGAGCTGGTTGCTTGTCCGCTATGCTCAATGACCAATGGCCTTGGAGGCATAGAAGAAATAAAACATTATGAAGAAAAAAAATTGTGTTTGAAACCTAAGATTATATGAGATGAGGTTCAACCATTGCAAATTGATGGGTCAGAAGCAACCTTACTTTTACTTTTAAATTACGATGTACAGCAGTTGTCACGCAATGTGGTGAGGAAACTCTCAGCGGTCTGAGAGGGCGGTTCTCTCTCAGCTACAGGTAAAGGGCTGAGGCCTGTAACGCAGGACACCACCAAGGTTGAAAAGAGTTGAACAAAAAACGGGAAGTAGTGCTTAGGCGATATTAAGCTTGGGTTTTAAAGGACTGAAGATTGGGGAAGGAATTAGATAATTTTTTGTTAGGTAAGGGTGTGGAGGGAAATGGAAAGATGGCAAGTAAATGGAGTTTAGGTGCAGCTCAGCCAGGATGTAATTGAACGGCGGGACAGATCTGAGGGGCTAAATGGCCTATTGCTAATGCTCCTATGAAAAAAAACACACTAAGGGAGGTGAGGAACTCCACAGGTTTGAGGTGATGCAGTAGATCATTTGTGGGCCAAGAGTTTTAAGACAATACTCAAACGACCCTTCCTCAATAAGTGTCATAAAGTGAAATAAGGAGGTTTTTGTCCGGCAAGAGGCCTTGTATGATCACTGTTATATAAACATTTGCCAATTTAAAACTGAAAAAAATAAACTACCAAAAAGAACTGCTGAAATGATGGCGGAACGGTAAATCACGCACTGACTAGTAGTAGTTAAATGATAATAATTGATATTGGGTGGCATAGTTCCAACCCCTCCCCCCCTTATCATCTCCCCTGGTAACAAACACACACACAAAGTTGCCAAGGAACCTTCAGACAGATGGTCACACTTCAGGTCTTATTTTCACACTTTTCCAATCATCCAAAGTAACTAGGTGACTCAGTGCAGTCAAATTTCTGTCATGACGTTACCACAGATGCCCCACACTGCCAAGCAAAAGGACGCAACTAATTCTTTCGAAGGGGAGTGCCCATTTTCTCCTGGGTAGGGAGGCTGCACAGAACAGCCAAGGCCCCATTGGAGGATTTGGATTTTAAGGTAGGAGCAACATTACATTGAATTACATGGAATTACATGTAGGTAACATGTTTCCACATCAGTGTAACTTCAAAATATGTAGGTAACATGTTGCCTTGGCAGTGTAACTTCAAAACATGTAGGTAACATGTTGCCTTGGCAGTGTAACTTCAAAGACATGTAGTAACACGTTGCCTTGTCGGTGTAATTTCAGGATCTGTCATCACTCCAGCTTGCTCGAACGCATACTAAATATATTTTGAGGGTGGCACGTCTTCGCAGTATGGAAACAAAGCCGGCCCAATAGCACCAAAGAGCTGATCCAACAATAGATCAGGCTGAAACCTGTCTCCTTGCTTCACCGCTGAAACAAAACCCCCATTGGTAGTAGTCAAAGGCCGCCTGGAACTGTCCAGCCCCAAACAGCACAGGCCGACGCATCTCACAGCTGAGCTACACAAACAGTGGCTGAGGAGGTGGTGGTGGTGGGGGAGGGGGGGGATGGGGAGTGGGAGGGAATAACAATAATTTCACAAAGGCTTATTTTGTTGTTGTTAACCCACGTGATGCCGAGTAGCTCGTCGCATCCACTGGTGTGTTACAGGCCACAGTCCAGTGATCAGTGGAAAATTTCCTTGCTCACACTGCCAGAAAGCAGTAGTTACTAAGGACGCAAAAGCACCCGTTGTTTCAGCGCTGCACAGCCTCTCGAACATCCAAGATGGCGTCTTGGATGCCCACACACATTTCCAGCGTGACGTGCGCCGGACGCCATCTTGGTAAAGGTAGTGGCGCATGCGCAAATAATGAACGCCGGCTGCATGTAAAGTAGGGAGAAAATGGACACAATCAGTTTGCAACGCTGATTTAAAGTGATAGACACCATTTTGGCACTTAATGCTCAACTCAACGCACAGTCTTAACCACGACCATCTGAACGTGTCTTAGAGTGCCTGGAGGACCCTCACCAGCGCTATTTAAAGGGGCCATGCAGGATTTACAAGTTAGTGGCTGGATTATAGCTTCTGGCTGCCAAGACTCTTGGAACTGTTTTTGGAGGTCTCCTCTATTTGAATATTAGGACGCGGGAACATAGTCTAACATTTAGAGCCAGGACGTGCAGGAGTGAAGTTAGGAAATGCTTCTACACGCAAAGGGTGGGAGAAGTTTGGAACGCTCTTCTGCAAATGGCAGTTGATGCTAGCTCACTTGTGAATGTTAAATCTGAGATTGATAGATTTCTGTGAGCAAAGGGTATTACGGGATATGGGGCTAAGATGGGTATATGGAGCTAGGTCACAGGTCCTCCATGATCTTATTGAATGGTGGAACAGGCTTGAGGGGCTAAATGTCACTGCCACTTGCTGTCTCCTGTTATGCGCCACCTTCTCCTGCAAGAAAGTGGAATGTGTGTCTGGGTGATGTGCCTATCATGGTTGAATAGCTGCCAGTGTGTGTGACCTGAGAGTAGTGGGTGGGCGGTTTGCAACAGTGGTAATGTGTAAGAGTGAGAGGAAGCATCTGATTGGAAGAATTGAGTACTGATGGAAAGAGTTTGTTGTTATGTGGGTGATGGGGGGTGTAGTGAGTGGAGCAGTGGATACGGCTAGTGGTGCAGTTGGTAGGAGAGGCCACTTGACAATTGACCTCACTCACCTTGACCACTCGTGTCAAAGTATTGAACTTCTTCCTGCACTGCATCCATGTTCATGGTGCTGTGCACCTGGCATTGACTTCATCCCCCGCTGCCTTCTGGGTATCTGTCTAGCGGGCTGCTTGCCCTCCCCCATGGATATAGGATGTCCCTCCTTCTGTCCACCTCTTGCACCAAGACCACTAGTGCATCATCTGAGAACCTTGGTGCACAGACTCTTGCAGGCCTGGTACCAACTCAGATCGGCAGATTGGTGAGGTCTGGCAAGCACGTTTGAGAATGTGGGATTTAGTAGTGCACAACCTTTATGCAATGTTTTAACATAACTCATCAGTGTGTAAACATAGGGACGGGACCTGCATCTGTGCTTTACGTGTGCGATGTCTGATCTCCATTCAGATTCCGTGCAGACAGCAGACTTATTTTTAGCAAATAACAGGTACCGGCTACCTTTAAGATGTTTTAAGCGACATCTTCCCTTTAAGAGATTGGGGCTACCCCTGCTGGTAGAACATGTGAATTGCATTTAATCCTCGTGTCAACGATGATTTCCAAAGCAGCTTGCAGGTAAATCCTCAGGCCTCACGAAAGTCTCGTCCTGCCTGCGCAGGGGTTATTGGACGTGGGGTAATAGCGGATCACGCTACCTACGCCCAATGATAGGGGGATAAAATTCAATAAGGCCTAAGTCTTTAGATTTGGACACCATTTTGGCCCCTAGAGTCAAATAAATCCCAGTTTTCTCTCACCTTTCAACCACCTATTCTCACTAAATGTCATCCAAACGCCAATAATCTCCACAAGCAAGAATCAAGTCAGTTTCTCCAACCTTATACCATCTACCTTAGAGAACCATAGAATGGTTACAGCACAGGAGGAGGCATGGAAAGAAAGAAAGCTTGCATTTATATAGCACCTTTCACAACTTCAGAGTGCTTTACAAACAATGAAGTACTTTTGTCCTATAGTCACTGTTGTAATGTAGGAAATGTGGCAGCCAATTTGTGCACAGCAAGGTCCCACAAACAGCAATGTGTTAATGACCAGATAATCTGTGTTTGTGAAGTTGATTGAGGGATAACGCCCCTGCTCTTCGGCGGATGGTGCCATGGGATCTTTTACATCCACCTGAGAGGACAGTGCAGGGCCTCGGATAATGTCTCATCCGAAAGACGGCACCTCCAACAGTGCAGCACTCCCCGCACTACTGCACTGAAGTGTCAGCCTGGATTTTGTGCTCTATCCCACACATTTAAGGGAAGATTGTCCACTTCAGTGCCCCGAACTCAGAAAAACAATCTTACAGCTCCACTGCAACATTTCCATGTCCTGCGTCAGCCATCTTTGCAGTCCTGTCTCGGTGAGGCTTTCAGCTCGTTTTAATGCTGAATCAGGGACTTTTTTTTATGTTGGGGGTTTAAACTGAACCAACCTTCACAACCCTGCCAAGAGCGCACACTCCAATTTGCTGATAAGTCTGCCCCTAGATTAACGCATGCTTCCGGCCAGAGAATCGGGCAGGAAAAACAGAGAGAAAGATAAACTGGGCTGAAGTGTAAAGAATGTCATCTTTCAGCAATGGCTGTGCGCTATCGCCTAGTCTCTCTTCAGCAGGGTTCTCATAGAATAGAAGTTGCTGGGTTAATGCTTTACCCTCTATCTCATCTATCGACAGAGCCGAACTCCAGCTTCTTTCCACTTAATGTACTGACGTTTAAAAAAAAAATTTCCTTCTAAGTACAGACAGGTCTGGGTACCGCATGGCACAGCATGATGAAGGGAATTCCCGGGTGATGTGGCTATATTGGAAATATTTCCTTTATTTAGCTTATAATGCGTCATAACCCTCTCAGCACCGGCTCCCAGGGGCAACGTATTTCACTGAGGATACTGCGGCCACCAACAACTAGTCATTTGTGGAGGTTTTAATATTTTCGCAAGACTCCTTCGGAATTTCTCACTGCCTATTCATTCAGGAAACCATGGACCATCTAGTCACAAAATATTAAGCAGTAAAATCAGAGCAGGTGAGTGCTGCGCTCGTCGATTTGAGGGGTGTCAGCTATAAAGAATGGAACGCTCTTTGTACTTTATAGTATCCAATGTCAGCACCTTCCCGTGCTAGTTCTTACAAGGTGTTACAGGTTCAGACACCTTCTCGGGTTCAATGGCGTCAGTAACTTGTCTAAGCGTGTCTTATTTTTATGGGGATTGACTCACGCTGCCCGGTGTCTGCTTGTACTGATAGCTTAACCTGGGAGTGCAACAATAGTATTCTCTTGTGATCTGACTGAATATTCGATCCTTTTGCAAATGTCCTCCTTCAATCTCTCCAAGTAAATATTGGTAAGATGGGGATTGATGTGAATCAATGAACTGCTTTATATCACAGTGCAGTGAACATACATAACAGCAGTTGTGATTGGACTCAATTAATCAGTACAATTTATCTTTGCATTATAATACAAAATAAAGAATATGCCAATATTTCCCACATTGGTGGGCTGTCTTACTCAACTTAAACAAGAGGACTTCAAACTGTCCTCCAGTTTTTCCAACCTCTCGGTCTCTGTGAAAGCCCTCCTACCTTTCCCTTCAAAAAAAAACTGACTAACTTCCTGTATCTTGGTCTCCCTCTGCAGTCAGGGATCAAAGACTTCCCAATACAATGTGTGTGAGATGTTATTTCAATCACCAAGACAAGTTGACAAATTGCTTATTGTTTACAGTTATTGGCGGAAAAAACTTGCAAGAGCATATTGGCCACCTTTCAACCAGGTGCCTTTTTAAAAATAATAATTTTCAGAAAACTCTTTTGTTTTGAAAAAAATGAACATTAAAAGTAACTCTTTTCCCAAATATTTTGTGTGGAATAATGGTTAAAAATGAATCCCAAAACATGACACATAGGATGCAAACTAAAACTCCTTGGGCGCTAAATTGGGCCGTGTAGCACCCGTTGTTTCGAAGCTACACGGTCTCTCTGACATCCAGGATGGCATCTTGGCTGCACGTGCACGGTTCCAGCGTGACGTGCGTTGGATGCCATCTTGGTATAGGAGTTAGCGCAGGCTCGGATAAGGAATGCTGGAATCATGTAAAGTAGGGAGAAAATGGCTACAATCAGTGCGTGACGCTGATTTAAAATGATAGACACCATTTTGGGACTTAACGCTCAACTCAACGCACAGTCTTAACCCCGACCATCTGAACGTGTCTTAGAATGCCTGGAGGAACCCCACCAGTGCTATTTAAAGAGACCATGCAGGATTTACAGGTTAGTGGCTGGATTATTGCTTCTGGCTGCTGAGACATTTGTAACTGGAGGTCTCCTATACTTGTATACTAGTTCGAGGAGACATAACCTAACATTTAGAGCCAGGACGTGCAGGAATAAAGTTAGGAAATGCTTCTACACGCAAAGGGTGGGAGAAGTTTGGAACGCTCTTCTGCAGACGGCAGTTGATGCTAGCTCACTTGTGAATTCTAAATCCGAGATTGATAGATTTCTGTGAACAAGGGTATTAAGGGATATGGGGCTAAGGCGGGTGTATGGAGTTAGGTCACCTAGCCAGCATGATCTCACTGAATGGCGGGACAGGCTTGAGGGGCTAAATGCCACTGCCACTTGCTGCCTCCTGATATGCACCACCTTCTCCTACAAGAAAGCAGGATGTGTGTCTGGGTGATGTGCCTGTCATAGTTGAATAGCTGCCAATGTGTGTGGCCTGTGAGTTGTAGGTGGGTGGCTCGCAACAATGTAATGTGTAAGGGTGAGAGGAAGCATCTGGTTGGAAGAGTTGAGTACTGATGGAAAGAGTTTGTTGTTATGTGGGTGATGGAGGGTGTAGTGAGTGGTAGGAGACGCCATTTGACAGTTGATCTCACTCACCTTGACCACTCATGTCAAAGCATTAAACTTCTTCCTGCACTGCATCCATGCTCATGATGCTGTGCGCCTGGCATTGACTTCATCCCCCGCTGCCTCCCACTGTCTTTTGGATATATGTCTGGAGGGTCTCATGCCCCCCCACCCTCCCCACGGGATATAGGATGTCCCTCCTTCTGCCCACCTCTTGCACCAAGGTCGCTAGTACATCAGCAGAGAACCTTGGTGCTCACACTCTCGAAGGCCTGGAACCAACTCAGATCGGCAGATTGGTGAGGTCTGGCGTGCAAATTGGAGGATGTGGGATTTAGTAGTGCGCAACCTTTATTCAATGTTTTAACATAATTCATCAGTGTGTAAACATAGGGATGGGACCTGCATCTGTGTTTTACGTGTGCGATGTCTGATCTCCGTTCAGACTTCGTGCTGACAGTAGACTGTTATTTTCAGCAAATAACAGGTACCAGCTACCTTTAAGAGATTTCTAAGAAACATCCTCCTTTTAAGAGATTGGGTTTGTCTGCTGGTGGAGAGTGCGAATTGCATTGGTTCCACGTGCAAGCCCCGGAACGGAACACTGATTGCAGGTAAGTCCTCGGGCCAGCCGAAACTTGGGTCCTGCCCGTGCAGAGGTCATTGGGTGCGGGGTAATAGCACATCACGCTACCCACGCCCAATGACCCCGTATCCAATTTTCCCCCCTTCTATTCTGCTCCAACCTCAGGAGAACATGCTCTACAGCACCCGTGCGACCTTTTCAATTTCCCACACCAGGCATGTAGCCACTCTGTATGAAGTTGGCACTTTAGTAGGTGCTATGATGCTCAACCATTTGGCCGTTTTGTGAGATGCATCAGTGCCCACCGGGGATTTAGCTGAGACTCAACCAATCAACCAATTCAAACCCCCAGCCTGCATTTATCACACACACACACACACACACAAACACACACAAAGCCATTTTAAATAACCAGATTCATAATCTTGGCTTGTATTCCCTCAGGTATAGGATTGAGGGGTGATCTGATCGAGGTGTTTAAAATGTTAAAAGGATTCGACAGGGTAGACGTGGAGAAACTATTTCCTCTGGTGGGGGAATTCAGAACGAGGGGACTTAAAATTAGAGCTAGGTCGTTCAGGAGAGAAATCATGAAGTACTTTTTTACACAAAGGAAAGCAGAAATCTAGAACTCTCTCCCCGAAAAGGCTGCGGATGCTGGGGGACAACTGGAGCTTTTAAGACTGAGATCAATAGATTTTTGTTAGGTGAGGGTATCGAGGAATGCGGAGCACAGGTGGGTAAATGGAGTTGAGATACAAATCAACCATGATCTGATTGAATAGTGGAGCAGACCCAAGAGGTTGAATGGCCTACTTCTGCTCCTATGTTCCTAATCTATCAACCATGCCCGATAGACATGTATTAAATGTACCCATTCAATAAATGCACAGGCAGTACCACACAGCACACAACCTGTGAGCTCAGCAAAACAATCATTCTCTTAAAAAAAATACATCTTCCCAAAGCAACACAAGCTCGAGAAGCAGTAAGATATGTCTGCTCTGAGATGCTATCCACAGCACTGAGTTTTTGGAAAATCCCGCAGTGCAGCTGTTAAACCTGAAGCTTTAATTCAGTATTGACCCCTTCACTAATTGAATAACTATTATCTTCCAACACAGAATACAGTTTACCACCCACCCCCCCCCCCACCCCCTCACTCTTCCCTTGGCCGATGCAGCAGTAAGGGAGATCAGAGCTGGCAGATGAGAATGTTAATTTACAGTAACATTTTTATCTGATAAGCAAAGCCCTGGAGGAGGTGCAGAGAAGAGCCACGAGGCTGATCCTCAGCATCTGACTATCGAGTACTGAGGAAGGGCTGGAGGAACTTGGGCTCGTCAGCCTTGAAAGCAGATAGTAAACAGCAATGAAAAGATAAAAAAAACAACTGGACATGTAGTTGAAGAAGACCAATCTGCAGGGTTATTGGGAAAAAGCTGGGGTGTGGGACTAAATTGGACAGCTCTTTCAAAGAGCCGGCACAGGCACTACGGGCTGAATGGCCTCCTTCTGAGATTCTATGATTCTACCCACTACTTCAAATTAAATGCTTACAATAGGACAAGGGATGCAGTAATGACACAAATGAGGCATTTTTGACCATGATGCTTTGCTATTGGCTTTGTCCTGTGACGATAGGTGCGGAGTTAAAGCCAGATTCACTCACAGAAAATGGTTGCCATCTGAAACAGGTATCCAAGGGAGGTACCAAAATATTCAAATGCAATGCATCCTTTTGGGTTTGTTTGAATATATGTTTGATAGGCTGCTATCTCTTGAATTTGAGGCACATGTGGAACTTTCGTTTGTCTCAGTCATATTTTGGATGGAAAATCAAGAACTGTGCCTCACAACTTTCTGGTAAGCACTCCCAGTGGGAATGGCTCCACACTGGGAATGCAGAATGGAAAATATACCTTGCTTTGTTCCAAATCGGTAGTCTGTCTAATGTCATCAGAAAGAGATGGATAGGGCGGAGAAATTCTGTATATGGTCATCAGTGAGCTGCCACATAAGGTTAATGCTAAGAACTTTAGGCCAGATCCAGTTCACATTGCCTTGAGGCTGCAATTCCAGGTCGTTCCACAATTAGGAGGGGTCCCAGAGACCTCTGGGGCACCTCAATCAATAACTACCATCATTGTGAGCGAGTCCTCTTTAAGGCGATTCTATTCTTCGGTACCATTCACTGGTAACAAATCCACATCAATGCCTTATCCTTAACACCCACTGACATTAGTTTGTAAAAGGGTTTTTCATAGGGCATTTTAACAAAGACATTTTGGAAATCAAGGCACACTACATCAAATAGCTTCCTCCTGTCAATTTAGCCTGTCACCACTTCAAAAGAATCCATGATGTTGGTTAGGAAAGATCTACATCTTTTGAAGAGGCGCAGGCTGTCATTAATTAAGTTATCTTTATACAGGTACTCCTCCATGCTCTTTCTGCTTGTTAGCTCCATTAGTTTTCTGATTGTTGAGGTCAAGCTAATGAATATGTAGTTACTGGGTATTATTTTTAAATAAGAGAACTCCACTTGCCAGTTTATGCCCTGTTCGAACCTCCCCAGTGGTCTCTCACTCGTTCAAAATGACCATCAGAGCTTCACAAATCTCTTCCCATGTCTCCCTAACTACCCCGGGGAGTGTCGTTCAACAGTCCTGGGAGATTTATTGTTTTTGAAATGCATAAGCCTATATAGAAGTGCTGCTTCAATAAAATCAAAGTCCGAGAACCTGTCTGGATAGCGCCATGGTCTTCAGGCGCTCAATTCATTGGGCTGTTTGATTTTTCTAGTTAGAAATGTATATCCTCCAGCATTCGTTAGAAATGTAATTACAATATTCACTGATAGCTTTATTGATATCAGACTTGTCATTGCCTAGTCAAAGCAGATGCAGAGTTATAGACACCCTGTAATATTGCACGGATATTTTTTTATTTTTGTGACTCTCTCCGCCTTCCTCCCCTCATCTCCTTGCCAGCCCTCCAGTACCTCAAACCAAAGTGGCCACTCTTCATGTGCGAGCCTAGACTGTGTCAGCAGACTAATTGACTGTGGACGGCATCACAGTCCGAGCCTAACCCCTGTTCTCACCTCACACCTACATGTATGCTTTCCAGCAAGGGTCATTGGATAGCAATCAGGAGTGGGAACCCTGCCTGATTCCGCAAGCCCCAATTTGCTGCTCCGACTGTCACCAGCTAACTGAGCACAGAATCGGAGTCAAAGCTGCATTTTTGTGGTCTGAAGGGTGCAGTTCTGCATCCAGCAGTGTCTGTACTCACTAGGCTGCTGGAAGGGGTTAATGCAGAAATGTTTTGCCAACACTCACCATCTCAAGCTCGACCTGCAGCATGCCACATACTATTTGGTTAATGATTATTCAATCGGAAGCCCCGTATAATCCACCAGTAACGTCAGCTGGGGAGTTTATGACCATTTTTCCCGCTCCTCTTACAACCCCAACAGCTGAAACCCAAATCCCTCAGAGCCACAAGGGCCACTGCAGCCTCAATCAAAATGTGTCTCAGTGGATGAGGCACGGAGTGAGCAGGGATTTTCAGCTCAGTCACTTGAGGTGAATTATAAAAAAAGAACATTTGTGTTACACATTTAAATTTACCCTTGGCTGCCGTACAGGAATGAAACCCACAATTAGAGCTTCAGTTTTACACTGGTTCTGTGGTATTACTCGCAGAAATAATACAGCAGATTCATGGCATAGTCAGTCTCAAGGATTTAACAATTAATCCCCATTTAAAATATTATTAACACGGCACCAGCACAGGCCGATTTAGAACTCTGAAACTCGGAGTCCACCTAAAATCTCATGTCCAAATTTCCCTCTCTCCCTTCAAATCTTTTGCTCTCCTTTCCTGAAGGTGCTACCTCTTGTGGTCTGAAGGGTGCAGTTCTGCATCCAGCAGTGTCTGTACTCACTAGGCTGCTGGAAGGGGTTAATGCAGAAATGGTTTGCCAACACTCACCATCTCAAGCTCGACCTGCAGCATGCCACATACTATTTGGTTAATGATTATTCAATCGGAAGCCCTGTATAGTCCACCAGTAACATCAGCTGGGGAGTAAAATTTCACATGCACCGAACTCCCTCTTAATACCTCACCCAAGTGGTCATTCTTCATTAATTAACATGCTTGGGAGGAAAAAAAGGTGACTTTGAGCCTATGGTTCCCAAAGCTCTCCATCGCTGGAGGTTTTCCTCGCTTCACGTTTGGGTCTATTGCAGACTAATTGATAGAGATTGATTGCTATGATTAGTCAATAACTCAATGATACTTGTATCATGCGACTACCAAGGGTGGTAGAAGGCGAACTAGATGGACCTTGATCCTTTCTCATCTTGCAATTCTTATGTTCCTATGTGTGAGTTCCGGACGATGAGTGTCAGCAGCCCACTTAACCATGGGGTAGGGGGACATCGCAGCCCACTTAACCATGGGGTAGGGGGACATCACAGCCCACTTCCTATCTTCAGCTGAGATTCATGCTTTCCACAGGATGGCGTTGAGGAGCTGGTTGATTCTTCTCCTCCTTAGAATTGGGGCAGTGAAATTAAGTAGCTCCATACCAGTGACCAAACGATCTGAGGACACCGCTGATCAGGAATTGAACCTGGGATCTTCCTCGTCTGTATGGCTCAGTTCCACGCTGGGCATCAAATTTACCAACTGAAGCATCAGAGAGCCCACAAGTCCAAAGCTAAGTTCAAGAAGCCAATTTGGAGAAAGGCATTAGTGCAGTCAAAATTTTCTGCCCTAAATTCATTCATCACGCTTTGGAAATGTGCCAATATTGTATTTGTGAATTATTTTTTATTCGTTCATGGGATGTAGGCATCGCTGGCAAGGCCAGCATTTATTGCCTATCCCTAATTGCCCTTGAGAAGGTGGTGGTGAGCCGCCTTCTTGAACCGCTGCAGTCCATGTGGTGAAGGTTCTCCCACAGTGGTATATTGGTCAATATACCAATGATACATGGTGGCAGCAGATCATTAACTCAACAGCTTTTATCTTATTGATCAACTATCAAATCTGGACTACTTAGATCCTTTCCAGGACGTACGATTGGAATGTTGGTTTTTAACTGGAGATTTGATTCTGTCTAAGGCTGCTGACCAGTGACCTCTGAGGAGGGGTAAGAGGCAGACCACGTGACTTCTAATTACCACCAATAAGATTAAAGTTTTGAGCGCGTAGCACTAAGAGATCAATGAACAACTTGTGACGAGACATGACAAACATGGGGGCAGAAATTTGTCGTGGGGGGCAGTGCCAAACGAGCGGTATCGGATAGGACAGCCATTATACTCCCGGCCTGATATTCAATCCCATTGACTGCAATGAAACCAAATATTGGGCAGGGCGTATAATGGGTGGCCGATGCCTTCAAGCATTGGATAAATACTTGAAGGGAAAAAATTTGCAGGGGAAAGAGCGGGGGAATGGGACTAACTGGATTGCTCTGAAAAAAAGCCAGCACGGGCTCAACGGGCTGAATAGCCTCCTTCTGTGCTGCAACCATTCTATGATTCTATGTACTGCCCAAGAAGAATTTCTACCCACATGAGCATCCTAACTTGTAGAATTTTCACACCATATAACGACCATTTCAATAACCAATATTTGCCTCGAGCCTCAAGCTGGTACACCTTAAATGCAAGTTGTCTTCTAAGAACATAAGAAATAGGAGCAGAGGTAGGCCATACGGCACCTCAAGCCTGCTCCGCCAATCAATCAGATCATGGCTCATCTTCTACCTCAACTCTACTTTATCACCCTATCCCCATATCCCTTGATTCCCTTAGTGTCCAAATATCCATCGATCTCAATATACTCAATGGCAGAGCATCCACAGCCCTCTGGGGTAGAGAATTCCAAAGATTCACAACCCTCATTTCAGTCCTAAATGGCCAACCCCTTATCCTGAGACTATGCCCCCTAGATCTAGTCTCTCCAGCCAGGGGGAAACAGCCTCTCAGCATCTACCCTGTCATGCCCCCTCAGAATTTTATACGTATCAATGAGATCACCTCTCATTCTTCTAAACCCCAGAGAATATAGGCCCATTCTACTCAATCTCTCCTCATAGGTCAACCCTCTCATCCAGGAATCAATCTTGCAGCAGTACTGCTCGAACAACTGTGTCATTTTTAACATGAATGAGTATTGTCTCGATTTACATCTCATCTAATATGTTTATAGACAAATGAAACAAGGGCTTGCCATTCTGGTTTTTTTCATGAAGATAGTGCCCCATTAAGAATATATTTGAATAACTTTTGTAGAGCATTGCACTATAAATAATGAAGGCATCCATTTTGAGTTGCACCATTCTCCAGGGGGGCGGTGTTCCACTCATTGCTCAAGCAGTGTCATTTATTTTATCTCTATAGGTACAGCAGCAGACTCAGGACTCATCTCCTCTCTTTTCAGCGCCTTCCTGTCCTGCACTGCTCACTGCTGTACTTATGGGCCGTCCCAACAGAGGACTCACAGTGTAATATCTATAAATGTAATCAGTAAATTTTCATGAGTATCTGATAAGTTTATAGAGCTCTGGAGAACTAAATGACCATTAAGAGGATATTTATTTCCGTGCGAAGGAGCGCTTTCTGTAACAGAAGTGGAATGGGAAACCCCCCCTAGTCTCTTCATTGTTACACACTTAATCTGTGCTCTGAGTCAGGACGATACACCAGCTTTGCTTCTGTAATTAACTCTTTGCATTTGAAGACAGCAACCCTTCCTCTCCTGGCTAAGGTACATAAATCACAGAAAGAGTACAACAGTTAAATGCTGCATCGCATTCCCATTCCAAAGAAATCATTTCCTGCACTTTTGTTAGAGAATATAATTGGTCCCATTAATAAAGGCAATCTGGAGCTTCCCCAATGACCTAGTGCTGGTGAGTTCAACTACCGTGGAGCAATCTGGCCCTTGGAGTCCAGTCCGATTTGCATTTAGTTTTTTTACTCACCAGTTTGCCCTGGTTGAATTTTGTGGCCCTGGAGGTTTGGAAAGAGCTGTTCTTAGTGTTACCACCTCATTGGTGGATAAATCCTGAATCAGTACATGGAGATCTATTAGTGTCAACGACTTTAGATATATGTAAATTAATAGGAACATGGGATTCGGCGATGGTAATGCCGTTGAATGTCTAGGGGAGGTGGTTAGACTCTCCCTTGTTGGAGATGGTCATTGCCTGGCACTTGTCTGGCGCGAATGTCACTTGTTTCTAGGCGGTCCTCAAGCCTCCAAGGTATTCATCTATCGGCCCACAAAGCAAAATTCTTGGATACCCCTAGTCCGGTGGGTAAAGGCCTTGTAGCTCTAACCCAAATAGAACAAAAGGCACAAGGTTCAATCCCTGGTCTGTGATGAGATGACACTCAATGCCCAAACTCATATTGGAGGCATCCATATTAAACTGAGTTGCACCATTCTCCAGGGGGGACGGTGTTCCACTCATCGCTCAAGCAGTGTCATTTATTTTATCTCTATAGGTATAGCAGCTGACCCAGGACTCATCTCCTCTCTTTTCAGTGTTTTCCTGTCCTGCACTGCTCACTGCTGTACTTAGGGGCCGTCCCAACACAAGACTCACAATGTAATATCTAAAAATGTAATCAGTAAATTTTCATGAGTATCTGATAAGTTTATAGAGCTCTGGAGAACTAAATGACCATTAAAAGGATATTTATTTCCGTGCGAAGGAGCGCTTTCTGTAACAGAAGTGGAATGGGAAACCCCCCCTAGTCTCTTCATTGTTACACACTTAATCTGTGCTCTGAGTCAGGACGATACACCAGCTTTGCTTCTGTAATTAACCCTCAGCATTTGGAGAAAACAACCCTTCCTCTCCTGTCTAAGGTACACAAATCACAGAAAGAGTACAACAGTTAAATACTGCATTGCATTCCCATTCCAAAGAAACCATTTCCTGCATTTTTGTTACAGAATATAATTGTTCCCTTTATTAAAGACAATCTGGAGCTTCATAAGAACATAAGAAATAGGAGCAGGAGTAGGCCAATCGGCCTCTCGAGCCTGCTCCGCCATTCAATAAGATCATGGCTGATCTGATCCTAACCTCAAATCTAAATTCATGTCCAATTTCCTGCCCGCTCCCCGTAACCCCTAATTCCCTTTACTTCTAAGAAACTGTCTATTTCTGTTTTAAATTTATTTAATGATGTAGCTTCCACAGCTTCCTGGGGCAGCAAATTCCACAGACCTACTACCCTCTGAGTGAAGAAGTTTCTCCTCATCTCAGTCCCTAATGGCCTAGTGCTGGTGCGTTCACCCACCTTGGGGCAATCCAGCCCTCGGAGTCCAGGTAACTGGGTCCTATTTGTGTTTAGATTTCTGACACACCAGTTTGCCCTGTTTGAATTTTGGGAGCCTGAGGTTTGGAAAGGGCTGTTCTTAGTGTTACCGCTATGTTGGTGCATCTACCCGACAAAGTGGAAAATTGCCCAGGTATGTCCTGTCCACAAAAACCAGGACAAATTCAATCTGGCCAATTACTGCCCCATCAGTCTACTCTCAATCATCAGCAAAGTGACAAGCTGTTGTCGACAGTGATATCAAGCGGCACTTACTCACCAATAACATGCTCACCGATGCTCAGTTTGGGTTCTGCCAGCACCACTCAGCTCTCGACCTCATTACAGCCTTGGTCCAAACATTGACAAAAGAGCTGAATTCCAGAGATGAGTTGAGAGCGTCTGCCCTTGACATCAAGGCAGCATTTGACCGAGTAAAATTGAAGTCAATGGGAATCAGGGGGAAAATTCTCCAGTGGCTGGAGTCATACCTGGCACAAAGGAAGATGGTAGTGGTTTTTGGAGGCCAATCATCTCAGCACCAGGACAATGCTGCAGGAGTTCCTCAGGGCAGTGTCCTAGGCCCAACAATCTTCAGCTGCTTCATCAATGACCATCATAAGGTTAGAAGTGGGGATGTTCGCTGATGACTGCACAGTGTTCAGTTCCATTCACAACCCCTCAGATAATGAAGCAGTCCAGGCCCGTATGCAGCAAGACCTAGACAACATCCAGGCTTGGGCTGATAAGTGGCAAGTAACATTCACGCCAGACAAGTGCCGGACAATGACCATCTCCAACAAGAGAGAGTCTAACCACCTGCCCTTGACATTCAATGGCATTACCATTGCCGAATCCCCCACCATCAACATTCTGGGGACCACTATTGACCAGAAACTAAACTGGACCAGCTATATAAATACTGTGACTACTAGAGCAGGTCAGAGGCTGGGTATCCTGCGGTGAGTTACTCACCTCCTGACTCCCCAAAGCCTTTCCACCATCTACAAGGCACAATTAGGAGTGTGATGGAATATTCTCCACTTGCCTGGATGAGTGCAGCGCCAACAACACTCAAGAAGCTCAACACCATCCAGGACAAAGCAGCCCGCTTGATTAGCACCCCATCCACCACCCTAAACATTCACTCCCTTCATCACCGGTGCACAGTGGCTGCAGTGTGTACCATCCACAGGATGCACTGCAGCAATTCACCAAGGCTTCTTCGATAGGACCTCCCAAACCCGCGACCTCAACCACCTAGAAGGACAAGGGCAGCAGGCGCATGGGGATACCACCTGCACGTTCCCCTCCAAGTCACACACCATCCTGTCTTGGAAATATATCGCTGTTCCTTCATCATCTCTGGGTCAAAATCCTGGAACTCCCTACCTAACAGCACTGTGGGAGAACCTTCACCACACGGACTGCAGTGGTTCAAGGCGGCGGCTCACCACCGCCTTCTCAAGGGCAATTAGGGATGGGCAATAAATGCCGTCCTTGCCAGCGACGCCCACACCCCATGAATGAATTAAAAAAAACCTGAATCAGAACATGGAGAACTATTAGTGTCAGCGACTTTAGAAATATGGATATACGGATTATAGGTGATCCTCAAGGTTCCATGGTATTCATCTATCAGCCCAGAAGAAAAAATTCTTGGATACCCCTAGTCTAGTGGGTAACGGCCTTGTAGCTCTACCCATGTAGAACAAAAGGCCCGAGGTTCGATCCCTGGTCCGTGATGAGCTAGCTGAGTTCAGCTGTGCCATAATTTAGGTTGCTACCATTAGCCTCAACGCCCGTGGCTTGGGAGGGAATGTACGAACCAAGGTTCCTGCTCCTGGTTGCTATTCAGTGGGAAGTCCTTGTGTGAGGGTGCCGGGTGAGAACCGGATTGGGGGCAGTTGTGATGCCCTCCATGGGCAACAAGACTGCTGAGGTTCATCGTCTTAGCTCAAACAGGAGGAATGGCCAAAGGGGGGCATCACCTTCAAGAGTGCGGGGTAGGGGGAATCAGGAAAAACCACAAAAATAAAGGCAACCTGATAATGTCAGGGATAAGAACATAACGACATAACATAAGAAATAGGAGCAGGAGTAGGCCGTACGGCCCCTCGAGCCTGCTCCGCCATTCAATAAGATCATGGCTGATCTTCAACCTCAACTCCACTTTCCTGCCCGATCCTCAAATCCCTTGATTCCCCTAGAGTCCAAAAATCTATCTATCTCAGCCTTGAATATATTCAACGACTGAGCATCCACAGCCCTCTGGGATAGAGAATTACAAAGATTCACAACCCTCTGAGTGAAGAAATTTCTCCTCACCTCAGTCTTAAATGGCCAACCCCTTATCCTGCGACTATGCCCCCTAGTTCCAGACTCTCCAGCCAGGGGAAACAATCCCTCAGCCTTTACCCTGTCAAGTTCCCTCAGAATCTTATATGTTTCAATGAGATCACCTCTCATTCTTCTAAACTCCAGAGAGTATAGGCCCATTCTACTCAACCTCTCTTCAACCCTCTCATCCCAGGAATTTATCTAGTGAACCTTCATTGCACCACCTCTAAGGCAAGTATATCCTTCCTTAGATAAGGAGACCAAAACTGTACACAGTACTCCAGGTGAGGTCTCACCAAAGCTCTGTAAAATTATAGTACGACTTCCTTACTCTTGTACTCCAACCCCCTTGCAATAAAAGCCACATGTAATTTGCGTTCCTAATTGCTTGCTGTACCTGCATGTTAACTTTTTGTACTTCTTGTACCAGGACAGCCAAGTCTCTCTGGACACCAACCTTTAATAGTTTCTCACCATTTAAAAATATAATCTGTTTTTCTATTCTTCCTACCAAAGTGAATAACCCCACATTTCCCCACATTATACTCCATCTGCCACCTTCTTGCCCACTCACTTAACCTGTCTATATCCCTTTACAGACTCTTTGTGTCCTCCTCACAGCTTATTTTCCCACCTAGCTTGGTATCGTCAGCAAACTTGGATACATTACACTCGGTCCCTTCATCCAAGTCATTAATATAGATTGTAATTAGCTGAGGCCCAAGCACCAATCCTTGCAGCACCCCACTAGTTACAGCCTGCCAACCTGAAAATGACCAGTTTATCCCTACTTTCTGTTTTCTGTCCATTAACCAATCCTCTATCCATGCTAATATATTACCCCCAACCCTTATCTTGCGTAACAACCTTTTATGTGGCACCTTATCGAATACCTTTTGGAAATCCAAATATACTACATTCACTGGTTCCCCTTTATCTACCCTGCTAGTTACATTCTCCAAAAACTCTAATAAATTTGTCAAACATGATTTCCTTTTCATAAAACCATACTGACTCTGCCTAATCATATTATGATTTTCTAAGTGCCCTGTTACCACTTCCTTAATAATGGATTCCAGCAAGAAGGTGGCTCACCAACACCTTCTCAAGGGCAATTAGGGATGGGCAATAAATGCTGGCCTTGCCAGTGACGCCCACATCCCATGAACAAATTAAAAAAAATTTTCCCTACGATCGATGTCAGGCTAACTGGCCTATAGTTTCCTGTTTTCTCTCTCCCTCCTCTCTTGAATAGCAGGGTTACATTTACTACCTTCCAATCCGCTGGGACCGTTCTAAAATTTAGTGAATTTTGGATGATCATAACCAATGCATTCACCTCTTTTAGAACCCTCAGATGTAGGCCATCAGATCCAGGGGATTTATGGGCTTTTAGTCCCATTAGTTTCCCAAGTACTTTTTCTCTAGTGATAATAATTACTTTGAATTCCTCACTCTCATTAGCCCCTTGGTTCCCCACTATTTTGTTTTATTCGTTCTCGGGATGTGGGCGTCGCTGGCGAGGCCAGCATTTATTGCCCATCCCTAATTGCCCTCGAGAAGGTGGTGGTGAGCCACCTGATTTTACAACTGAGTGGCTTGCTAGGCCATTTCAGAGGGCAATTAAGAATCAACCACATTGCTGTGGGTCTGGAGTCACATATAGGCCAGACCGGGTAAGGATGGCAGGTTTCCTTCCCTAAAGGACATTAGTTCTGGTATGCTTTTTGTGTCTTCCACTGTGAAGGCAGATACAAAATATTTGTTTAACGTATCTGCCATTTCCTGATTCCCCATTATAATTTCTCCTGTCTCAGCCTCTAAGTGACCAACGTTTACTTTTGCTACTCTCTTCCTTTTTACATACTTGTAGAAGCTCTTAAATCCGTTTTTATATTTCTTGCTAGTTTACTTTCATATTCTATTTTCTCCTTTTTTATCAATTATACGGTCATCCTTTGCTGGTTTCTAAAACTCTCCCAATCCTCAGGCTTACTACTCTTCTTGGCAACATTATAGGCCTCTTCTTTTAATCTAATACTATCCTTAAATTGTTTGCTTAGCCACAGGTGGATCACTTTTCCCGTGGAGGTTTTATTTCTCAATGGCATGTCTACTTGTTGAGAATATTGAAATATTTCTTTAAATGTTTGCCATTGCTTTTCAACTGTCATGCCCTTTAATTTAATTTCCCAATCTACCTTAGCCAACTCACCCCTCATACCTATATAATTGGCTTTATTTAAGTTTAAGACTCTAGTTTTGGACTTAAGTACGTCACTCTCGAACTCAATGTGATATTCTATCATATTATGATCGCTCTTCCCCAGACCATCCTTTACTATAAGATTACTAATTGACCCTGTCTCATTGCATAATACAAGATCTAAAATAGCCTGTTCCCTGGTTGGGTCCATGATGTATTGCTCTAGGAAACCGTCTCGAATGCATTCAATAAACTCGTCCTCTAAACTACCTTTGTCAACTTGATTTACCCAATCTATACAAAGATTAAAGTCTCTCATGATCACTGTATTACCTTTGTTACAAACTCCTATTATTTCATGATTAATACTCTGTCCAACGGTATAGCTGCTATTAGGGGGCCTATAAACTACTCCCAGCAGTGTTTTCTGCCCCTTGTTATTTCTTATTTCCACCCATACTGATTCTACTTCCTGATCTTCCGAGCCAAGATCCTTTCTCACCACTGTCTTTATGTCATCCTTTATTATTAGGACTACACCCCCTCCTTTTCCATTCTGCCTGTCTTTTCTGAAAGTCATGGACTCTGGAATATTTAGGCTATGCTGGATTCCATTGAGAAGAAAACTAAAGAGCTCCCAATCAAATCAACACAAAACTATGGCTGAGTCTCCTGGGAATAGTGTAGAAAGGCCAGGGCCTGGAGGATTTCGGCACTGAAGAGAATATTTAATCTTCCTACTTTTCTGGACTAAATCCAAGTCGTTCTGAGGCTGTAATAGATTAACATTTGCACTGCCTTACCAAACCAAAGGGAAAACTGGACAGCTGGATAATGACAATGTGACGGGGTCAGTCGGCCATTTTTTTTTGATAAGGGTGCACAAAGCCAAGTATAGCAGTACAAGCAATCCTGTAATCTCAAGGGCATTTTAGAGTACTTTGCTGGATATTATCTTATTACTGTTAACGATATGCCCCTTATATAACTCTCTCATCCCTGACACTGCCCATGATATGACATTGTAGAAATACCTTCTACTGCTTGGTCTTGTCTGGTCTCAATGACTAACTATAGATACCTATCAGCCAATCAGCTTTCAGTATTCCAAAAAAAGCCTTTACTAAATAAAAACGGTCTGAGCTCTGACCTCCAATTTAATACCCAACATGCCTTGTCGTGTATAAATCAATGAAGAGCACAGTGCACTGGCACCAAAGTAATCGCCACAGGGGAGCTGAGAAACGGCCACTTAAATATCCAGACTGAAATGGCCATGCACAAATTAAATCAGCCACATGTTTATAGTAAATATTTCGGCTTCAAACTTCCATGGGAGCTCCACTGGTCTAGTGAGTGAGGAAAACCATGAGAGGAGTGCAAGAGTAGTCAATAAAAGCAGACCGAGTGGGGGAAACAATCACTGAAGAGTATGAAGGAGTCAATACGTGAATGGAAATAAGTGAAGAGCATGAAGAAGTCAATGAGCTAATAGTGAATGAGGGAAACAATGAATTAAAAGTGCTAGGGAGTCAATGATTAAAGAGTGAGTGAGGAAAACAATGAGCGAAGAGTGCGAGGGAGTTAATGAATACAGAGTAAGTGAGGGAAATGAGTGAAGAGTGTGAAAGAGTCAATAAATAAAGAGTAAGTGAGGCAAACAATGAATTAAAATGCAAGCGAGTCGATGAGTAAAGAGTGAGTGAATGGTAGAATTTGAGGGACTTTGTGTCCAGTGCACCACACACTCCACTCATCGTTTCCCTCACTCATTCTTCACTTATTGACTCCTTCACACTCTTCACTGATTGTTTCCCTCGCCTGTTCTGTTTTTATTGACTCCCTTGCACTCTTCATTCATCATTTTCCTCACTCGCTCTTTACTCATTGACTCCTTCACACTCTTCATTTATTGTTTGTGTTACTCACTCTTCTATAATTGACACAATCATACCCTTTCACACCTTCCCTCACACTCTTCATTTATTGTTTGTGTACTCACTCTTCTATTATTGACACATTCATACCCTTTCACACCTTCCCTCACACTCTTCATTCTCTCATTCACACCTTTGCTGTTCTTACTCCCACATAGTGCAACCGAAGGGGACTGAAAGCAGAACAGCATTGAACAGGAAACAAACAAAATGCACTTGAATGAATTACTAAACAAATACGGCAATCTCACTGTAAATATCTGTTGATATTATTCTGCTCAGAATGTTTTTAAAAAATCGAGACGAATGAGAGCCATTTAGCCTTTATCTCAGTTCACTGGTTACGTCCTTTCAAACATAATTTAAGCTACATGGGGTCATTTTACAGAAATAAATCAGAAAAAAAAAGACAGGACAAGCGTTCCATGGATATATCACAGTTATCCTTAAAAGGCGTTTTTAGTTTCCTAACACTGAGGAAGGGTCGGTTGTGGAAGACATCAATTAAAGCAGCAGGCCCTGGCCTCCAGACTATCTGTCTCTGCCTTAAGCTGCGAGTGACAGCTTTTACTCCTCACATTGTAGCTGCTTTGCCAAGATTCCCTCTGACAGGACACAGAAGTAGACGGGCTGTTTAGTGCTGGTACCGTGTAAAATGGACAATTAACAAGCAGCAGAAGAGTTCGTACCCTCACACTCTCTTCCCGCTACCACCCACCCACCTCCCCCCCCACAGTAAGTTTCTGATCACCACCTCGAAACACAGTCTCTGTTAGCAACCGAGAGAGTAAAAGTCCACGGGGTACACTAACATACTTTAGAGTAGAGATGAGAAGAAAGACTGAATGTTGGCAAGCTGCAATTGAAAAGAGAAAATGCTGTAAATGCACAAGTTAAGTGATATAACCACTATGTTACCGTACCCCATGGGACATGCACTGCAAAGGTCAGAGTTTATAGAAGCGACTTGATTCAACGGTGATGCCAAAATCACACTAAAATTGGATTTACAGGTAAGATTTTTTTAATATTATAATATATTAAAAATCTTACATCTGTCTACGGAATTTTACTTCCTGTTGTCACGTTTTTGTTTCACTTTTGTGACACCTATTTGCATTAGAATTTCCTAAGTCTGTATTTACAATGGGAACATCCTATGTAAACTTGTCACATTGTAATTACACCTTCCTGTCAGTAGTGGCGCTGTAGCACTTCAGTTTAGCCTCTCCCAACTCCTCAGTGTGTACTGCAGAGAAACGCCAATGCTCGTTACAACGCCAATTCTTTGCCTCCCAACTTCCCTTAAGTATTGCTACTTAACTATCAATAACAATATAAAATTAAACCTTATATAAAAATAAAGACAGAATGTATGACTTGTAAATGGGGACTGAATATGTGTGTATTTTACAACAAAAAAATCACCCAGAGATCCTGCCCCTCATCAGCATCTAGTGACTCCTGCTGGAAAGGGGACTTGGACGTGGAGAGTTTGGGCTCGGCTGTGATGCCTTCCCCGGTCAATTAGCTGCCAAGGCTGGCAGATGCAGAATGGCCGCTTGGCGCGGTATAAGGCAAGCAGTACGGGGCCCAGCAAGAGAGAGGTGGAGAGAAAATTGGGTTGCGGGGAAATAAACAAGAGAGAAACACAAACCACTCTGAAGGAGTCCGCGTTCATCCACCCTCTCAGGTGGACCTAGAAGATCCCAGGGCACTATTTCGAAGAAGAGCAGGGGAGCTCAACCGCAGTGTCCTGGCCAACATTTATCCCTCAACCAACATCACTAAAAACAGATTATCTGGTCATTATCACATTGCTGTTTGTGGGATCTTGCTGTGCGCAAAAGTGGCTTCCGCGCTTCCTACATTACAACAGTGATTACACTTCAAAAAGTACTTCATTGGCTGTCAAGCACTTTGGGGCGTCCTGAGGTTGTGAAAGGCACTATAGGAATGCAAGTTCTTTCTTTTTCTTTTCTCATGTATGCACAGTATGAGTTAGAACTGCTTCCAGACTGTTTCGCATTGGGCCTTCTTACTGTGTTACACGTAATCCTCTCTTACCCTCACAGCAACTGCCTGTTTATAAAAAACAGGTTTGTTTTGTCTAAGTATGAAGAAAAATATCCCACCAAGGGGGATCTGTGACCCTGGGAAGTGCTGAGCCCAGGCCGAAGCCGTGCCTGTGATCAGTGTTCCTCAATGGTACAGGCAGTCTCGCAAACCTTCACGAGCCAGCAACCACCTGTCATCACGGCCTCAGGTTACGGGCCCACATGGAAAGCATGCCGATGCCAGCAGGCCCGTTTACTCTGCCAAACATACAGCCTTTTAACAACAGGTTTGTGATCCCGACCCCACCCCACGTCCAAAGACAGTTGTTGGTGCGGACCCTGGTGTAGAATTCAAACCAACACTCTATGCCGCTCCGTTAAGTAAAACTCCGTCCCTGGGGAGTGAGTCACCTAATCACTGGGGAGTGAGTCACCTAATCACTGGGGAGTGGGGAGTGAGTCACATAATCACTGGGGAGTGAGTCACCTAATCACTGGGGAGTGGGGAGTGAGTCACATAATCACTGGGGAGTGAGTCACCTAATCACTGGGGAGTGAGTCAGGTAAATCACTGGGGAGTGAGTCAGGTAATCACTGGGGAGTGAGTCACGTAATCACTGGAGAGTGAGTCACGTAATCACTGGGGAGTGAGTCATGTAATCACCGGGAATGAGTCATGTAATCACCGGGAATGAGTCATGTGGGGTGTTATCACCGGGAAGGAGTCACGTGGGGTGTTATCTCTGGGGAATGAGTCACGTGGGGTTTTATCAAGGCAAATGAGTCACGTGGGGTTTTATCACTGGGAATGAGTCACGTGGGGTGTTATCACTGGGGAATGAGTCACGTGGGGGTTATCACTGGGAATGAGTCACGTGGGGTGTTATCACTGGGAATGAGTCACGTGGGGGTTATCACTGGGAATGAGTCACGTCGGGTGTTATCACTGGGGAATGAGTCACGTGGGGCGTCATCACTAGGGTGTCTATTCTTTATGTCTGACCCTAAATAATGAATGTTGCGAGGCTATTCAAGTATGGAGTCCATCACATCCATACCCAATTCTATTCTCATCCAAGATTATACAGAGGACAATAAATGGGCTGGTGTCCCTTATACAGGACAAGAAGTGGGCTGGTGTCCCTTATACAGGACAAGAAGTGGGCTGGTGTCCCTTATACAGGACAAGGAGTGGGCTGGTGTCCCTTATACAGGACAATGAGTGGGCTGGTGTCCCTTATACAGGACAATGAGTGGGCTGGTGTCCCTTATACAGGACAATGAGTGGGCTGGTGTCCCTTATACAGGACAATGAGTGGGCTGGTGTCCCTTATACAGGACAAGGAGTGGGCTGGAGTCCCTTATACAGGGCAATGAGTGGGCTGGAGTCCCTTATACAGGACAAGGAGCAGGCTGGAGTCCCTTATACAGGACAATAAGTGGGCTGGAGTCCCTTATACAGGACAAGGAGCAGGCTGGAGTCCCTTATACAGGACAATGAGTGGGCTGGAGTCCCTTATACAGGACAAGGAGTGGGCTGGAGTCCCTTATACAGGACAATGAGTGGGCTGGAGTCCCTTATACAGGACAAGGAGCAGGCTGGAGTCCCTTATACAGGACAAGGAGTGGGCTGGTGCCCCTTATACAGGACAAGGAGTGGGCTGGTGTCCCTTATACAGGACAAGGAGTGGGCTGGTGTCCCTTATACAGGACAAGGAGTGGGCTGGAGTCCCTTATACAGGACAAGGAGTGGGCTGGAGTCCCTTATACAGGACAAGGAGTGGGCTGGAGTCCCTTATACAGGACAAGGAGTGGGCTGGAGTCCCTTATACAGGACAAGGAGTGGGCTGGAGTCCCTTATACAGGACAAGGAGTGGGCTGGAGCCTGTTGAAGAAATAGCAATGTGCCGTCTGTTAACCATCACACAGAGAATGGGTTGGCTGTAGCCCATAACAGAGAGGAAAACACAGTGGATGCGAGTGTACTAAAGGCCATAACACAACAAGGAGCTTAGACGGCGTCTTAGAGCTCAAACATTCCACTTGGGTTATTCACCACAGCAAAGAGTCTGTGGGGCTGGTTTATCTGATTTTCAGCAACGTTGCATTTACGCTGAGGCCCAGCATCATGGCATCTGATAGGCAACAGGCTACTGTCCCTGAAGCACGTGGTGTGAAATGGCAGTGATGTGGTGGTTTACACAGGGACAGCACACTCTGTAGATCTTTTTCCTCTTTTCTCTCTCTTTAAAGCATTTTAAAAGAAAAAGACAACTTGTATGTATATAGTGCCTTTCGCAAAGCGTTTTACAACCAATGTAAGGTGAAGTGTAGTCACTGTTGTAACGTAGGAAACGCGGTAGCCAATTTGCGCACAGCAAGATCCCACGAGCAGCCGAGGCCGACACCATCGGCACAGTCACACTAGTACGCTCTTCCTACGTGAACTGCGAAGGTGAGTGCCAGGAGGCGATCTGATAGCAGGAGACTCCCCAGCCGGGACCGATCCCATCCCCATTCGATGTCGACACACACAGGCGCTACCTGGCAAAAAATCGGCAGACAATGATAACAAGCAGGATGCCAGGCTGATGCCCTTCTCCCGCTCCCTAACCCAGTGGCACTGAGGCCAATTGCAGCGTGCCTCCACCACACCCCTCCCCCGCCCCTGCTCGGCTGACAATATGGCACAGGACAGAGTTCAATCAATAACATTCCTTGGCCATAGCACCACAGCGGGCAGTGTGCCAGGCTTCCCCCCCACCCTGTGTAATAGCCGGGCGCCTTATTATGAGGCCAGGTGCATCACTCAAAGTTAGCATCAGGGAAGTTTCTGGAGCAATCCTCGGAGAACAAACAGATCGTTATCTCTTCGTCCGACTCGAAAGAATGCAAAGGGATGTTAGGGGAAGCGATGAGCTCACTGTTACTAACAGATCAAAATCTTCTTTGGCCCGGGGATGGGAGAGATCAGGCACACGATTGAATATTTTACCAGCGATGTATGGTCCGTGCCTGTTGAAGAGGCTCTGCTCGGCCTCCTGAGCTGAGACTATCCAATCCTCCAACGGCTCCGGTCCTGAGTGCCGCAGGCCACGCCCACGCGAGTCCGCCGACGGCAAGTCATGCTGTTACCACGTGCCGCACCTTTCAAAACAACAATGGAACCGGTGGGAAAAGTGTCGGCTGTGGCTCAGTTGGGAGCACTCTCGCCTCTCGAATCAGCAAAGGTCGTAGGTTCAAGTCCCCACTCCAGAGACTTGAGCACATAATCCAGGCCGACACTGCAGCAAAGGAACCTGCTACCAGGCCTCTGCTCTCTGAGGAGTGGCCTGGAGCAAGTGTATGACAACAGCTGGGGGAAGGGGGTGACTGTTGCCCCATAAACAAACTCCCCTCTTTCACGATGGGGGGCAGGGACAAACACCCCTCCCTCACTGTGGGGAGGAGGGACAAACTCCCCTCGCTCACTGTGGGGAACAGGGACAAACTCCCCTCGCTCACTGTGGGGAGCAGGGACAAACTCCCCTCGCTCACTGTGGGGAGCAGGGACAAACTCCCCTCCCTCACTGTGGGGAGCAGGGACAAACTCCCCTCCCTCACTGTGGGGAGCAGGGACAAACTCCCCACCCTCACTGTGGGGAGCAGGGACAAACTCCCCTCGCTCACTGTGGGGAGCAGGGACAAACTCCCCTCGCTCACTGTGGGGAGCAGGGACAAACTCCCCTCCCTCACTGTGGAGAGCAGGTTCACAGGGACAAACTCCCCTCCCTCACTGTGGGGAGCAGGGACTAACTCCCCTCCCTCACTGTGGGGAGCAGGGACAAACTCCCCCCCCCTCACTGTGGAGAGCAGGGACAAACTCCCCTCCCTCACTGTGGAGAGCAGGGACAAACTCCCCTCCCTCACTGTGGAGAGCAGGGACAAACTCCCCTCCCTCACTGTGGAGAGCAGGGACAAACTCCCCTCCCTCACTGTGGAGAGCAGGTTCACAGGGACAAACTCCCCTCCCTCACTGTGGAGAGCAGGGGCAAACTCCCCTCCCTCACTGTGGGGAGCAGGGACAAACTCCCCTCCCTCACTGTGGGGAGCAGGGACAAACTCCCCTCCCTCACTGTGGGGAGCAGGGGCAAACTCCCCTCCCTCACTGTGGGGAGCAGGGGCAAACTCCCCTCCCTCACTGTGGGGAGCAGGGACAAACTCCCCTTGCTCACTGTGGAGAGCAGGGGCAAACTCCCCTCGCTCACTGTGGGGAGCAGGGACAAACTCCCCTTGCTCACTGTGGAGAGCAGGGGCAAACTCCCCTCGCTCACTGTGGGGAGCAGGGACAAACTCCCCTTGCTCACTGTGGAGAGCAGGGGCAAACTCCCCTCGCTCACTGTGGGGAGCAGGGGCAAACTCCCCTCGCTCACTGTGGGGAGCAGGGGCAAACTCCCCTCGCTCACTGTGGGGAGCAGGGACAAACTCCCCTCCCTCACTGTGGGGAGCAGGGGCAAACTCCCCTCCCTCACTGTGGGGAGCAGGGACAAACTCCCCTCCCTCACTGTGGGGAGCAGGGACAAACTCCCCTCCCTCACTGTGGGGAGCAGGGGCAAACTCCCCTCGCTCACTGTGGGGAGCAGGGACAAACTCCCCTCCCTCACTGTGGGGAGCAGGGGCAAACTCCCCTCCCTCACTGTGGGGAGCAGGGACAAACTCCCCTCCCTCACTGTGGACAGCAGGCTCACATGGACAAACTCCCCTTTTTCACTGTGGGGAGCAGTGACAAACTCCCCTTTTTCACTGTGGGGAGCAGGCTGAGAGGGACAAACTCCCCTCCCTCACTGTGGGGAGCAGGCTCACAGGGACAAACTCCCCTTTTTCACTGTGGCGAACAGGCTCAGAGGGACAAACTCCCCTCCCTCACTGTGGGGAGCAGGGGCAAACTCCCCTCCCTCACTGTGGGGAGCAGGCTCACAGGGACAAACTCCCCTCACTCACTGTGGGGAGCAGGGGCAAACTCCCCTCCCTCACTGTGGGGAGCAGGCTCACAGGGACAAACTCCCCTCGCTCACTGCGGGGAGAAGGCTTGCAGGGAATAAACTCACCTCCTTGCACCAAAGTAATTTATGGTATTTGAGACACCCTGAGAGGTGTGATAAGGCACTAGGTTCTTTCTTTCTATGAGGCCAGCTGTAAGGACCGATACCTTACTAGGCCCTAAGGAACTTGGATTTTTCCATGCAGGTGACATACTTTGCCCATCGAGGGACGTGGAAACCAATTACATCACCCACACAGGCTGGGAATTAAACCCGGGAGCTTCCTGGTCTCTGTTGCTCAGTTACGCACTACCGTGTCAGTGTCAGCCGTGGCTCAGTGGAAGCACTCTCGCCTCTGAGTCAGAAGGTCGTGGGTTCATAGTCCCACTCCAGAGACTTGACCACAAAATCCAGGCTGTCACTCCACTGCAGTACTGAGGGAGTGCTGCACTGTTGGTGGTGCTGTCCTTCAGATGAGACGTTAAACCGAGGCCCTCTCTGCCTTCTCGAGTGGACGTAAAAGATCCCATGCCACTATTCGAAGAAGAGCAGGGGAGTTCTCCCTGCAGCGGCCAATATCTATCCCTCAACCAACATCACCAAAATTGATTATCTGGCCGTTATCACGTTGCTGTTTGCGGGACTTACTGAGTGCAAATTGGCTGCTGCGTTTCCTACATTACAACACTGCTTACACTTCAAAAGTACTTACAAAGAATGTACTTACAGCACAGAAACTGGCCATTTGGCCCAACAGGTCCATGCCTGTGTTTATGTTCCACGTGAGGCCCCCTCCCACCATTCTGTAACTGACCCTATCAACATAACCTTCTATTCTCTTCTCCCTCATGTGTTTATCTCGCTTCCCCTTAAATGCAGCTATGCTCGTGGCCTCAACTACTCCTTGTGATAGCGAGTTCCACATTCTTACCACTCTCTGGGTGAAGAAGTTTCTCCTGAATTCCCTACTGGATTTATTTGTGACTATCTTGTATTTATGGCCCCTAGTTCTGGTCTCCCCCCGCAAGTGAAAGAATCTTCTCCATGTCTAGCCTATCAAACCCTTTCATAATCTTAAAGACCTCAATCAGGTCACCCCTCAGTCTTCTCTTTTCTAGAGAAAAGAGCTCTATCCTGTTCAATCTTTCCTGATAGGTACAACCTCTCATTTCTGGTATCATTTAGTAAATCTTTTTTGCACCTTCTCCAGTGCCTCTATATCCTTTCTATAATATAGAGGCTCGAACTGTTCACAGTACTCTAATTGTGGTCTAACCGGGGTTCTGTACAAGCTTAGCATAACTTCTCTGCTTTTCAATTCTATCCCTCTAGAAATGAATCCCAGTGCTTGGTTTGCTTTTTTTATAGTCTTGTTAACTTGCGTCGCGACTTTTAGTGATTTGTGCATCTGTACCCCTTAATCCCTCTGCTCCTCTACCCCATTTAGACTCTTATTATCCAAGCAGCATGTGGCCTCCTTATTATTCCTCCAAAATGTACCACCTCACACTTATCTATATTGAAATTAATTTGCCAATTACACGCCCATTCTGCAAGCTTATTAATGTCTTGGGATTGGGAGCAGTTCAGAATTCAGCAAAGGAGGACAAAGAGATTGATTAAGAGGGGAAAAATAGAGTATGAGAGTAAACTAGCAGGGGACATAAAAACTGACTGTAAAAGCTTCTATAAATATGTCAAGAGAAAAAGATTAGTGAAGACAAATGTAGGTCCCTTACAGTCAGAAATGGGGGAAATTATAATGGAGAACAAAGAAATGGCAGAACAATTAAACACATACTTTGGTTCTGTCTTCACAAAGGAGGACACAAATAACCTGCCAGAAATGTTAGGGAACCAAGGGTCTAGTGAGTGGGAGGAACTGAAGGAAACCAGTATTAGTAAAAGAATAGTGCCAGGGAAATTAATGGGGCTAAAGGCTGACAAATCCCCAGGGCCTGATAATCTACATCCCAGAGTACTAAAGGAAGTGGCCCTGGAAATAGTGGATGCATTGGTGATCATCTTCCAAAATTCTGTAGACTCTGGAACAGTTCCTATAGATTGGAGGGTGGCAAATGTAACTCCACTATTTGAAAAAGGAGGGAGAGAAAAACAGGGAATTACAGACCAGTTAGCCTAAAATCAATAGTGGGGAAAATGCTCGAGTCTATTATAAAGGATGTGATAACAGAACACTTGGAGGGCATTAACGGGATTGGACAAAGTCAGCATGGGTTTATGAAAGAGAAATCGTGCTTAACAAATCTACTGGAGTTTTTTGAGGATGTAACTAGTAGAATAGATAAGGGAGAACCAGTGGATGTGGTGTATTTGGATTTTCAGTAGGTTTTTGATAAGGTCCCACACAAGAGGTTAGTGTGCAAAATTAAAGCACCTGGGATTCGGGGGAATATACTGGCATGGATTGAGAATTGGTTGACAGACTGGAAACAGAGAGTAGGAATAAACGGGTCTTTTTCCGGGTGGCAGGCAGTGACTAGTGGGGTACCGCAGGGATCAGTGCTTGTGCCCCAGCTATTCACAATATATATCAATGATTTGGATGAGGGAACTAAATGTAACATTTCCAAGTTTGCAGACGACACAAAGCTGGGGTGGAATGTAAGCTGTGAGGAGGATGCAAACAGGCTCCAATATGATTTAGACAAGTTGGGTGAGTGGGCAAGAACATGGCAGATGCAGTATAACGTGATGTGAGGTTATCCACTTTGGTTGTAAAAACAGAAAGGCAGATTATTATCTGAATGGTGATAGATTGGGAAAAGGGGAGGTGCAACGAGACCTGGGTGTCCTTGTACACCAGTCGCTGGAAGCGAGTATTCAGGTGCAGCAAGCAGTTAGGAAGGCGAATGGTATGTTGGCCTTCATTGCAAGAGGATTTGAGTACAGGAGCAGGAATGTCTTACTGCAGTTATACAGGGCCTTGGTGAGACCACATCTGGAGTATTGTGTGCAGTTTTGGTCTCCTTATCTGAGGAAGACTAGATGCAGGGAGGATGTTCCCAATGGCTGGGGTGTCCAGAACCAGGGGTCACAGACTCAGGATACGGGGTATGCCATTTAGAACCGAGATGAGGAGAAATTTCTTCACTCAGAGGGTGGTGAACCTGTGGAATTCTCTACCACAGAAGGCAGTGGAGGCCAAGTCATTAGATGTATTCAAGAAGGAGATAGATATATTTCTTAATGCTAAAGGGATCAAGGGATATGGGGAAAAAGTGGGAACAGGGTACTGAGTTAGACGATCAGCCATGATCATTTTGAATGGCGGAGCAAGCCCGAAGGGCCGAATGGCCTACTCTTGCTCCTATTTTCTATGTTTCTATGTCTGCCTGTATTTTATCACAGTCTTCCTCAGTATTAACTACATCCCCCAATTTGGTGCAGTCTGCAAATTTTTTAATTGTACTTCTGATTCCAGAGACCAAATTGTTAATGTAAATTGGTTGTAAAGAGCTTTGTGGCGTCCTGAGGTCTTAAAAGGCGCTATATAAATGCAAGTCTTTCTTTTACTTTTTACCTTAACCAGCTGAGCCCACAGTCTTTCTCACTTGCTTTTACTTGTACAGAAACCTCAGACTTGATTAGGGTCGTGGAGGAGTTCACGTATATTGGCCACTGGGGACGGCCTGAGCTTGTGTCCAGGTGTGTGTGTGTGTGTGTGTGTGTGTGTGTGTGTGTGTGCGCGATGTGCAATCGGTGCCGGAAACTCCACACAGACCACCCATAATCAGGTCAGATACATTGCAAGTGTATAAAACATCAAATCCACGTGCCAGCAGAGAGACAATGGCCCCTTCGCAATCCCTCGTATACACTGGGGGCGGGGTGGGGGGGGGGAATCGTGCTTCAGGATGCACACTGCTCAGCTGCTGTTTAACCTACAGAGTGCAGTCAGGCCTCTCTGTGGCTTTTCCAAAACCGCCCGTGTGATTTACACTTACCAACAGGAGGATCGTTTCTCACATCTCAGCCCACATGTGTGGTCTCCCCGGGGCTGTGCCATTTGATCCGTGTGATACTCCAGAACCCCTGGCAGCAGAATTACTGCTGTGGATGGGCCTGAGCACCAACAGCCTTTCCTCGAATAGCAATTTTTAAAAAAAATTGCTGCACGACAATAATGTGAGGTTTTAAATCAATCAGCGGACTTGTGAGTAAATGAAGATAATCGGGAGCGATTTTACTCACTCTCCTAATCTTCACTCAGCACAAAATCTGCCCCCACTTTAGCACTAAGTTGGCAATCTTACTCAGAGAGGCCAGAGGGTGGCTGGTATGGGAAATGGAAGAATGTTACACTGGTCCAGGAGAGGTAGGCCCCTTTGGGGTTAGTTGACGCTGAGGCACATTGTTGGGGCTGATTAGAGGGGACATCGCTCTGCACCAAGCTTGTGCTATACTCGACCAGTGAGTGCTTGATGCTGACATTTGTGACCTGAAATTGGAAAGTGTGCCATTCCCCAGTACACTCATCCCTCACCTTGAGGAGCACAAAATTCACAACAAATGAAAAGAAAGAAACCATCTATGGTGTCTCGAAGAGGACAGTGGTATCTGTCTGGCAAACATTAATCCCCCCACATGATGAATACATTAGCTCGCTATAGTGAATGGGGATGAGGAATGTCAGTGGAGGTGAGTGGGGATGAGGGGAAGTGAAGGGGATGAGAGAGAGGAGTGAATCGGGGAGGGAAGTGGAGATGAGGAAAGTGAGTGGGGATGAGAGAGGGGAGATGAGTGTGGATGAGAGACATGAGTGGAGATGAGGGATGGGAGATGAGTGGGGATGAGGGAGGTGAGTGAGGATGAAGGAGGAGAGCGTGTGGCGATGAGAGAGGTGAGTAGAGATAAGGAGAAATTCATGAACTTCCCTGTAACATGAAAAATGGAGCCTGGAGGCTCTCTTGCTTGCCTCACACCAGCCAGTTTAGGAGCAAAACTCTAGTGAATCAGGAGATGGTTATCTGCCCTCTCAGCCCCTCATGGTGCAGAGAAACCAGATGAGATGGGATAAAAAACACCAGTCTTGCAAGCCAAAAAGTCCGATACATAAAAGGAATCTGAGAAAGAGGTGTTGGCAGTCTTTGAAACTGTCCAAAGAGTGTCTTTATGAAATATGTCCAATTTGTCCACCCCCCCTCCCCCGCCGCTTCCATTTATAAAGGGAATGTTACCCCTAGTTTCTGTGTCATTCTTACACTTCGTTGGTTTTAGCGTTCCTAATAATATCATGCGAGAAAGGAAAACCTGTTGAAAACAACTTTAAATTCAGCTCGACTTACAAATTCCACCTTGCAGACTGGACCTAACCCATTGCTTAACTGAGACGCAGTACTTACTGACGTTAAGGAAATGTCCCTGAATTCCCACATTCAAGCTGACATATTACAATTTCTATATCGGAATTTTCAACTTGCAAGCCAAAAATTCTGAATGAGAGGTTCCCTTTAAATCACAGCATCTGTGGAATTAAGGCAGGCACAAGGTTCTTCAAGGTTATTACTTCAGGGGGAGCAGCAGTTGATAATTTACCTTTTGCAGAACTTTGATCAGTATAATGAGTTGTTAAAACATCAGATATTTTTCTGTATTAGATGGCACGACATTAGGGAGCTGGCTGGTGGGGGAGGGGAAAGTAACAAGGATATGTCTCACTCCAGTGGTTGTGGGAACAAAGACAGACTGAGAGAAAAAAAACATAGCAGGATAAATGTGTGTCAGCCGGATCAGCGGGTATCTCTCACACCTCTGGATCAAAAAAACTATTACAGTACTGAGGGCATAACCTAGTGTGGTACTCTATTACAGTACTGAAGGCATGATCTGGTGTGGTACTCTATTACAGTACTGAAGGCATGATCTGGTGTGGTACTCTATTACAGTACTGAAGGCATGATCTGGTGTGGTACTCTATTACAGTACTGAAGGCATGATCTGGTGTGGTACTCTATTACAGTACTGAAGGCATGATCTAGTGTGGTACTCTATTACAGTACTGAAGGCATGATCAGGTGTGGTACTCTATTACAGTACTGAGGGCATAACCTAGTGTGGTACTCTATTACAGTACTGAGGGCATGATCTGGTGTGGTACTCTATTACAGTACTGAGGGCATGATCTGGTGTGGTACTCTTTTGTAGTACTGAAAGCATGATCTAGTGTGGTACTCTATTACAGTACTGAGGGCATGATCTGGTGTGGTACTCTTTTGCAGTACTGAAAGCATGATCTAGTGTGGTACTCTATTACAGTACTGAGGGCATGATCTAGTGTGGTACTCTATTACAGTACTGAGGGCATGATCTAGTGTGGTACTCTATTACAGTACTGAGGGCATGATCTAGTGTGGTACTCTATTACAGTACTGAGGGCATGATCTAGTGTGGTAATCTATCACAGTACTGAGGGCATAACCTAGTGTGGTACTCTATTACAGTATTGAGGGCATAATCTAGACTGGCACTCTATTACAGTTCTGAGGGTATATCTAAAATGGCACTCTATAACAGTACTGAAGATATATCTAGACTGGCACTATTACAGTACTGAGGGTATATCTAGACTGGTTCTCCTACAGTACTGAGGGTGTACCAAGACTAGCACTCTATTACAGGACTGAGAGCATAATCTAGACTGGCACTGTTACAGTACTGGGTTTGTCTAGACTGGCACTCCATTCCAGTACTGAGGGCATATTCCAGTGTGGCATTCTGTTTCAGTACTGTGGGTATAATGTAGGCTGGCACTATACTGCCATGCAGAGCACATAATCTCAGTTGACACTCTATTACAGTACTGAGTGCATAATCAAGGTTGGCACTCTAGTGTAGTATGAGGGAGTGGTATGTTTTCAAAGATGCAGTCTTTCGGATGAGATGTTAAACTGAGAGATGACTGCCTGTGCCTGTGGCTAAAAGATCCCCATGGCACAACATCAAGAACAGCAGGGTGTTCTCCTCATCCTGGCGAACATTCCTCTCTCAATCAACACCACTCAAAATGTTTGGACTCTAGAGGAATTAAGGGATATGGGGATCGGGTGGGAAAGTGGAGTTGAGGGCGAAGATCAGCCATGATCTTATTGAATGACAGAGCAGGCTTGAGAGGCTGTATGGCCTACTCCTGCTTCTATTTCTTATGTTCTTATGTTCTTAAACATGAACCCCATTGCTGCTTGTGGGATGACGGTGATTCAGAATTGCAACTGCCTTTGACCATATAACAGTCACTGCATGAAGTGATGTTTGCAAAATGATACGGTGCTGTATAAATGCAAGTGGCATCCTGTAATCCAAAGGGTTCTCGGAGTGAAATAGCTGATTTAGCAATCTGTGTGCAGGGGAAGGGGATGCCAGGATATGACCCTGAGAGCAAGCTCCAGGGGCAGGAGAAGCAGCTGTACGAAGCTCTGCCGTGGCTCAGTGGCAGCACTCGTGCCTCTGAGTCATGATGGTCAAAGGTTCAAGTCCCACTCCAGAGACCTGATCACGTAATATAGGCTGACATTTCAGTGCGGTACTGAGGGACTGTTGGAGTTGCTGTCTTTCAGATAAGATGTTAAACTTAAGGCCTTTTTTGCCTTCTCAGGCGAATGTAAAAGATCCCATGGCACTATTTCAAAGAGGAGCAGGGAAGTTCTCCCTGGTGTCCTGGCCAATATTTATCCCTCCACTAACATCACTAAAATAGATTAACTGGTCATTGTTGTTTGTGGGACCTTGCTGTGCATAAATTGGCTGCTGTGTTTCCTACATTGCAACAGTGACTACATTTCAAATAAATACTTCATTGGCTGCAAAGCTCTTTGGGACGTCCTGAGGTCGCGAAAGGTACTATTCAAATACAAGTCTTTCTTTCTTTCAACTAGTGGGATTGTTACGGTGACCTTACGAAATGAAGCTTCTGTCCGCCCTTATCTTGACCACTGGGTCGAGGTAAGGGCGGACAGAAGTTTCATTTAGTACGTAGGCTGGCAATTGCTCAAGACTCATACCAAGAAATATGTGTAGAGGTAGAAAGGTGAATGTTGTCCCGCTCATTTGCCCCGGCAAATCTCTTTTTTGACCTCCTTCAACAGGCATTAGGCCCCTACTTTACATATTTAAGGGGCCTAATGCCTATTTTAGGCGTCCGCCTGGCAGATTCGATGCAGGCAATCCCATTGCTAAACTGGCAAGCTTTGCACCCGTTTTACACCCGAAAAACTGACGCCACGAATACCAACTTATATCCTTGCACCTTTAAAAGAGGTGATATTGGTGAGACTACATGTTTAAAAGGAGCTTTTGGTGGCAAAACTCCCTCTTTCAATACAGTGAACACCAAGTAAGCCACTAAATGGAAGGTTCTTCCATAAATTCTGTAGTTTAAGAGTGACAGTGAATCTGGGAGTCAACGAACATTTCCCCTGACACCTCAACTCCAACCTGAACCTCACTTTAACTTCCACTGCCAAATCTGATGTTTCTAAATATTCACCCTTTGCCTTTTGGATTTATGATTGTGAAACCAGAGGCATATTTTTGCTGTATTAATTAAAATAAAACAGAGAGACTGCCAGAAAACTCAACCCACTCGTGACCCTTCAGCAGCATTAATAGAGGGGACTGATAGTTGGCCGAGCTGATAGGCCAAGGCACGAGAGACAAATACAGGAAACTGAGGGTCAAAGGGCAGCTTCCACTGCTGTACAATAGAAGATGCCTCACGTCATTCCCTCAGCTGGGAATATTCTTCAGCACAGTCTTGTAAGTTCTTAGCACTGCGTTGAGGAAATTTTGCATTTAATATTCTCAGTGCTTAAAGTCCTAAAGTTTCTTTCCTATGGATTCTGCCCAGTCTCTAAATAAAATCTACTTGCACAGTGACTCGGAGGGTCTTTTATAACCTGTTATTGAATAATAAAGGATTAACATTAAAAATATCTTTAGTACATGTAAATTCAGCAACTCACTGCTAGCTGAGGAGTCAGGAGGTGATCCACTCTTCTGCAGAACACCCAGCCTCTGACCTGCTCTAGTAGCCATGACATTAATGTGGCTGGTCCAGTTAAAGGTATCTTGCAGTATTAAAGGTTCTGTGTGCTCATCAACCCGCAATCCAGCGGGCAATTTGTCGGCGGTGGGGGGGGTGGGTTCTATGGGACTGACAGAATCGGCAGGAGATGGACACTCCTTTCATTCTCCTGCAGGTAGTTACCCTGTGAGCAGGTTAACGTGGTGATTCCCACTCCTCCCTGTCAAATGGACATCTGCTGGTCGTAGTCCTGCGTGGGTTTGAGAGATTCTGGATGTTCTTTGTACAACTGAATAAACATGACACACAGAGCAATGATGTGAACTTAAGCTCCTTCCTTTGGAAAAAGAAGAATTCCCAAAGAGGAAGGGTTAAAATTGTGGGAGAGTTTCAGGTCAATTTGCCTGATGTAAAATCCCTGGTCTGCAGAGAGAGTGAGAGCAAAGCACTGAATGTTGGAAATACGTTTATCCCGAACCCTTTCGACATTACCCTGGGAAAGTGCAGACACCTTTACTTGGTTTCCAATATTGGATTATTGCCCTGAATTCACCACACGTCCTTCTGCCCCCACCCCTCCCCGATTTTTTCCTCTCTCCTCTCCTAAAGGAGCTGACGCTTGCTGGGATTCGGTTCCTTAGCTCCCTCTGGTACTTCATCCAAGTGTTCACTTTTCACGCCAGAGTCTACACAGTGAGTGTTGACAGGCTGTTTGTCTATGGTGGGCGTCACAGCCCGTCTAGTCGCACCTGCAAAGGGAGGTAGCTTAATTTCCTCAGGGCTCCTTCCGTTACAGCGCTGTCACTTTAGCGGACGGTAGGCAGAGGCGAGGTAAACGGGGTTCCTGTCGAAATTACGGTGGAGAAGCAGGAGAATTCACCCCCCAATGACCACAGGCTACACACCGCACTTTCCAGCTGGGAGAGGAAGCCACTGAATAGCAATCAGGAGTGGGAACCCCCAATTGCTTTCCCCTCACTAACCCAGGAGCACAGAGGCCAGTTGTAGCATCTCTACCACCACACTGGCTGACATCAGCTCCCTCATAGAAATACACAAAAGGTACAACACAGAAACAGGCCATTTGGCCCAACCAGTCTGTGTTGGCGTTTACCCCCTACACACAAGCAAATAGTTCTAATCACATTTACTCATCTTGTTCCCATATCCCTTCAACCCATTTTTGCTTCATGCACCTATCTGATCTAATCTTGAATGTTAACATAGTTCCTGCCTCAGCACTGCCCAGCTATGGAACCTGCAACCTTTCTCAGTCTGTACAACAAAGCTCCACAGTGGGTGGTACATTTACCCAATGAGACGTCGGCCGCCCATTTTTGTCAAACTCACAGTCTCACGTTTACGGTACAATAACACCTTTGGCAGAGTAGTGTGTATTGGCGCTGAGCTTTGGAGGTTTAATACTTAGCAATACAGTGTCAGCCGTGGCTAAGTGGGTAGCACTCTTGCCTCTGAGTCAGGAAGTATGGAGTTTATAGCCCCACTCCAGGGGGCTTAAGCACATAATCCAGGCTGACAGTCCAGTGCACCACAAAAAAAAAGAAAGCCACAACATACCTGTCTCCTGTCCTCATAACACCGGATAAACAAGGCAGCGCAGGTCTTCAAAAGTCTGAACTAGGTCTTCAGGTATATCGAGGAGATGATGGGGGGGGGTGGGGGGGGGAGAGGGAAAAGATTCAGCAGGTTGTGCCTTATTTTTTTTTGATGCAAGGTTTTTCCACCTCTCCTCACCTCGGAAGTTATCAGCCAGAGCAGCAGCAACAGACCCTGAGAGCCACTCGCAGGCTTCAGACATTCACCACAGACTCAGAGTGTACTCATCAGCCAGGGTTGACGCAACTTCCGGGGAAAAGGAAGGGAGAGAATCATCAAAGAGTTTGCGAGCCATTAATCTTAGTGTACTTTTGCTTTTGCTGCCAACAGTAATCCATAAGGGAGCTGCAGTCATGGCATGGCACTGCATACCACCCTCCTCCTCTGTACAGTCAGGTCAGCTGGCTCTTAATCTGTATTAGTGCTACTGTTACTGCCATTGAATGAGAAATCTCTCTCTGTCTCTCTCTCTCCCGCCCCCGCTCTGTCATGGTCAGAGATTAAAAGAGCGAGAAAGAAAGAAACGCCAAAGAAAATGCTACAGTTAAGTGCTCGCAACCGTGAACCTAGACTAATTGTGTGGGCATGTCGGTATAAATCTGGTGACATGCCAGGGTGAATCTCAGTACAATAAACCACCCCACCAGCAGCTCACTGCAGTAACAGCAGCAACAGTTAAACTGCTGCCTTCCTGACGCGTGGAAATATAACATGTGATGTTAGATACAATGCTCACGTTGGTAAAGCTGCCAATTCAAGACCTGTTGCTGGATGGCTTGAGTATGTCTCAGCGTCTGCTTACTGTATCTGTTAATTAAGCACAACAAGCCGTTCCAACGTCTCAGAGTTAAAGGCTTAGAAATCGTTGGCGCCTAGATGTCCAACATGGTGGGCAGCGTGTTATCATGCGCTGGAAGTATGCCTTCTGCCATACTGGTAAAGGCAGGAAACAGGTCCAAGGCCCGTGCCTGAAACAAGTCAATACATAAGGCTAACCTTTTAGTTCTTATTCACATTTTACTACAATTACTGAAGTTAAAAAAATACGGGTCCCTTTCTTTTTTGACCTTTGCATATTCACATCAGGTCTCCTTCGTGATATTGGCATGGTGCTGGCAGCTTTTGGGAAAACCAGGTCTACATGCGGCCTAACCAGCAGTCCTTAAAGGACCGCTGCAGGTTGCCACCAAAAAGGACTTACCTGAATGTGGAGCTGGGAGGAGTAGGAGTGCTCATTCCAGCTCCGCAGCAGTGCCAAAGGCTGTTGCCGACCCCCACTCGGCCCCTTCCCGATCGCCACCCCCACCTCATTCAGATCCTATTCGCTGGCGAGCTGCCAGGGCTATCACCGTTAACGCTTTCAAAGCCTCCTTCCCCGCCTCCGCTTTTTACAGAACGCTGCAGCCGACGCCTTCCCCAACACAATGTCCTGGAATTTTCTATTTCTCTCCCCACTCCTAAAAGCCTCCCCAAAACCTCTCTCTTCGAACATGCTTTCCGTCATGTCTCCTAACTCTCCTACGACTGCTCACTGTCCGGTTCTCCCCTACGGGACGTCTTCCAACGTTAGAGGCGCTATATAAATACAAATTGTAGTGTGAACGAATTAGTGTGCCGGAAGAATGATTCTGCAGCGCTGTTAATTCACATAGAAACTCACTTTTAATAATGTAGAATCAGAACGAGTGCAGAGAGACTAAAATGCTGGTTAAAAAGGAGATGGAAATCAGAACAAGATTATTAGTCAAGAGACCCGTGTATAGCTCCCGTGACGGGCTAGCGGGTAAGTGCGCTGGCTAGTACTGAGCCATACAGATCAGAAAGTCTATGCTGAGTTAGCTAGTCTCAGCCGTGGCAGGGGGTGGGTGCTCCAGTTGGCCATAGTGTTCCCTGGGTTAAAGGAGGGGGTGATAAAAACAATCACCTGAATGTGGAGCTGGGAGGAGTAGGAGTGCTCATTCCAGCTCTGTGGCAGTGCCAAAGGCTGTTGCTGACCCCGATTGCTATCTCGCAAACTTTGTTTGGCGAGTTGAAGAGAATTTTTTTCATGTTGTGAATTTTTACGATCTGGAATGCACTGCCTGAAAGGGTGGTGGAAGCAGATTCAATAGTAACTTTCAAAAGGGAATTGGATGAATATTTGAAGGGGAAAAATTTGCTGGGCTATGGGGAAAGAGCAGGGGAGTGGGACAAATTGGATAGCTCTTTCACAAAGCCAGCACAGGCACGATGGGCCGAATGGCCTCCTTCTGTAAGATTCTATGATTCTATGTTGGAAAGTGTGCGCGAGTGGATGTTTGGTGAGAAGAGGTAGGACCTGGCTGTGATGCCCGCTGTGCTAGACAAGGCTGACAAATGAAGAACGGCCACTTAGGTTAGGTACTGTGGTGCCAACGGAACTGTTTGCCAGAAAGAGGTCAGTCACCATAGGAGAGGAAAGGAGAAAATTGGAGGGACCAAGTGATCCTTGTTCGTGTCTAATGCCACTTCCATCTGCCTGGCTGCCGGGGCTACATACCCAGGGAGAGATACAAACTTGAACATGTCACTGCTGATAAAGCAAAGTGTATGAAAATCTCTCAACAATTTATCTGCTAATATTACAAGGCAGAGTCAGCTTCACGGGTCAATGAGTTGCCTCTTAAGGAGCAAATAAATCACACTGAGGAATGAGAAAAACTTCAGCACATGCTTCCAGTCTGGTGATTAAGCACCCCGTAATCCCCGTACATTACAGAGGTCCAGGCAACCAATCAGGGGATAAGGCATTGAACAGCTCAGGCCAGCCCCAGGCTTTGGCCTTATTGGCACAGTGATCTTAAACATTTGCTTTTAATGCGCATCCTTGAGAAAGCACTGCATCTTTCTAATGCTTTTTAAATCCTATTTTCTTTGACTGAATGTGTTTGGCCTGAGGATTAAGCAGCAAGAGCATGTCTCCATTCCAAAATATAAACGCTCCCTGCCATATCAGGTATCACACACATGGCTCTATATAAATAGTAAAGCCCCCAACAAGAGAAGACAAGTCAGCCAATCAAGCCCACTACCCTGATGGATTGCTGTTTTGTAACATACTCTGGCCTTTATAATAAGGCTCCAATTTACACCACTATCTACCCCATTCGAAGCAGTGCAGGAAGTTCTCCCAGTGTCACAGCCAACATTCTTCTCCAATCAGAAACCCAAAAGTAGATCAGCTGACCATTCATCTCATTGCCACTTGTGGAACCTTGTTCTTTTAAAATGGGTGTGGATGACGACATCCCTTGTTTAAAAGGCATGCCAATGACAAGTCCACTTTATCTTACCCTCCTCTCCAGAAGGTGCTGACAAATGCTAGGGTATGGTACTGTGGGCACGAGCGGCTCTCCACTACCTCACATCTGGCCATGTGTTGCCAGGTTATATCCTTATGAGTGAGATGTTTACCGTCCTTCGGGTGAGATGTTAAACCAAGGTCTGAGTGTAGACGTTAAAACTAATTTTAAAAATAGAAAGGCGGTAGAAGTGGTTTGATGAAGGCCAATTAAAATAATTTAATGAAACTAAATGTAATTATAACTAAATCACAGGAGGGTTTGATGTAGCCTCACCCGATGTCCCCACATACTTTCCAGCAGGATTCGTTGCATAGTGATCCAGTCGATTTCTCCCCTCCCCAAACCCGGCTTGCCAACTCAGCCGAGATTGGTTAGCCACTGGAGGAGGGAGACGCCCTCTTTAAAGCTTTAATGATGAATTGGATACTTTTTCACAAGTGATGGAGGGGAGGAAGGAGAGGGAGATGAAGGAGAGGGGGGGGGGTGCAGGGGAGGAAGGAGAGGGGTGAGGGAGGAGAGGAGGTGGAAGGAAAGGGTGAAGAAAGAGAGGGGAGATAAAGAATGGGAGGAAGAAGAAGGGGAGGAAGGAAAGGGGGAAGGAAGGAGAAGGAGGAGGAAGGAAGGGGGGATGAACTCATTCGCCGTTATACTTCTTTGCAATCAATTTGAACGTTCTCCCATTATTTATTCTCTTTGATTTCTCTTTGACTGATTGCATCGTTATCTTTGCTCATGTCTTTTGTTGTTGCTCTCTCCCCCTCCATTGTATTTCCTGCCCTTTCTATTCCTTATTTGTTCTCAGTGGCGCTGTCTGGAGATCCAGAGATCAAGAGTTGTGGATCTCGCATTCTGCAGGCTCCAGCACAAATCTGCACAGCATCAAAATAGCCCGTCAATTTTTTTTTAAGTAGCAGGTTCGGAATCTGAATTCTTAAAAAAATACACATATATAGGTGATTTTTCTAGCGTTTTACTTACGCAGCTCGGGTCAATTCCAGGTGCGAGCGTGGGTACAGATGTGCACATTTGACCTCTGCTCTTTGTCGTCAGGTTTCTGCTCCGTCGTTGGCAAGAACTCAGGGCCAAACAACCGGACGAAAGATCAAAGGTACAATTATGCTGAGCTGAAACGAACCTGTGCCAAGGCAACGTGAATATCAGTTGGTAGCACTCTCACCTCTGAGTGGGAAGGTTATGGGCTCAAGTTCCACTCCAGAGACTTGAGCACAAAATGTAGGCTGACACTCCAGTGCTGCACTGTCAGCGGTGCGGTCTTTCAGATGAGACATTAAATTGAAACCCTGTCTGCCCTCTCAAATGTAAAAGATCTCATGGCACTATTCAAAGATCGGGTACGGGTACGGTAGCATATAACTGGGTACAGTAGCACAGTGGTTATGTTACTGGACTAGAAATCAAGAGGCCTCGACTAATAATCTGGAGTCACGAGTTTAAATCCTGCCACGGCAGCTGAGGGATTTAAATTCAATTAATTAAATAAAATGTGGAATTAAAAAATCTAGTATCAGTAATGGTGGCCTTGAAACTACTGTACTGTCGTGAAAACCCATTTGGCTCCTGAATGTCCTTTAGGGAAGGAAACCTACCATCCTTACCCGGTCTGGTCTATATGTGACCCCAGACCCACAGCAATGTGGTTGATTCTTAATCGCCCTCTGAAATGGCCGAGCAAGCCACTCAGTTGTACAATCTCGCTAAAAAAAATCATCATAAAAATAAAACCAGACGGACCACCCAGCACCGGACACGACAAAGGCAAACCAAGCCCAGTCGACCCTGCAAAGTCCTCCTCACTAACATCTGGCGACTTGTGCCAAAATTGGGAGAGCTGTCCCACAGACTAGTCAAGCATCAGCCTGACACAGCCATACTCACAGAATCATACCTTTCAGCCAACGTCCCAGACACTTCCATCACTGTCCCTGGGTATGTTCTGTTCCAGTGGCAGGACAGACCAACCAGAGGTGGCGGTACAGTGATATACAGTCAGGAGGGAGTGGCCCTGGGAGTCCTCAACATTGACTCTGGACCCCATGAAATCTCATGGCATCAGGTCAAACATGGGCAAGGAAAGCTCCTGCTGATTACCACCTACCGTCCTCCCTCAACTGATGAATCAGTCCTCCTCCATGTTGAGCACCACTTGGAGGAAGCACTGAGGGTAGCATGGTCACAGAATGTACTCTGGGTGGGAGACTTCAATGTCCATCACCAAGAATGGCTCGGTAGCACCACTACTGACCGAGCTGGCCGAGTCCTGAAGGACATAGCTGCCAGTCTGGACCTGCGGCAGGTGGTGAGCGAACCAACACGAGGGATAAACCTACTTGACCTCGTCCTCATCAATCGACCTGTCGTAAATGCATCTGTCCATGACAGCATTGGTAGGAGTGACCACCGCACAGTCCTCGTGGAGACGAAGTTCTGTCTTCGCACTGAGAACACCATCCAACATGTTGTGTAGCACTACCACCATGCTAAATGGGATAGATTCAGAACAGATCTAGCAGCTCAAAACTGGGCATCCATGAGGCGCAGTGGGCCATCAGCAGCAGCAGAATTGTATTCCAGCACAATCCGTAACCTCATGGCCCGGTATATTCCTCACTCTACCATTACCAACAAGCCAGGGGATCAACCCTGGTTCAATGAGAAGTGTAGAAGAGCATGCCAGGAGCAGCACCAGGCATACCGAAAAATGAGGTGCCAACCTGGTGAAGCTACAACTCAGGACTACATGCATGCTAAACAGCGGAAGCAATATGCAATAGACAGGGCTAAGCGATTCCACAACCAACAGATCAGATCAAAGCTCTGCAGTCCTGCAACATCCAGTCGTGAATGGTGGTGGACAATTAAACAACTAATGGGAGGAGGAGGCTCTGCAAACATCCCCATCCTCAATGATGGCAAAGTCCAGTACGTGAGTGCAAAAGACAAGGCTGAAGTGTTTGCAACCATCTTCAGCCAGAAGTGCCGAGTGGATGATCCATCTCGGCCTCCTCCCGATATCACCACCATCACGGAAGCCAGTCTTCAGCCAATTCAATTCACTCCATATAATATCAAGAAACGGCTGAGTGCACTGGATACAGCAAAGGCTATGGGCCCCGACAACATCCCGGCTGTAGTGCTGAAGGCTTGTGCTCCAGAACTAGCTGCGCCTCTAGCCAAACTGTTTCAGTACAGCTACAACACTGGCATCCACCCGACAATGTGGAAAATTGCCCATGTATGTCCTGTCCACAAAAAGCAGGACAAATCCAATCCGGTCAATTACCGTCCCATCAGTCTGCTCTCAATCATCAGCAAGTGATGGAAGATGTCGTTGACAGTGCTATCAAGTGGCACTTACTCACCAATAACGTGCTCACCGATGCTCAGTTTGGGTTCTGCCAGGACCACTCAGCTCCAGACCTCATTACAGCCTTGGTCCAAACATGGACAAAAGAGCTATATTCCAGAGGTGAGGTGAGAGTGACTACACTTGACATCAAGGCAGCATTTGACCAAGTGTGGCACCAAGGAGCCCTAGTAAAATTGAAGTTAATGGGAATCAGGGGGAAAGCTCTTCAGTGGCTGGAGTCATACATAGCACAAAGGAAGATGGTAGTGGTTGTTGGAGGCTAATCATCTCAACCCCAGGACATTACTGCAGGAGTTCCTCAGGGCAGTGACCTAGGCCCAACCATCTTCAGCTGCTTCATCAATGATCTTCCCTCCATCATAAGGTCAGAAATGGGGATGTTCACTGATGATTGCACAGTGTTCAGTTGCATTCGCAACCCCTCAGATAATGAAGCAGTCCGTGCCCACATGCAGCAAGACCTGGACAACATCCAGGTTTGGGCTGATGAGTGGCAAGTAACATTCCCACCTGACAAGTGCCAGGCAATGACCATCTCCAACAAGAGTGTAACCACCTCCCTTTGACATTGAACGTCATTACCATCGCCGAATCCCCCACCATCAACATCCTGGGGGTTACCGTTAACCAGAAACTTAACTGGACCAGCCACATAAATACTGTGGCTACAAGAGCAGGTCAGAGGCTGGGTATTCTGCAGTGAGTGACTCACCTCCTGACTCCCCAAAGCCTTTCCACCATCTATAAGGCACAAATCAGGAATGTGATGGAATACTCTCCACTTGCCTGGATGAGTGCAGCTCCAACAACACTCAAGAAGCTCGACACCATACAGGACAAAGCAGCCGCTTCATTGGCACCCCATCCACCACCCTAAATATTCACTCCCTTCACCACCGGTGCCCTGTGGCTGCAGTGCGTACCATCCACAGGATGCACTGCAGCAACTCGCCAAGGCTTCTTCGACAGCACCTCCCAAAACATGCGACCTCTACCACCTAGAAGGACAAGGGCAGCAGGTTCATGGAAACAACACCACCTGCACATTCCCCTCCAAGTCACATACCATCCCGACTTGGAAATATATCGCCGTTCCTGCATCGTCACTGGGTCAAAATCCTGGAACTCCCTACCTAACAGCACTGTGGGAGAACCTTCACCACATGGACTGCAGCGGTTCAAGAAGGCGGCTCACCACCACCTTCTCGAGGGGCAATTAGGGATGGGCAATAAATTCTGGCCTCGCCAGCAATGCCCACATCCCACGAATGAATAAAAAAAAAGTTCTCCTCTGTGTCCTGGCCAATATTTATCCCTCAGCCAACATCACTAAAACAGATGATCTGGTCATTATAACATTTGCTGTGTGCAAATTAGTTGCCGCGCTTCCTACATTACAACAGTGACTGCACTTCAAAAGTACTTCATTGGCTGTAAAGCGCTTTGGGTCATCCTGAGGTCATGAAAGGCGCTATATAAATAAAAATTCTTTCTTTCTTTCGCCAAAACTGAGGTTGCTGAGTGGAGTAAGGGTGGAAATTGTCACGGCACTGGCCATAATCTTGGTGCCAGAGGACTGGAGTATTGCAAATATTACACCCTTGTTCAAAAAAGGGTGTAAGGATAAACCCAGCAACTACAGGCCAGTCAGTTTAACCTCGGTGGTGGGGAAACTTTTAGAAACAATAATCAAGGACAGAATTAGCAGTCACTTGGACAAGTATAGTATGATTTGGGAAAGCCAGCATGGATTTCTTAAAGGCAAATCATGTTTAACCAACTTGATAACAGTTTTTTGATGAGGTAACAGAGAGGGTCGATGAGGGCAATGGGGTTGATGTGGTGTATGTGGACTTTTAAAAGGTATTTGATAAAGTGCCGCATAATAGGCTTGTCATCAAGATTGAAGCCCATGGAATATAGGGGGCAGCAGCAGCATGAATACAAAATTGGCTAAGTAACAGGAAGCAGAGAGTAGTGGTGAACGGTTGTTTTTCAGATTGGAGGGAGGTGTACGGTGGTACAGTGGTGTTCGGTATTAGGACCACTGCTTTTCTTGATATATATTAATGAATTGACTTGGGTGTACAGGGCACAATTTCAAAATTTTCAGATGACACAAAACTTGGAAGGGTAGTGAACAGTGAGGAGGATAGTGATAGACTTCAAGAGGATATAGACAGGCTGATGGCATGGGAGGACACGTGGCAGATGAAATTTAACGCAGAAAAATGCGAGGTGATACATTTCGGTAGGAAGAATAAGGAGAGGCAATATAAATTAAAGGGCACAATTCTAAAAGGGGTACAGGAACAGAGAGATCTGGGGGTATATGTACACAAATCATTGAAGGTGGCAGGGCAGGTTGAGAAAGCGGTTAAAAAGCATTCGGGATCCTGGGCTTTATAAATAGAGGCATAGAGTACAAAAGTAAGGAAGTCATGATGAAACTTTATAAAATACTGGTTCGGCCACAGCTGGAGTATTGTGTCCAGTTCTGGACACCGCACTTTAGGAAAGATGTAAAGTCCTTAGAGAGAGGGCAGAAGAGATTTACTGGAATGATTCCAGGGATGATGGACTTTAGTTATGTGGATAGACTGGAGAAGCTAGTGTTGGTCTCCTTGGAACAGAGAAGGTTGAGAGGAGATTTGATAGAAATATTTGATAGAAGGTTTACTGGAATGATACCCGGACTTCAAGGATTGAGTTACGAGGAGAGATTACACAAATTGGGGTTGTATTCTCTAGAGTTTAGAAGGTTAAGGGGTGATCTGATTGAAGTTTATAAGATATTAAGGGGAACGGATAGGATGGATAGAGAGAAACTATTTCCGCTGGATGGGGATTCTAGGAGTAGGGGGCACAGTCTAAAAATTAGAGCCAGACCTTTCAGGAGTGAGATTAGAAAACATTTCTACACACAAAGGGTGGTAGAAGTTTGGAACTCTCTTCCGCAAACGGCAATTGATACTAGCTCAATTGCTAAATTTAAATGTGAGATAGATAGCTTTTTGGCAACCAAAGGTATTAAGGGTTATGGGCCAAAGGCAGGTATATGGAGTTAGATCACAGATCAGCCATAATCTTATCAAATGGCGGAGCAGGCACGAGGGGCTGAATGGCCTACTCCTGTTCCTATTCAAAATCTTGAGGGGTTTTGACAGATAGAGAGAAACTGTTCCCATTGACAGAAGGGTCAAGAACCAGAGGACATAGATTTAAGATGATTAGCAAAAGAACCAAAGATGACATGAGGAAAAACTTTTTTACACTGTGAGTGGTCAGGATCTGGCAGAGGGGGTGGTGGAGGCAGATTCAAACGTGGCTTTCAAAAAAGAACTGGGTAAGTATTTGAAAGGAAAACATTTGCAGGGCTACAAGGATAGGGCGGGGTGCTCTTGCATAGAGCCTGCATAGACTCAATGGGGCGAATGGCCTCTTTCCATGTTGTAACCTTTCTATGATTCTATGAATCGAACAAGGAATGTATACGTGTGCTTCACACTCACCAGATATCGCTGCCAAGCCAGTGAAAACTTGGGTTACTGGCCTTTAGCGCATCCCCGATTTTCATTGCTTCACCACTGACAGCTGTGCCTTCAGCTGCCTAGGTCCTGTGCTCTGCAATTCCATCCCTAAACCTCTCCGCCTCTCCACCTCTTTCTCCTCCTTTAAGACGCTCCTTAAAACCCACCTCGTTGACCAAGCTTTTTGTCACCTGTCCTAATATCTTCTTATGTGGCTCAGTATAAATTTATGTTCGATAATCACTCCTGTGATGCAAGTTGTTGTTGTTACCGCAAAGTGCACTTTGCAGTTGCAGGTTGCCGTGGTGTCACTCACCCCTCCCCAAGGGGCAGGCATGCCAACTTGTCTCTCCCACCATTCTCCACTTTAATTCAATAGACGATTTTCTCTAGCACATAACACACAAGGGAGGGGAGAGTAACTTTCTGGATCGTCACTAGCTGCGGGAAACCTTTCCCAGCACCAGCGGATCATAGAATGATACATCACAAAAGGAGGCCATTCGGCCCATCGTGCCTGCCATGCCGGCTGTTTGAGAGAACTATACAATTAGTCCCACTCTCTTGCTCTTTCCCCACAGCCCTGCAAATGTTTCCTTTTCAAATATATATACAATTCCCTTTTGAAAGTTACTGTTGAATCTGCTTTCACCACCTTTTCAGGCAGTGCGTTCCAGATCATAACAACTCACTGCGTAAAAAAAATTTCTCCTGAACTCCGTCTGGTTCTTTTGCCAATTACCTGAATTCTGTATACTCTGGTTACCGACCCTCCCTGTTGGAAACAGTTTCTCCCCTTACTCTATCAAAACCCCTCATAATTTTGAACACCTCTATTAAATCTCCTCTTAACCTTCTCTGCTCTAAGGAGAACAACCCCAGCTTCTCCAGTCTCTCCACATAACTGAAGTTCCCCATCCCCGGGACAATGCATCCGTGATTTTTCAACGTATGTTGTGCGGTGGGTGAGGTACTTGAGAATCACTCCTACAGCTCTTACACATTTGCCCAGCCAGGGATCCCACTGAGTGTGGAAGTCAGAAGAGGACAGGATCAGGTTTAGTTGTGTTCCCTCTCCACAATCCACTGTCCAGGCTCACTCATAAAGAATGACCTCTTGGGCAAGGTACAAGGCGGCTGCTGGCACATGTAGACCTGCACCCCCAGTAAAAGTGAGTGCCTTCAGGAAAGGAGGGGTGGAAAAATGGAGAAAATTGGGCCGTGAGAGGAATTGAAAAAAAGTGTGAACGGGATTCTTAATAGGGGCAATTTTAACCTAACCCTCCCAACAGGAAAGTGACGAGATCGGCTGGTTTTGCTCTCCAATGAAGTCAGTGCCAAGTAATATTGTGCGGGGTGTAAAACCGAGACGTTCCACCCAATCCTGTGGGAATCCCACCCAGCCAGTTAGGTTAAAATGGCCCCCCAAAGGACCTTGGCAACATGGTGGGGGGGTGGGGGGGGGCGGGGGGGGGGGGGGGGCGACGGGGTGGGGGGGGGGCAGGAGGGAAAGTGACCAGTTTCCTACTTTAACTACTTTATACAGAGGATGGTGAATGTAGAACAGACTGCCCAGAGACACGGGAGAGGCAGATAGTCCCAGCAAATTCAACTGGGGACTGAGTAGACTTTTGGCAGAGAGAGCGACTGAGGGGAATATGAGAGGCTGAGTAGTGTATGGGATTTTTCAAACTTGGGGACCAGCCAGATAGATTGTCATGGTCCTGTACATTCCTGTGTTTGAATTATTTGGAAAGAGGCCATTTTTAGGTCCCAAAATAACATAGTAAGTGTTTTAAAAAAAAAATCAATGACGACGCCACATTCAAAGACATTCCCACAAACGGAGAGGGGGTGAAGCCGATCTTGGGAACCGTTCACGAAGCAGTCCAGAGAACAACTGCACAAACATCACAGGGAGCAGACTGGTTTTTATTGCCACAATAGAAGTTTTCTTCTGGCCAAGTATTTTAATACTGACTATCACGATAAAATAAATCCCGCGCTGGGATAAGGTGTCGAGCGCTTTAAATCCGCTGAAAATTTGAAGATGCAGCTTTGAAGAAAGGGAAAAAAAAAGAAAAACTTGCATTTCTACATCGCCTTTCACGACCTCAGGATGACCCAAAGTACTTTACAGCCAATGAAGTACTTTTAAAGTGTAGTCACTGTTGTAATTTAGAGAAACCCCGCAGCCAGTTTGCGCACAGCGAGATCTGAGACCATCGTAAGGTGGTTGGTGGATCACTGAAAGATGTCAGAGGTGGCTTGTCCAGTTTGAATGTTGCCCTCTCCCCAAGCAAACATATACCACCACCTTCCCAACCCACCAGCCTTTTTTTTTCTTTATTTGTTCATGGGCATCACTGGAAAAGCCAGCATTTATTGCCCATCCCTAATTGCCCTTCAACTGAGTGGCTTGCTGGGCCATTTCAGAGCATGATTAAGAATCAACCACATTGCTGTGGGTCTGGAGTCACATATAGGCCAGACCAGGTAAGGACAGCAGGTTTCCTTCTCTAAAGGACATTAGTAAACCAGATGGGTTTTTACAACAATCTAGTAGTTTCATGGCTACCATTACTAATACTTCTTAATTCCAGATTTTTATTTTTTTTAATTAATTGAATTTAAATTCCCCAGCTGCCATAGCAGTGATTTGAACTTATGACTCCCAATATATTAGGCCAGTGCCTCTGGATTACTAGTCCACTAACATAACCACTATGCTACCTAGGAGAATACATAATACACAGCAGAATTTAAAGCATTTCTATATCTCTTTTGGGCAAAAACATGCCACCTCAACCCTCCCCCCAGGAGAATAATTGAAAATGGAACCACATCCCCATGGCAAGAATGTTAGAAAATGCAACAAACACAACCCCCCCACCCCACCCCCAACCCCACGCCACGCCAAACACTGCCAGGTACATTCGTGCCAGGATTCAATATTTCTCTCCTTGAAAAGGAAAAATTTGCTATGGACAAAGAGCAAGGGAGTGGGACTAATTAGATAGCTCTTTCAAAGAGCCGGCACAGGCACAATGGACTGAACGGCCTCCTTCTGTGCTGTTATGATTCTATGGGTAAAAACGTGCAATATCCCAACCCCATCCCAATCCAGATAATTAGATGCTAGAAAGAAGCAAACTTCTTCCTTCTCTCAACCCCACCCTGTCAGGCAGACACTTGCCAGAATGCAACAACCCCTTCCTCTGGGCCATGAAAATCTTGACATATCTAATCCACATTCTAACATTTTTCAACAGTGCATGAATCTATTCTTCAGAGGCTGGAAGAGTGACAAGCGCAAGACGCCTGGCTCGCTGTTAGAATTCCTTTCTGAACTGGGCTGGCGACCGTGCTGGGGCAGCTCTTTGCGGTTCTTAACACCCATGAAGAACAGCCGGAGAGCGATCAGTCCAATCTTCACAGTCGTTGGTTCCAGAATTCCACGTGACACCAGGGTAAAGTGAAAGAGATTCATTCATTAGGTTCTGATGTAAAAACCCCTCTGACAAACAGCACTCACCGAGGATGAGCTGGCAGCATTCCCTGAACATGAATTCTTTAAAAAAAAACACGCACACTTTGTATCCTCTGAGTGAACACGGCCCCATCAGGCTTATATCCAGCCAAGTGTGCAAGAATCCACTGAATATCACGGAAAGGATTTGAGACCATCCAAATTAGATAGTCTGTCAATAAAATAGAATCAAAGATGGATGAGTATTGCTGCTGGCACTAGCATGTTTTAATTCAGCACTGTCACATGGGACTTGTGTCGTGCAGTGGGTTTTCACACTGACCTTTCACCTCTGGGACAGGGGCACTAATCTAGCCCAGGATAAAACAACAACAATTTGCATTTATATAGCGCCTTTAACGTAGTAACATGCTCCAAGGCACTTCACGGGAACATCATCAGACAAAATTTGATACCGGGCCACATAAAAATATAATAGGAGAGGTGACCCAAAGCTTGGTCAAAGAGGTAGGTTTTAAGGAGCGACTTAAAGGAGGAGAGAGAGGTAGAGAGTCGGAGAGGTTTAGAAACGGAATTCCAGAGCTTAAGGCCTAGGCAGCTGAAGGCACGGCTGCCATTGGTGGAGCAGTGAAAAACGGGCAAGAGGCAAGGATTGGAGGAACGCAGAGATCTTGGAGGGTTGTAGGGCTGGAGGAGGTTACAGAGATAGGGAGGAGTGATGTCATAGAGGGAAACAGAAACAAGGATGAGAATTTTAAAATCAAGGCATTGCTGGACCAGGAGCTAATGTAGGTCAGTGAGCACAGGGGTGATGGGTGAAAGGGACTTGGTGCGAGTTCGAAAGTCTTCTCTGTTTGCTGGCTGACGAAGTGAAATAAGTCTGGGCAATCTCATCTCAGTACCTAATACGCATGAATCCACGACACAGAATTGCTACAAAATGGCAATCTCACACCAAGAGGCCACAAGATGGCTGGTGTGGGAAATACACACTGGAGCAAATGGAGATGTTCTGCTAAGGTTGGCATTGAGGCACTTTGCTGGGATTAAGAATGGGAAGATTTAATGTGCCTAAATGTGCCTACCTTACAACAGTGACTACACTTCAAAAAAGTACTTTACTGGCTGTAAAGCGCTTTGGGACGTCCTGAGGTCATGGAAGGTGCTATATAAATGCAAGTCTTTCTTTCTTTAAATGTGCTATACTTGACCTAGCTTGGTGCTAATACTTTATTTATAAATAGCAGTGGAATGACATAATTGCACCAGTATTTTCTCTAATTTGGGGTTTAATTCCCTCCTGCACTATATGTAGCACATTCGCTGAAGTGTTTCTGTTAAATTCCTGTCTGCGTTATTTTAACCCATCTGCCCTATTTTAACAGTCATTAACCCATTTATTTTGACAGATTAAAGTCTTTGTTAAAATAGCACAAGCTTGAATTCAACATGAACACATTAGTCAGTATGTTAAAAATAGAGGGAACGAAACCCCATGAGTCTAAAATTCAGTCCAGGAATTTGAGCAGGCCTTGGTTTCGGAATCTATAGGCTTCCACCGTCTCACCGGCTACACCAATGAACACTTGCAAACTACACTTAACACAACCCCACTGAATGTCACTTATTTTTAAGATAATTGGCAAAAATTCCAGGGGGGAACTAGGAGGATTTTTTTTAAGCAGCGAGTTATGATCTGGAATACACTGCCTGAAAGGGCAGTGGAAGCAGATTCAATAGTAACTTTCAAAAGGAAATTAGATATATTCTTGAAAAGGAGAAATTTGCAGGGCTACGGGGAAAGAGCTGGGGAGTGGGACTAATTGGATGGCTCTTTCAAAGACCCTGCACAGGCACGGTGGACCAAATGGCCTCCTTCAGATTCTATGATTCTAGTCTATGATTGCACTTCGTTACTAAGCATGCTGAGCAGATGTCGTTGATGGTTAAATCGGACTATGCACCCTGCCAGCATTCCTCTGCAAAAATCATACGAACCTTCACCTTTAGACCCAGCATTAAGTCACTCTACTCAAGTCCTTTTGAGAAACTGCTGTACTGCAGCAATGTAAAGCTCAGCAAAACCTGGACAGCCAGTCCTCAGATTCCAAACCCACCTTCTCTGAAAGCAATTCAAAGGCATGCAATAAATAAATAGATGCTACAGAACAGGTGAACAGGCATTCACCTTGGCTACAAATTAATTTTTCCTCGGTCTTCTCGCATCTCTCTGAAGCCAGGGACTTATGGTGGAGTTCAGTCCCCTGAAAGCCACCCGCCCTCCAGTACCTCTCCCTAGTGACCATTCCTCATCCGTAAGCCTAGACAGATAGTACGCAAGAACAGAAATTGGCCAACCGCAGGAGCGATGGGAGGTTGGAGACATTCCTTCCTCAGAGTAATAAATACGTGTAGAGGGCTCCCATAAGTTAAAGCTATCACAGGATGGATAAAGATGAGAAACACCATGCAACCTATCCTAGCTCATCCATCCAGAACAGGGGAGTTCGCCCCAGTGTCCTGGCCAATATTTATCTCTCAACAAACCTCACCAGAACAGATGATATGGTCATTTATTTCATTGCTGGTTGTGGGAGCTCGCTGTGCATAAATTGGCTGTCGCGTTTCCTACATTACAACAGTGACTACATTTCAAAAGTACTTCACTGGCTGTAAAGCGCTTTGGGATGTCCTGAGGTCGTGGAAGACACTATATAAATACAAGTTCTTTCTTTCTTTCTTTCTTTCTATCTTTCCTTACTTTTCTTTCATCCAGGAAGAACATGCAGTTCCCTTATTACAACAACTAATTGTCTCTCAAGGGGTTCCAGGCTGTTTGCCTCCGGTGCCTTACCAGTAGTCCAAGCCATGTGTCATTGAAAACATTAGGAAGGTATAGGACCAGAAAAGACCCACTTGGCCTACCTGGATGTTGATCACTCCTTGCATAAAGAAGAATTTCCTAACAACAGTCATAATTTGCCAGCTTGACCCTGTCTGTAACCTCCTCCAGTCCTACATCCCTCCCAGATCTCAGTAACTTCCTCCAGTCCTACAAACCTCCCAGATCTCAATAACCTCCTCCAGTCCTACAACCCTCCCAGATGTCAGTAACCTCCTCCAGCGCTACAACCCTCTGAGATCTTTGTAACAACCTCCAGCCCTACAACCCTCCGCAATCTCTGTAACCTCCTCTGGCCAAACAACCCTCCAAGATCTCTGTAACCTCCCCGATCTCTGCGCTCCTCCAATTCTGACCTCTTGTGTATCCTCAATTTTCTTTGCTCCACCATTGGCGGCTGTGCCTTCAGCTGCCTAAGCCCTAAGCTCTGAATTCCCTCCCTAAACCACTGCACCTCTCTACCTCTCTCTCCTCCTTTAAGACGCCCCTTAAAACCTACCTCTTAGACCAAGCTTTCGATCGCCTGTCCTAATATCTCCTTATTTAGCTCGGTGTCAAATTTTGTTTGATAATCGCTCCTGTGAAGCGCCTTGGGACGTTTTACTATGTTACAGGTGCTATTTAAATGCAAGTTGTTGTTGTTGTTGTTGTTGCTGCTGCTGCTGCCCCCATGTCCTACCATCATGGCTTAACTTGAAGTGATGGTCCCAATGTGCGATTTCTATACTGCTGACTCGACAAGATGCTCTTTCAGTTGCTTCCTTTAAAAGATGAAGAGCCCGAGTTTCTCATTGTCTGATGACAATGAGCACCCTTTTAAAAGGAGCTGGGTAAATATATAGTTATGTGAGAAACTGAAAACTACAGGGTTAAGAATCAGCAGTCCTGGACAAATACTCCATGGTAAGTTCTGTCCTGTTGAGACCATGGGAAGGTCATGGGTGGAATGCATCTGGTCAGGGTTGAATACTTTAGATTGTAATAAGACATCAGCCTCTTGGAATTTTTACTCAATTGATTTTGGGAGTCAGGGAAACATTTTCCCAAGAGTTTTTCTTTTCTTGGAAGTTGTACTGAGAAAGCATAAATGGGCTTGCAAGAACCAGTAACACTGCAAACAGCACACGATCCATTGGAAAGAGTGGGCTCTGACAAAATGTGGAGTTCTGTATTATATTTATATCTGATTTTAGATAGACAATGTAAGTGTGTGTTAAACATTGGGAACAGCCAGCTGTATCTCTAAGGGAAGCTCATTGTTTCCTAGCAAAGGGGCTAATACTCGTAACTGTCCCAGCAATCAGACCAAGGCAATTGGAGATGTCTATCTTGCATGAATTCTCTTGGTCTTTGTCAACAACAATACTCGTTGGCTAGAACGGCCTTTTTGAGATGTTGATTTATGCAGATTAACTGGGAGGATAGTCAAATTCAATTATTCTGATGGTTGAGCCATTCAAAAGAGATATTTGCAGGAAGACGGTCATAATCCCCACATTAACAGCTTTCCCATGAGATGCCAGTTCTGTTGTGCTCACAGGCTACCTGTGGACTTCAAAGGCAATGGTTGTATCTCGAAAGCTGACCCATGACAACAATAAACAAATCACAGCACTGCTTACTCAGCTTCAGCTCTATCTAGAGATCTGAACTTTGGAAGCTGGATATCAGCATCATACACATACAAACTTGCGTTGTGAATGTCTACCCCGGACTCTTTCATCCAAACTGTTTTTATTTTATTTTCATAGTCTCAGCTTTTTTCTTGAGTGGGTGTCTTGGAACCCGGAGAATTGCTGAAACTCGTAGTTTTGTTAATGACTTATTGATCTGGTGTTATTGTTATAATGCCGCAACTCACCAAGATGGGAGAGAGAGACAGAGAGAAATAGAGAGATAGATAGAGATAGAGACAGAGAGACAGATAATGCTGCAACTCACCAAGACGGGAGAGACAGACAGAGAGAAATAGAGAGATAGATAGAGATAGAGACAAAGAGACAGATAATGCTGCAACTCACCAAGATGGGAGAGAGAGACAGAGAGAAATAGAGAGATATGGTGAGAGGTAATGCATAACTCACCAAGATGGAGATATTAGGACAGGTAACCAAAAACTTGGTAAAAAGGTAGGTTTTAAGGAGCAACTTAAAGGAGGAGAGAGAGGTCGAGAGGCGGAGAGGTCGAGAGGCAGAGAGGTTTAGGGAGGGAAGTCCAGAGCTTACGGCCTAGGCAGCTTGAAACCTTCCTGGTCTACTTCGCTCTGCACCAGAACACACTCTTAGGGTGAGAGGAGAAACACGGGTTGGGGGGGGGCTGGAATTTAACCCCCCAGGAGAGACGGGAGAGGGACGGGGGCGGTGCAAATTTCAAAAAACTGAAACCTGACCCCAACCCACCTCCAATGTGTCCACTTCCGGTTTTTAACAGAGCCGGGTTGGGGACGGGCGATAAACCTGCTTTCGAGGGGCAGGTCAATTATTTAAATATGTTAACGTGGCTGCATGCCTCAAATTTCAACTGACTTTTACATTTAACGGCTGTGGGCCAGGTTTCCCAGGGCTCGGCAGCTGAAGGGAAGAGAGAACAGCCGGATCCAGCAGGTAAGTGCATTTCCATCACTGCTTGCGGGGCAGGAGGAGCCGTGATCTCTCCCTCCCCGAGATCCGATGCTCCTCCCCAATCTCCTGCAATGTCTTTTCAAACACAGTCGTCAAACCGAGGAGTCTCCCAGTCGGCAATGCATGGAAACAAGAGAATCAATCACTGTGACCCAAAATAGGATTCCAATTTTACGTAGCCGTTATGTACTGGTCACACTCTCCTTGGAAACAGAAGCATTGAAAGACAGGAACGTTCCCTTCCCCTTCCCCCCAGTCCCCACCGCCCCTCACAATCAGTTTTACATCTGAGTCTTGAGCCACTTAGATAAGAGAAGGAGACCAAAAATGCTAGATATGTGTGTGCTATTACAATGTAATAACACAGGGCATTACTGAAAGAAGTTAAAAGGCATTACTGAAAGAATTTAAAATAAAATTGCTGGACTATAACTTGGTGTTGTAAAATTGTTTACAATTGTCAACCCCAGTCCATCACCGGCATCTCCACATCATGAAAGAAGAGCAATAAGGGAATCGCGACCATCGATTATCCCTGTTTTCTGAAGGTGAAGCAAGGTATACAACCATCCTTACTGCAACTATATACTAGCTGAGCAAAGATGCTTCAATCACCAACAGGAGAGAGATGAAATAAAGAGAAAGAGACAGAGGGAAATATAGCAATGAGCTTTTAGGAAGGCACTCGGAACAAATAATCTCTTTTTATAAAAGTGGACAGACGCAGTGAGACGGATGACCCGATAATCGGTTTTAGTGATAAGTATTGGCCAGGACACCAGGGAGAATTCCCCTGCTCTTCTTCGAAACGGTGCCGTTGGATCTTTTACATCCACCTGAGAGAGCAGACGGGGCCTCAGTTTAACATCTCATGCAAAAGACAGCACCATCCAACAATGCAGCACTCCCTCAGTACTGCACTGGAGTATCAGCCCAGATTTTGTACTCAAATTTCTAGAATCGGACTTGAACCCACAACCTTTTGACTGAGAGGCTACTAACTGAGCCACGGCTGACACCACAGCGGCAATAAGATTCAAATGTTTAAAAAGAAAGAGAAAGGGCTTGTATTTATATAGCACCTTCACGACCTCAGGACGTCCCAAAGCACTTTACAGCCAATGAAGCACTTTTGAAGCATAGTCACTATTGTAATGTAGGAAACACGGCAGACACGGCAAGTTCCCACAAACGGCAGTGAGATAATGACTAGATAATCTGTTCTTTTAGGTGTTGGTTGAGGGATAAATATTGGCCAGGACACCGGGTACAGCTTCCTCACCACCCACCGCCCCCCCCCACCCAGATTTAGCGCAGATGTGGCATCTATTAAGCAGAACCAGCTGATCTGTAGCCTCATTGATCTATTATTCTGAGCGCCCCCTTGTCACACAGTCCTCTGAAATATAGAGAAGGGGTTTCGGAAAGGATGGTAAGAGCCAGCCCTGTGAAATCCTGACACCCTGGCAGTAAGAGTCAATCGCGTCAGTCGAGGCTTAGGTGTAATCAGAGGCTTTACCAGATTTGAACAACCAACAACAACAGCAAATTGCATTTATACAGCGCCTTTAATGTAGTAAAACGTCCCAAAGAGCTTCAAAGGAGCAGTTATCAAACAAAATTTGACACCGAGCCCCATAAGGAGATATTAGGACAGGTGACCAAAAGCTTGGTCAAAGGGGTAGGTTTTAAGGAGCGTCTGAAAGGAAGAGAGGTTGAGAGGCGCAGAGGTTTAGGGAGGGAATTCCAGAGCTTAGGGCGTGAGTAGCTGAAGGCACGCCTGCCAATGGTGTAGCGAGAAAAATCGGGGATGTAATCAACTCTAGATTACATGGTCCCATATCAGTGAAATAAAAATCAACGCATCACCAATAGTCCCAGAAGTCTGAGTCTCTCCCTGCACCAGCGTTCGACAGCAGCTGGTCAACCCACAAAGACTTTTACATGTTCAAGGCTCAGGTGCTGGGTGAGAGTCTCAGGGCTCAATTTTGAAATGGTGGCGGGTTGGCAGTGGGTGGAGGGGGTCAAGGTGCGCGTGGCAAACCCGAATAAAAAGAACTTAAACTCTTCCGACGCGATCACGATGTAATTGATGGTGATTAAAGTCGTTTCCGGGTTTTGCGCCCGGCAGCCCCTGATTGACAGGCTGGCTGCTGGCAGGAGCTGCAAGGGAGGCGGGGGGGGGGGGGGGGAAGAGAGAGAGAGAGAATGAGACGCCATCCGGCATTGGAACGGAAAATCGGGGAGGGGAAGATCGGGGAGGGAGTGGAAGATCGGGGGGAGGGGGGGGGAGTGGAAGATCAGGGGGGGAGTGGAAGATCGGGGGGGGGGGGGGGGGAGTGGAAGATCGGGGGGGAGTGGAAGATCGGGGGGGGGGGGAGTGGAAGATCGGGGGGGGGGGAGTGGAAGATCAGGGGGGGAGTGGAAGATCAGGGGGGGAGTGGAAGATCGGGGGGGAGTGGAAGATCGGGGGGGAGTGGAAGATCGGGGGGGGGGGGAGTGGAAGATCGGGGGGGGGGAGTGGAAGATCGGGGGGGGGAAGTGGAAGATCGGGGGGGGGGGAGTGGAAGATCGGGGGGGGGGGGAGTGGAAGATCGGGGGGGGGGGAGTGGAAGATCGGGGGGGGGGAGTGGAAGATCGGGGGGGGGGGAGTGGAAGATCGGGGGGGGGAGTGGAAGATCGGGGGGGGGAGTGGAAGATCGGGGGGGGAGTGGAAGATCGGGGGGGGGAGTGGAAGATCAGGGGGGGAGAGTGGAAGATCAGGGGGGGAGTGGAAGATCAGGGGGGGGAGTGGAAGATCAGGGGGGGGAGTGGAAGATCGGGGGGGGAGTGGAAGATCAGGGGGGAGTGGAAGATCGGGGGGGTGGAAGATCGGGGGGGCGGGGGGGTGGAAGATCGGGGTGGGGGAGTGGAAGATCGGGGGGGAGTGGAAGATCGGGGGGGAGTGGAAGATCGGGGGGGGGGGGAAATGGAAGATCGGGGGGAGAGGGGAAGATCGGGGGGAGAGGGGAAGATCGGGGGGAGAGGGGAAGATCGGGGGGAGAGGGGAAGATCGGGGGGAGAGGGGAAGATCGGGGGGAGAGGGGAAGATCGGGGGGAGAGGGGAAGATCGGGGGGGAGAGGGGAAGATCGGGGGGGAGAGGGGAAGATCGGGGGGGGGGAGAGGGGAAGATCGGGGGTGAGAGGGGAAGATCGGGGGGCGAGAAAGAGAGCAGGACGTCATCCAGTGCTGGAACAGAGAGCGGAGGGTGCTGAAGATCGGGGGGATGGGGGGGAGTGGAAGGTTGGGGGGAGGGGGAGATCGGGGGAGATGGGAAGATGGGGAGGGGGAAGATGGGGAGAGAGAGGCGAAGATCGGGGGGGAAGAGGGAGAGACTGGAGAGGGACATCGGTGGGGGGAGAAGAGAGGGACATCGGAGGGGGTGGGGAGAGGGACATCGGAGATGAACATCCTGGGGTGGTGGGGGGGAGAGGATAAGGGAGAGAGGGAGAGAGGGGGAGTGGGCAATAAATGCTGGACTCGCCAGCGACGCCCACATCCCATGAACAAATTTTCTTTTTAAATCGGAGAGGGAGACATTGGGGGAAGAGGGGGGCATCGGAGAGGGGGGCATCGGACATCGGAGCATGTTGGAAAGCTAGGGTTTTTTTTAAACTTTGTGCAATGGTTTTTTACTTAATTTATTTCGTTTATTTTTGCCTGATCCGGCCCTTCACACCTGGTTTCACCAGGCGTGAATCAGAAGCCGTGGGAAAGTCGCCCAGGTAAGTTTAGAATCAGTTTAACTATCTGCTACGTCAGAAATAAAGTACCTTAAGTACCTCAATGAGGTACATTTGGTTCTTTAACTATCATCCCACCAGCTTTAATTGCCGGCGGGACTTCCGGATTCGTGAAGCGGGCGCACATGCGCGGATGTCGGTGGGTTGGAACAGGCTTCCGAACCCGCTCGGGATTTTCGACATTTTCGCAGCCCCCTCCCCACCTCCAACGCACCCATAATTTGATTTTAAAATTGAGCCCTCAGTGTCACTTCGGAAAAAGGCTGTCAAGCTATCTTTAATGAGTTGACTTTCTTCTTAAAGGGGCAATGTCATCTCGCTTGGTCATCGGCACATGTCCAGATGTGGCTGCTGAACACACGGTTCTACCGCGGTGTTTGCGACAGTGCGATTTGTGAGAGGCGCAGTTTAAAACAGTTGCCGTTTGTCGTGCTGTGTCGGCTGATCTCAGCCGGGGCACTACAACGGGCCTCAGTGTCGGTGGGCCAGAGTGGCAGGGGAATAAATTTCTACTGCCGATCACTATGTGATGACCACTGCGAGTTGGAAAGTACAAACACGTGAGTGGATGCTGGTCAGAGACAGATGAGCTCAGATTTTCCATGGGTCAAATGGCTCTCCTTATCTGAACTTTTCTTTGTGATGCCCCCACGACTGGCTCATCGACACTCACAGTCTAGACTCATGAATGGAGAATGGCCACTTGGCGAGGCTCCCAAGGGCTAAGCTGTAGCCCTGTGCCCCAGGTTAGCTCCTTCAGAAGAGGAGAAAACTAAAAATTATATGTACAATACATTCCCTGGTTCAATTGGCAGAGCTCTTGCCTTGAGCCTGGAAGGTTGTAGGTTCAACTCCAGGGACTTGAGCACAAAATCTAGGCTGACACTCCAGTGCAGTACTGAGGGAGTGCTGCACCGTCAGAGATACTGTCTTTTAGGTGAGACATTAAACCGAGGCCGTATCTGCCCTCTCAGGTGAATGCAAAAGATCCCACTGCACTATTCAAAGAAGACCAGGGGAGTTCTCCCACCGGTGTCCTGGCCAATATTTCTCCCTCAACCAACGTCACTAAAAACAGATTTCTCATTGCTGTTTGTGGCACCTTGCTGTGGGCAAATTGGCTGCCGCGTTTGCTACATTACAACAGTGATTACACTTCAAAAAGTACATCATTGGCTGTAAAGCGGTTTGGGACATCCTGAGGTTGTGAAAGGTATTACATAAATGCAAGTCTTTCTTTCTTTTCTTATTCCCGGGGCTCATTGTCTGCTGCAGCGTCTTTGACTTACGTCAGGAATTATTTCAATCAGGAGACAGATCTCCTCCTTCTTAAAGGAGTGCGTGTCCTCGTCCTGATCGAGTTACTGATGGTTGAGAAATGCACGACAGTATGGGAGTGTCATCACACTGCCAATTATATAGGTCCTTACAAATTCAATGCATTCATTCCAATTTTGAAACTGGCTCTAAATCCGCACCACAGCACATTGCTGTCGAAACATCACGTCCCGCTGTGTCCACACTTTCCCAGACGCCTGCGGAGCGCAATTTCTGGAGTTGCCCTTCTTTGGAACTGAGCCTGAAACCTCTGGAGACTACAAACAGCGCCACCTTAACAGCTGATCAAGCAAGCACTCTGGTTAATCAACCGATTGCCAGCAGTTACCCCGATAACGGTAACCTTGACGCCGCGCGCAATGGACTGACACAAAGTTCAAGTGCCTCTTTAGAATATCAACCCTGCGACCTGCTCCTAGACGATGGCTGCATCAAACGTGCAATGGAGCCGAGAAACCCTCCTTCTTGTACTTACTCGTGCGGATCTACCGGTGGACTGAAGGCGGAGCCTCGGCGCCCTTTGACCCTGCTGCAGCTTTCTTCGTTTTCCACCACGTCTTCTTATGGATTCTTGTCCTGGGCACGAGTTCCAATTTGGAAGGGCTGGGTGAGGGGGCGGGGGGGCGACGGCTGGGGGAAAGGAGCAGAGAGAGAAAGAAGAGGAGAGTCGGGGTACCTATCGCCCAATTCGAGTCTTCTTGGTGTTCTTTACAGCATTTCGCCTGCACAGTCTGTAGCTTCAAACAGGAGAACGCTGACAGAGACACACACGATAAAAAAAAGTAGGGCCAGATACGTTGGCCGTTACAAGCCTTCACTATGCTACTAATCCAGGAAATACTTGTCGATACTAAAAGCAGTAACCTTACTGGCAAATGTGTGTCTACAGCAGGTTTTGCTTTTTCTTCTTTCTTCCTCGGGAGTTAAGCTGCTCTTGAATGCTGGAGTGTTACACTGTGACAGCACCACCGGCCTGCCTTCCTCGCCTCGCTTCTCTGCAGTGAATGAATGTGCTTTGCATTTCAAGTCAGTCCAGCTGCAGTTTGTTTAGCTGCCTTCTGAGTAAGCTGTAAACAAGGGAGCCGAGCCAAAAGAGGTCAATGCCAAGAGACAGAGAGAGGTACGCACAGAGAGGCAAAGAGACATAGACGTACAGAGCACAACACACACGGACAGAGACAGACACAGAGAGAAAGATAGACACAGAGATAAAGACACAGAACCCACGCGCATACAAAAACACACACACACACACACACACACACACAGGGATACATGGTGAGAAAGATAGACACAGAGACAAAGAGACAGACAGAGAGAACAGAACACACACAGATACGTAGAGAGAAAAATGGACACAGACAGAGAGACATAGACGTACAGACAACACACACGGACAGAGACAGACACAGAGAGAAAGATACACAGAGACAAAGAGACAGACAGAGAAAGCAGAACACACGCACACACAGATACATAGAAAGATAGACACAGAGACAAAGAGACAGGCACAGAGAACAGAACACACACAGATACATAGAGAGAAAGATAGACACAGGCACAGAGACAAAGAGACAGAGACGCACAGAGCACAACACATACGGACAGAGACAGACACATAGAGAGGAAGATAGACCCAGACACAGAGGTACACACAGACACAGAGACAAAGACACATAGATAGACACAGACACAGAGGTATACACAGAGACAAGGACACACACACACACACATATATATAGATAGACAGATAATTCTGAGAATTATCTGAGAACGATACAGACAGGGACATATACATACACATACACAAAGGCATAGACAGAGAGTACAACACACACACACACAGAAAGAGATACACATACACAGAAAGAGGCACAGAGAGACACATGTACAGAAACAGAGAGATACACACGCAGAGACAGAGTCACACAGACAGAGACAGAGATACAGACAGATAGGGAGGAACAGAGACAGAGATACACAGACAGGGAGGGATATACAGACAATGAGAGACGCAAAGAAAGGGAGAGACACACAGATAGGGACACACACAGATAGAAAGATATATAGAGACAGAGATACACAGACAGGGAAGAAATACACAGACGGACATGGAGGGACACACACAGATGGGAAGAGATACACAGACACACACAGACAGAAACACACAAAGAGAGACAGAAACTGAGACAGAAAGATGGAGAAATTTAACCAGAGAGCAACCTTCAACACAATTGCTGGTGTTTCTGTGGGGAGTTTCTGATCGGATGGTTATCTCCACTGAAAGAACTTAAAAGAAAATGGTTCATAAGAGACAGGAATATCAGGTTTCAAAACATTTTAAAAAGGAATCCATATGTCAACTGAGGAGGGTTCAGAGGGCAAGATGGTAAAAAAGCTTTCCTCCTCCACAAACATATCTGACCAGGGAGAGGAACCTATTTTTAAAACTGATCTGTCACTCTCCATTAAAATGAGCACAGCTCCCAAGTGAGCTGTAAATCTCTATTAAAACACTCATGCCAGTAATTTCCGCAGGGGTTCTGCTGATTTCAACAACAACTCGCATTTATATGGTGCCTGTAACGTAGTAAAACGTTCCCAGGCACTTCACACGAGTGTTATCAGACAAAAATTGACACCTAGCCAAAGAAGGAGACATTAGGACAGGTGACCAAAGGCTTGGTATGTTTTAAGGAGTGTCTTAAAGGAGAAGAGCGAGGTGGTGAGGTTATTGGGCAGGGGGAGTTCTAGAGCTTGGGGCCTAAACAGCTGTAGGCACGGCCACCAATGGTGGGGCGAAGGAAGTGGGGGTTGCACAATAGACCAGAATTGGAGGAGCGCAGAGATCTTGGAGGGTTGTAGGGCTGGGGGAGGTTACAGAGATAGGGAGGGGTGAGGCCATGGAGGGATTTGAAAACAAGGATGAGAATTTTAATTTTGAGGCGTTGCTGGACCGGGAGCCAAAGCGGGTCAGCGAGCACAGGGGGTGATGGGTGAACGTGACTTAGTGCGAGTTAGGATACTGCTGGATGCAGAGTTTCCTGCTGCAGCTTTGGCTTCCAGAGAGGAGGGAAAAGAAAGACTGAGTCTATCGCTGACTCCACCATCTTCCGTGTGAGGGAGGACTCTGACTTGCACCTCCCGACGCCAGCGCAGGAACTCAAGGGGGACAATTTCTGGCATAAAACTTTGCCTCCTAGCACACTGTGGCACAGAACTTTGCAATTTTAGACAGGCACGTTTGTTCTCCTTAGCAACCCCGAACACTTCCATTAAGAAACCACCCGCATTGCACAAAGGATCCCTTACATCCCAGTTACAAATCACAGAGGAGATTTACCAGAATGATACCAGGGATGAGGCAGTTATCTAGAAAGACTGGAGAAGCTGGGATTGTTCTCCTTAGAGCAGGGAAGGTTAAGGAGAGATTTAATAGAGGTGTTCAAAATTATGAAGGGGTTTTGATAGAGCAGATAAGGCACAACAGTTTCCACTGGCAGGAGGATCGGTAACCAGAAGATACAGATTTAAAATAATTGGCAAAAGAACCAGCGGGGAGATGAGGAGAAATGTTTTTTACGCAGCAAGTTGTTATGATCTGGAATGCGCTGCTTGAAAGGGCGGTGGAAGCAGATTAAATAGTAACTTTCAAAAGGGAATTAGATAAATACTTGAAAAGGAAAAATTTGCAATGCTGTGGGAAAAGAGTGGAGGGAGTGGGACTAATGGGATAGCTCCTCCAAAGAGCCAGCACAGGCGCGATGGGTCGAATGGCCTCCTTCTGTGCTGTACTATTCTATGATTCTGACTGTCTCAATGGCGGATTCGGTCACGTCGGGTCCGACGCCAACCGCTGCCGGGTATTAAGGTGGAGGACCCGACGTAAGTGCCTCAGGCAGCCAATAATCTTTGCTGTCACTGCAGCCAACAGTTAGAGACCCCCCCCCCCCCCCACCCCGCCACCACCCAGTAAATCCCTCCAACCTCCCATGGAAGGTATTGGTCCCTCTGGTGGAAACTTGTTTACATCACAGGGTTCTCTCCAATTGCTTGTTTACTGTCCAAGATAATCCTACAACATAAATAGGATATTAAATATTATTAGGAACTCTGTCGTCCTCTTCCTAACCATTCACCTCATTCCAGTTGGCTCTCGATATAAGCAAAAGTTGTCAGTTTGTGCTTACGTTTGCCAAGCCCCATGGATTTTAACACTGCTACCGATCTGTATGTTTCACCTGGTTTTGACATGTTCAACAACCCACCTCCAAAAAATGGTCTCAGCACAGTGTCTTCCATGCTATTTTCCGATTCCCCGTCCCCCTCTCCCTCAACGCCCCCACACTTGTCCTGCCTCTCCTACAGGTTCTGCAGTGTACTTCTTTTGTGTTTCTGCCTGGCTGCTTACTGGTGGAGGGGCTGCTGCTGTGTCTCAGATTCCCTCACTACATCACCCTATGTGCCAAGAGCCTGCCTCTAGCACCAATTACTATGCAGTTAAATCTTCTGTTCCAAACATCTGTCAGTCTGTCACATTGCAAATTCACAGGATCTAGAACTTGCGATCAGCGTTAGCCTGTTTATAACAAAACACTGTCAACCCACTCCAGAGGCCTGAGCACAAAATCTAGGCTGTCACTTCAGGGCAGTACTGAGGGAGTGCTGCATTGTCGGAGGCGCCTTCTTTCAGATGAAACGTTAAACCGAGGCCCCGTCTGTCCTCTCGGGTGGAAGTAAAATATCCCTTGGCACTATTTCGAAGAACATGGTAGTTCTCCTCGGTGTCCTGGCCAATATTCATTCCTCAACCAAAGCCACAAAAAAAACCCAGATTATCTGGTCATCACATTGCTGTTTGTGGGAGCTTGCTGTGCGCAAATTGGCTGCCCCTTTTCCTACATTACATCAGTGACTACGCTTCAAAAATATGTTCATTGGCTGTAAGGTGCTTTGGGATGTCCTGAGGTCATGAAAGGCGCTATAGAAATGCAAGTTCTTTCTTTCTTTTCTTTCTTTTATTGAATTGACACCCAGCAAAAAAATCTAGGCTTCCCTGAGTCTTTTAAAAATAAATTCTACAGTGTTGCAAACTCCCAATATTTAACCTGCATTACGTCCACTCTAACAATATTCATCCTCCTGTGTACCACATGCTAAATCATTTTTTTGTGTTGGAGAATTTTGTGCTTGTTAAAGAGAGAGATGTCAGCACTGAATGGGTTTCCATTATGGACATGCATTGTTAGCATCAAACTTTCCCAGGACCATGTTCAACTTTCAGTCTCTCCTTCATTTTTCCAGTTTTCTTGCCTCTTCGCCAAAGTCGCTTGCTGGGTCACAGTTTCATTGGCCCAAAGAACCTTCCAGTACCCCATCCAAGCGGCCGTTCTTTGTATGCGAGCTAATCTACCATGGTGGGCTTCGCGGCTGAGTCCGACATCCGTACCAGTGCACTTTCTAGTGAGGTCACTGGGCAGTGATAAGAATTATAGAATGGTACAGCATAGAAAGAGGCCATTCGGCCCATCGAGCTTATGCTGGCTCTTTGAAAGAGCTGTCCAATAATCCCACTCCCCTGCTCTTTCCCCATAGCCCTGCAAATTTTCCCCCTTCAAGTATTTATCCAATTCCCTTTTGAAAGTTATTGTTGAATGTGCTTCCACCACCCTTTCAAGCAGTACATTCCAGATCATAACAACTCGCTGCGTAAAAAATGTTTCCTCATCTCGCCTCTGGTTCTTTTGCCGATCACCTTAAATCTGTGTCTCCTGATTACCATCCCTTCTGCCACTGGAAACAGTTTCTCCTTATTTACTCCATCAAAACCCTTCATGATTTTGAACACCTCTATTAACCTTCTCTGTTCTAAGGAAGAAGAAACCCTGGCTATTTTTTTCAGATTATAGCCAAGTGTCCTGACTGAAATCAGCACAAACGAGGGACTGAAAGTGGCACCTTCTAATCAGTGTGCCAATGTCATGTATCAAGTTCAATATTAATGGTTTTACCAGCCTGGTACAATCCTCCAGCTTCGCAGCACCAATTGAAACCAGTCAGCAAGCAAGAATTTTTAATTTGATCAGATTGAGCCCAATAAATGGGCCCCTTGCTATTTATACATCTGCAATCATGCTGGAAATTGATATCACGCATCAATTTCCAGGATAAGTCCAACTAGGGGTATAAATGTGACCAATAACAGTCTCATTCTTATTAAACAGTTTTAATGGAAAAATTGCATTAAAAAAAAATCTTTATTAAATAATTAAATAAAATTGGACTGATCCCCTGCTGGAAACCAGTAATTAGCAAGTGCAATTCATTTCATCCTTTAACTGCGAGACTTTTGCAGTTTTCAAAATGGGCTCAGATTTTTTTTCACAGTAGGTCACTTCACACAGGGTGTGGTGAAAGAGTGATCCTAGGGATGAGGGGTTATGATTATGAAGAGAGAGTTGAAAGACAAGGTCTGTATTCACTGGAGCGGAGAAGGTTAATTGAGGAAAGAGAGAGAAAGAAAGAGAGAGAAAAAAAAGAGAGAAAGAAAGAAAGAAATTCAAAATTATGAAAAGGTTTCAGAGGGCAAATAGATGATTTCCACTGGTTGGTGAATTAGTCACAAATTTCGGGTTAACAGCAGAAGCATAAAGCAAAGAGGTCAATTCTCCTTCCTCCCACGACCCCCAAAAAATTCAGGAACACTTGCTATTAACATTCCGACCATTGCAGCTCCCAGCGGCTTCGCAGAACTCCAGGACAAAAATATAGAAAATGCTGGAAAAGCACAGCAGGTCCATCAGCATCCGAAAGAAGAAAAGGCAACTTAACATAGAGGCTATGGGCCTTTCGTCAGAACTGGAAGCCAGGAGATTGTGAGCCCCTTTATAGGAATGAGGGTAGGCTGCAAGACAGGTTAAAAAGTAAGAGTCGTGTCTGCTGCCTCCTGTCACAAAGAGGCACTTAATGGGTTTAGTGGCCGGTATTTTCCCCTTCAGTGCCAGGACAGCATGTCAGGAAACTGTGCAGGCCCCAAGCTGTGTGATTTTCCAACAAATTAATTTTAATCGTTGGATTGTCACGGGCTGGTGGGGGTCTTCAGTTTCCCGATATGCTTTCAGCGTGCGCCAGGGGCACTGAAGCAGAAAATCCTAGCCCTGTGAACACGATTTCTTTTTTAAATCGTCCAGCACTTTTTACACCTCATTGCTGAAAACGGGTTTATCACAAAAATTAAGCATTTTTAATATGAGTATGAGTAACCTGATTTTAAATCACTGAAAATAACGTAAAAAGCCGTACTGAAGTATTTACTACTTTCATTGATGTACACTAGTCAGTTTCTAAGTAAATTAAATACTTTTTAATTTGTAAAAACATTTGAAATGTGCCTACTAGTGCCTGTGCACCTTAGAAAACGAGCTTAATTTGAAGACCTTTATCGAACGGGCGTAATTGGCGGTGATTCGCCATCCTCATTATTTCGATCGGAGGCGTGGCCAGTTTTGTGGGCAGGGCCGGCTTCAGCGCGATGATTTTTGAACCAGTGCAAAAGATCACGGAAACTCGAATTACGCCGGACGTAATTTACACCCAGCGTGAATAGAAATTCCCCGATCCGTTGCGATGATTCGGCTGGAATGTGCTGATTAAACCAGTGCAATCTAGCGGAAACTCTACCCCTATATAATTACTATAATTTTCTGGCAGTAAGGATTTAAAACAATTGAAACAGTCTAGGCTCCCACCCCACTCTCACCCCCCAACTGGTTCAATGAGTTTATCCAGTAAGGACCTGAGCCAAGTAGGTCCCAGGTTTGATTTTTGCCTCGTCTGTGCTGAGTGAGCTCACCTCAGCTGAGGCAGCAGTATGGGTACTACAGTTGGCCTCAGCACCTCTAAGTTCCAGAGGGGAAACTCAACCAAGGCTCCTGTTCCTGATTGCTATCCAGCTGCCCCTGCTGGAAGTGTGTTCACGTCAGTGCGAGGCCAAAATCGGCCCGGCTGTGACATCCTCTACAGTTGGAAACGGCCTCTACAGTTGGACAGCCTGCCAACACTCACTGTCAACGCTGATACGTGAAGAATAGCCAATCCGGTGAGGTATCAGAGGGTGACACACTGCCGAATGCCTTCAGGAGAGGAGGGGGAAGAAAACTTAGCAGAGAAAAGCGATGAGGAAGAAGAAATCGGAGTATAATTGGTGGACAAAGTTTGAAAATATTCTATAGAGATATAAGCTCTTTTACTTCTCAAATGGTAAAAGAGGATAGGGGCACTACTACCAGGTCCCTCCCTCATTACAGCGTCACCTCAATCCCATTATAGAAAATATTCTTCCCAGTCTACGCCTGTCCCTTTGTCTCTCTCCATAACCTTCCAACCCAATGTTTGGTCTGCAGATTGTTGGCCTGCCCGGGGCTATCTAATCCAAATAAAACATGATGTGGAGATGCCGGTGATGGACTGGGGTTGACAATTGTAAACAATTTTACAACACCAAGTTATAGTCCAACAATTTTTATTTGAAATCTACAAGCTTTCGGAGGCTTCCTCCTTCGTCAGGTAAATGTACCTGACGAAGGAGGAAGCCTCCGAAAGCTTGTAGATTTCAAATAAAAATTGTTGGACTATAACTTGGTGTTGTAAAATTGTTTACAAATAAAACATGACACACTGAACAAAATCACTGATCTTACACAACAGTCATCACTTCTAACCGTGTGGCTGCCTTTCACTGAGGTGTGTTGATATGTTATCCATGTTTTGGTACATAGAGTGTTAAAAGCTCTGTATAACTTGACTTGGACAAGGATCCTCTATTTAAATGTAATTCCATACAATTAGAGTGACTAGGACGCGGTTTGGTCCATTGGAATCCCATGCCTGGATCAGAATTATTCTTGGATCGGGCAAATGTTTATTTGGCCTCAGCAATGGAATTCATTGGGTTGGAACATATTTAAAAGTTGCATCTCTCCCATTCCGTTTTGAAAGGAATTTGAGCAGTTTCAATCCAGTCCCAAGTGTTCATATCCAGTCCACACTGATGGGATGAAAGTCTTCTCTCTCCGTTGGCTGTAAGAATCCCACGTGAAATGAGTTTGGGTCACCTCAATCCAACTGCTAATGGAAGCGGATCCACGGCACATAACTTCCTCCAACAATCTTACTCAGAGAGCATCAGGATCCTGGATTTGGGAATGAAAACTACAAGGGTACAGTAGAGGGCACTCCTCTGAAGTCAGAGGTCAAGCAAGCAAATTGGTAATTGCCCCTTGGTTTATCCAACAGGCTTACATAACGAGGGAGAAAGGTTAAAATATTAGGAAGTTAGAAAGTGAGGCAGATTTTTTTTTTTACACAAAGGGTAGATATATCTCTAGATTGGGGAATATGGTGAGAAAGCAAGCAGCATTGCCAAAACACACAATTTTCAAAGGGGTTCCCAATGCAGTGCCCCATTGGGAGTCTTACGGTAGCCCTGAGGTGGAGTCGAAAAAGTCTCCTTCAGCTCTGCAACGGCACGACCTCGAAACTCCTGCCGAGACACTGCACCGGGAATCCCTTTGAGAATCGCAACATCGAGGTGGGTTGGCATCAATCAATGAAGGGATAGATCCCTTGGGTCAAAGGACATTTTCCTGTTCCTGAACATTCCTGTGCAAACTGAAAGGATATGGCCTGCACACAATCAGAGGCTTGTGAGGTGAGAGCTTTCCTCACTAAGGCAAGCCATCAGCTGCTGTTGATGGGATCCAATCCCTGTTTCGTTCATTCTTTTGTCAAGAAATGACGGAAAAACGTGACAGCTTCAGACAGCAGTAAACAAAGTGTCCTGTGACACCCAAAGGGCTGCATGCCTCTCTCATCGATACATCCCGTCCCAATGAGAAGCCAGCGGCACCGTGCTCTTTGATTCATGGCTTCATTCCAGTCATTCGGCTTCTGCCAAACACACACACACACACAAAATGAGGTAGACTGATACAGAAAAATAATGACCTTCAAACCTAACTCCTAAACACACTGGGTGTGAAAGGCATCATTAAAAAGAAGCATTCATCTCAACACCCACATTTTCACCTCTCTGACCCTCTGGCCCAGGGGTGCTGAAAATAATCCAGCGTTGTTTGATTCTTAGTCGCAAATCTGAAACTGCTGATACATATTTAATGCTTTTCTCCCCCAGTCAGGGACCTCCTGGATATATTTAGACTGATTTAATTGAAATCGCCTCAACAGCGTTATTTAAAGGAACATTGTCTCCTCATTCGGGTATTTTTAGAGAGGCCTTTCTTCGCACTGGCCTCTCAACTCCGAGACTAGCCCAGATTGGTCGAATAGAAGTCTCCCGCTGTCTGCTGCCGATAAGAACGGGAA